>NC_052308.1:47906751-48226751 GCF_016432855.1 Salvelinus namaycush
GCACAACTCCAAGTCATGGGATTGAGTGAGTAAGTGCCCTACTGACATATGACGTTGGCACAACGTTGTAGCACTGTAATTGTCTTAGCTGGGTGAGCACTCCCGAGTTGAGGGGTAACAGAGTGGAAAGTGAGTAAAAAAGAAGAGGAGAATAAACAAGTAAAAGTTCATCCAAGAAAGATCAAGCTGGGAGCTTTCATTCTCTGACGGTTGTCCAGAAACCCTGAAGCACATAAGCTCCTGTTGAGTTTCCCAGAATCCTGCTGTTATTGGTGTGAGTCAGAGTCTCAAGTTTCTCATCAATTTTTTTCTCTCTTTCCCTCTCTCCCTTGGCCTCCCTGGACTGACGGTCTCCAGAGCTACTAAGGCCTGGATTTCTGCACATGCAGCAGTTTGAAGTGATTGTACCCTCCGAAATCAACGTTTGTCAGATGAGTTCAAAAGAGGTCAAATGTTGAGTGAGATAAGTCCATGTCCGATGCCATATGTTGTGTAGATCTACCTGGTAGAAGATGTAATAGTAAGTTTTCAGTATAAAAACTATTTTATTATATTATTTGGAGAGAGAAGAAAATGACCACTGCATGAATACCACTGTGTAGGCACTTGTGAATTGAGCACTTGAAGTTTATTAAAGTAATACAAATGTAGTACTTGGTCCTGTGCCGTAATATTTGTGTCGAGCCTGCAACCCATTGGCATTACCAAACTGTTGTATCTTCCTTGTCTAAGCCTTAGCTGAAGCCATTTTAGTTGTTGTTTGTTGGGGTAGGTGGGGGGGGGGGGGGGGGGGGGGGGGGTCTGATTTCAGTCTCCTCTTGACCTTAATGCACCAATGGATTTAAAGCTAGACTATGGCCTGTATACAATCAATTGTAGAATGTGGATTTCTGGACAGCACTTTCAGAAGTGCATTTGATTTGCACTGACAAACATACATATCAAAGTGGACTATCATTTTAAACATTTCGTAATGGCGTAGTAGTAGTGAGATAAGTCACTGATTCTATTGAGAAGTTCCTCTTCTTCTGCCGTTAAACTGTTTTAAATCATTGAGGTGTACTGTCCAAGCTTTGCATGAAATGACTGGGCATTGATACATACTGTATGATATGAGAGCTGTTATGAAGAGGTGAAGCTTTGAAACTTGATCAACCATGAAGGTGAGGTAGAGTCAGAGTATAAAGAAAACAGGGGAAGTGTATGGGCTTTAGCCAACTTCCCCTGGGTACTGTGTTTTGTTATTTTGTCTCTAGGGTCCATTTTGTGAATCCGCCCTAGCCAGGGCATACAGTGGTGTCGTCAGTGAGGGTCGTTGGGAACCTGTTATTTTCCACTGCTATAAACGCCACCACCTATTAACTTTGAGACCATCTCCTTAAGGGCAGAGGGTTTAATTTGGCACGTTCTGTTACATTTCCAGGAACAAATACCCCTTAATTTAATTATGTCTATGATATTATAGACATAATTATTATATTATTATGTCTATGATAAATATGGGGATTCATTCCAAGATGGCTGTCACGTTCTGACCTTAGTTCCTTTGTTTTGTCTTTTGTTTTAGTATAGTCAGGGCGTGAGTTGGGTGGGTTGTCTATGTTCGTTTTTCTATGATTTTCTATTTCTGTGTTTGGCCTGATATGGTTCTCAGTCAGAGGCAGCTGTCAATCGTTGTCCCTGATTGGGAACCATATTTATGTAGCCTGTTTTCTGTTGGGTTTTGTGGGTGGTTGTTTTCAGTCTTTGTGTGTCTGCACCAGACAGAAGTGTTTCGGTTGTTTCTTTGTTGTTTTTGTATTTCAGTGTTCAGTTTTTGTTTATTATTAAATATCATGAACACTTACCACGCTGCACCTTGGTCCTCACCTTCTTCCACCGACGACGGCCGTTACAATGGCATAGCAGTCAGACATCCTTTGTCCTCGTCTTGTTGTGTCCCGTGTATATATATATTTACATATTTTCTTCGCATTTCTTTTTATATATTTTTTTTCTAAAAACTCAACTTCATAACACTCTCCTGCAACCCGCCTCACCATATATTTTTATTTTTTATTATTCACCTCAAATCTGAAATCCACAACAGAAGCTAGCCAGAAGTTAGCCAGAAGTTAGCCAGAAGTTAGCCAGTTAGTATTCAGCTAACCACGGTTGGTGGTCATCAGCTATTCCTTTAGCTCGAAAAGCTATCGCCAGTTTTGTACAACGCGACCAGAGCATACCGGACCTATTTTTCTCTCCATATCCCCGGATTTCTACCGCAAGCTCTGGACATTTACACCTGGATCTTGCAGCTAGTTAGCTGCTATCCGAGTGACTATTGGCTAACGTCGGTCCCGGAGCAAACATCAATTATTCCGGAGCTAGCCAGTTGAAGAGTTCCATCAGCCACTCCTGGGCTACAATCACCTATCCGGACCCGTTTTACTGCCAATGCGGAGCCCCAACGGGCCTTCACGATTGGACTACCGACATTATCTGCCCAAGGGAGTTATCCAACTGGCCCCTCCGTCGCGACGTAACCTGAACGCCCATCTGTGGCCTGCTAATCGTTAGCTGTCTTATCGGCTGCTATCTGAATAGGTCTATCGGACAATTTTCTTGGGCCACTATAACTATATCTATTTTGCCAATTGGATTGGTCCCCTCTACCACACGGAACCCCACTAATCTACCGACGGAAATGCACGAGGTGGCTAAAAACAGACCTCCATCCTTTGCCAGCTTGCTACCCATGGCTCGGCTAGCTGTCTGAATCGCCGTGACCCCAACCAACCTTACTACTCACTGGACCCTTATGATCACTCGGCTAAGCATGTCTCTCCATAATTAATGTCAATATGCCTTGTCCATTGCTGTTCTGGTTAGTGTTTATTGGCTTATTTCACTGTAGAGCCTCTAGCCCTGCTCATTATACCTTATCCAACCTTTCAGTTCCACCACCCACACATGAAATGACATCACCTGGTTTCAATTATGTTTCTAGAGACAATAGCTCTCTCATCATCACTCAATGCCTAGGTTTACCTCCACTGTATTCACATCCTACCATATCTTTGTCTGTACACTATACCTTGAAGCTATTTTATCGCCCCCAGAAACCTGCTCCTTTTACGCTCTGTTCCGGACGTCCTAGACGGCCAATTCTCATAGCTTTTAGCCGTACCCTTATCCTAATCTTCCTCTGTTCCACTGGTGATGTAGAGGTGAATCCAGGCCCTGCAGTGCCTAGCTCCACTCCTATTCCCCAGGCGCTCTCTTTTCATGACTTCTGTAACCGTAATAGCCTTGGTTTCATGCATGTTAACATTAGAAGCCTCCTCCCTAAGTTTGTTTTATTCACTGCTTTAGCACACACTGCCAACCCGGATGTCCTAGCCGTGTCTGAATCCTGGCTTAGGAAGACCACCAAAAACTCTGAAATCTCCATCCCTAACTACAACATTTTCAGACAAGATAGAATGGCCAAAGGGGCGGTGTTGCACTCTACTGCAGAGATAGCCTGCAGAGTTCTGTCCTACTATCCAGGTCTGTACCCAAACAATTTGAACTTCTACTTTTAAAAATCCACCTCTCTAATAACAAGTCTCTCACCATTGCCACATGCAATAGACCACCCTCTGCCCCCAGCTCTGCTCTGGACACCATATGTGAACTGATTGCCCCCCATCTATCTTCAGAGCTCGAGCTGCTAGGTGACCTAAACTGGGACATGCTTAACACCCCAGCCATCCTACAATCTAAGCTTGATGCCCTCAATCTCACACAAATTATCAATGAACCTACCAGGTACCACACCAAAGCCGTAAACACAGGCACCCTCATAGATATCATCCTAACCAACTTGCCCTCTAAATACACCTCTGCTGTTTTCAACCAAGATCTCAGCGATCACTGCCTCATTGCCTGCATCCGTAATGGGTCAGCGGTCAAACGACCTCCGCTCATCACTGTCAAACGCTCCATGAAACACTTTAGCGAGCAGGCTTTTCTAACCGACCTGGCCCGGGTATCCTGAAAGGATATTGACCTCATCCCGTCAGTAGAGGATGCCTGGTTATTTTTTTTAAATGCCTTCCTCACCATCTTAAATAAGCATGCCCCATTCAAGAAATTTAGAACCAGGAACAGATATAGCCCTTGGTTCTCTCCAGACCTGACTTCCCTTAACCAACACAAAAACATCCTATGGCGTTCTGCATTAGCATCGAACAGCCCCCGTGATATTCAACTTTTCAGGGAAGTTAGAAACCAATATACACAGGTAGTTAGAAAAGCCAAGGCTAGAAATTTGCTTCCTGCAACACAAACTCAAAAAAGTTCTGGGACACTGTAAAGTCCATGGAAAATAAGAACACCTCCTCCCAGCTGCCCACTGCACTGAGGATAGGAAACTCTGTCACCACCGATAAATTCACTATAATTGAGAATTTCAATAAGCATTTTTCTACGGCTGGCCATGCTTTCCACCTGGCTACCCCTACCCCGGTCAACAGCACTGCACCCCCCAGAGCAACTCGCCCAAGCCTTCCCCATTTCTCCTTCTCCCAAATCCAGTCAGTTGATGTTCTGAAAGAGCTGCAAAATCTGGACCCCTACAAATCAGCCGGGCTAGACAATCTGGACCCTTTCTTTCTAAAATGATCTGCCGAAATTGTTGCAACCCCTATTACTAGCCTGTTCAACCTCTCTTCCGTGTCGTCTGAGATTCCCAAAGATTGGAAAGCAGCTGCGGTCATCCCCCTCTTCAAAGGGGGGGACACTCTTGACCCAAACTGTTACAGACCTATATCTATCCTACCCTGCCTTTCTAAGGTCTTCGAAAGCCAAGTCAACAAATAGATTACCGACCATTTCGAGTCCCACCGCACCTTCTCCGCTATGCAATCTGGTTTCAGAGCTGGTCATGGGTACACCTCAGCCACGCTCAAGGTCCTAAACGATATCTTAACCGCCATCGATAAGAAACAATACTGTGCAGCCGTATTCATTGACCTGGCCAAGGCTTTCGACTCTGTCAATCACCACATCCTCATCGGCAGAATCGATAGCCTTGGTTTCTAAAATGATTGCCTCGCCTGGTTCACCAACTACTTCTCCGATAGAGATCAATGTGTCAAATCGGAGGGCCTGTTGTCCGGGCCTCTGGCAGTCTCTATGGGGGTGCCACAGGGTTCAATTCTTGGGCCGACTCTCTTCTCTATATACATCAATGATGTCGCTCTTGCTGCTGGTGAGTATCTGATCCACCTCTACGCAGACGACACCATTCTGTATACTTCTGGCCCTTCTTTGGACACTGTGTTAACAACCCTCCAGACGAGCTTCAATGCCATACAACTCTCCTTCCGTGGACTCCAACTGCTCTTAAATACAAGTAAAACTAAATGCATGCTCTTCAACCGATCGCTGCCTGCACCTGCCCGCCCGTCCAGCATCACTACTCTGGACGGTTCTTACTTAGAATATGTGGACAACTACAAATACCTAGGTGTCTGGTTAGACTGTAAACTCTCCTTCCAGACTCACATCAAACATCTCCAATCCAAAGTTAAATCTAGAATTGGCTTCCTATTTCGCAACAAAGCATCCTTCACTCATGCTGCCAAACATACCCTCTTAAAACTGACCATCTTACCGATCCTCGACTTCGGCGATGTCATTTACAAAATAGCCTCCAATACCCTACTCAATAAATTGGATGCAGTCTATCACAGTGCCATCCGTTTTGTCACCAAAGCCCCATATACTACCCACCACTGCGACCTATACGCTCTCGTTGGCTGGCCCTCGCTTCATACTCGTCGCCAAACCCACTGGCTCCAGGTCATCTACAAGACCCTGCTTGGTAAAGTCCCCCCATATCTCAGATCGCTGGTCACCATAGCAGCACCCACCTGTAGCACGCGCTCCAGCAGGTATATCTCTCTGGTCACCCCCAAAGCCAATTCCTCCTTTGGCAGCCTCTCCTTCCAGTTCTCTGCTGCCAATGACTGGAACTAACTACAAAAATCTCTGAAACTGGAAACACTTATCTCCCTCACTAGCTTTAAGCACCAGCTGTCAGAGCAGCTCATATATTACTGCACCTGTACATAGCCCATCTATAATTTAGCCCAAACAACTACCCTCTTCCCCTACTGTATTTATTTATTTTGCTCCTTTGCACTCCATTATTTCTATTTCTACTTTGCACATTCTTCCACAGCAAATCTACCATTCCAGTGTTTTACTTGCTATATTGTATTTACTTTGCCACCATGGTCTTTTTTTGCCTTTACCTCCCTTATCTCACCTAATTTGCTCACATTGTATATAGACTTATTTTTCTACTGTATTATTGACTGTATGTTTGTTTTACTCCATGTGTAACTCTGTGTTGTTGTATGTGTCGAACTGCTTTGCTTTATCTTGGCCAGGTCGCAATTGAAAATTAGAACTTGTTCTCAACTTGCCTACCTGGTTAAATAAAGGTGAAATAAAATAAAAAAATATCTGTAGTGAGCAAAAAAGCACGTAACATTAAAGGAATACTATGGGATTTTGGCATGCTAGCCGATACACATAGACTTCCAGTCGTTGCTCTAACACTGGTTGGCTCATTGGCTCATCATTGGCTTGCGAAACTACTTCAAGATTCAAGATTCAGTGTAAAATGTTACATACTGCATCTTTCAAATATGTCCATTCATCTATTATGTCATGCTATGTTGTTTCTGACCTTTGAGAGGTAACGTTTCCACTCACAGTGCTTTTCTGGTATGTTCTCTTAAGAACAATGGATAATGATGGGTTTTTGTGTACTGGTTGAAAAACTCAATGGTTCTTTCTGTCTGTGAACTTATTACCTTTCGGGTGACACAATCAACATTCCTGCTCATCAATGAGATACAAACCCCTAAAAGATATCATTCAGCCTATGACAGCTATCTGCAGACGTTCTTTTCAAGGTATCACCTTGAAGATATCAACTACACAACCAAAGAATTTTGTGAAATCAATGTCCGGGATTCTAACACTTAAATGTGACACAAGAGCACCCCCCCCACAACCCCCCTTCTCCCAATCCTATGAAGACAGAGAGACAGAGACACTATGGTATCAGCTTACCAAAGTCTTTGTGCACATCACTTCATCACAGTAACTTTTTCTTGATGTGTTTGTTTCTTTGACATCCAATGACATAGATGTCGATTAAGGCAGCCCCCCCCATGTAACAGTATAGCTTCCGTCCCTCTCCTCGCCCCTACCTGGGCTCGAACCAGGGACCCTCTGCACACATAGACAACAGCCACCCTCAAAGCATCGTTACCCATCGCTCCACAAAAGCCGCGGCCCTTGCAGAGCAAGGGGAACAACTACTTCAAGGTCTCAGAGCGAGTGACATCACCGATTTGAAACGCTATTAGCGCGCACCCTGCTAGTTAGCAAGCCATTTCACATCGGTTACACCCGCACCTCTCTGATTCAGAGGGGTTGGGTTAAATGCGGAAGACACATTTCAGTTGAATGCATTCAGTTGTACAACTGGCTAGGTATCCCCCTTTCCCCTTCTGCAAGCCAGTTTACTTTATCCCTGCTGCTAAGCGTGTCCGTATCCAGTAATTTGGGGGTTTGGCTGATCAAGTACATAGAAACTACACACTGGGCACAGACGTCAGTTCAACATCTAGTTTTGATTTACATTTGGTTGAGTTGTCAACTAACATGAATTAAATGTGAAATCAACAAAACATTTTACCATGTCATTGGATTTAGGTTAAAAGCTGGTTGAAAAAAAGACAAAATTCCATTACATTGATGGATTTTTTCAAATCCAATCAGGTTTCCACTTGATTCAATCCCAGCTAGCACATAACTTTCTGAGAACCATATGTTTCTTAGAGCTTGGTGAGAGCATAGTTGTCCTATTGTTATTTTGCGTACAACCTTCTCACAACTTCTTGGGAATGGAGTTCAAAACAGTTAATCTGAACTAAGCTAGCAGTGTTATTAAAAGTCTTATGGAAATATTATTTAATGTTATTTAACGTTATTTAATGACCTTCAAATAACCTATCATTTTCATTCTCAGAATGTTAATAAAACTTCCCAGGAAAACTTTAAAGGAACCATAGTAAAATGTTCTCAGAACCTCCCTGCAACCTAAAAATGTATGTTCCCAGAACAGGTCAAATGTTTAATTCCATTCTCAGAACATTTAAAAAAACATTCAATTTTACCGGTCAGGAAACTTCTGGCTTTGTTCCCAGAAACAATTGGGAAACCAAAAATGTACATTCCCACAACTTCCAAGGAACCAAATGTGCTAGCTAGGATGCTATTCACATATCATTTTTGGGTTGAAATAATGTGGAAACAACTTTGATTCAACCACAGGAGGCTGCTGAGGGGAGAACGGCTCATAATAATGGTCGGAACAGAGCAAACGGAATGGCATCAAACACCTGGAAACCATGTGTTTAATGTATTTGATACCATTACACTAATTCCGCTCCAGTCATTACCATGAACCCGTTCTCCCCAATTAAGGTGCCACCAACCTCCTGTGGATTCAACCCGTTTTTGTCCAGTGGGTATGCAGAAACCATTCCAAATTATGCCTTTTATGGGAAAAAACAAAAAATCTCAAAGCATGCCCAGGATAAAACCTTGCTCTCTTTAATTGTTTTCTTCATCATTAACTCTAGTCTTTCTCTCTTTTCTTCATTTTGTGTGTGTGTTTGTTTGTTTCTTTTTTTCTGCTTTACATTTTATTTTTGCAGTGTGAGGAATTTGTAATCTGAATTGACAAGATAGAACGTTATCTTTCATTAGATGTCACAAATATGTGATTTACATTAGATGCATGTAAAAATAACATAATTAGCTAAATGTTGCATGTAGATAGAAGTTGAGCAGTGTCCATGGGCAAATTCTAGGGAAAAGAGTTTGGAATGAGAGCATGCGAGAAGCGGTAGGAGAGTAGGAAAGAGAGGATGGGGGATGTGGATGTAGGCAGGGTCTTGGAGGCCAGCCTGCAAAAGAGAGAAAGAGGAGGGTTGTTTGGGGGGGAAGTATAAGTTCTCCGGTTCACTTTACCCACGTCACTCTTTCTGTAACTCAGCTCAGAGGCTCCTTTCTCTCTCTTTCTCTCTCTCCCTCTCTCTCTTCCATTTGTTCATTCGTTCTGACTACTCCATCAGCAGTCATGAGTTACAGACCGTCCAACAGCCACATCTCCTTCCAACGATCCACGCCCGTGTCCTCCTACCGGGCTGCCAGCACCTACGGCGGGGCTGGCGGCCAGGGCACCCGCATCTCCTCCGCATCTTACGGGGGCCTCCGCAGTGGTGCCCCAGCCAGCTCTTCCTCCTACTCCTCATCCTCATTTAAGGTGAGCGGCGGTGGTATGGGCACTGGCATTGGTGGTGGCATGGGTGCCGGCATGGGTGGCCTGATCAACGCTGCGGCAGCAGGTGGTGGCAGCGGTCACGTCATGGGCAACGAGAAGGGGGCCATGCAGAACCTGAACGACCGCCTAGCCAACTATCTGGAGACAGTGAGAAACCTGGAGCAGGCCAACGGACAACTGGAGCTGAAGATCCGAGAGGCCCTGGAGAAGGGAGGACCGGATGCCCGCGACTATAGCAAGTACAACACAATACTGGACGACCTGCGCAAGAAGGTGGGGGTGTGAATGAAATACAGTATCATTACAAAAGTGATAGAGACAAGAGAGGGGGGTGTTGAGAAAGAATAATGTGTGTAAGAAAAGGGTTAAGTTGAGGAATTTGTGGTTTTGTATTTTGTTGCTTAGATAAGTGGGTTGATTTGATCAACCAGTAAGTCAAAATATGAATGTAATGTCACCACTCCTGCAACTTTTCGTTGAACTAAAACCCATTATGGTATGAGAGAAGATGTCCGTCCAAGAATGAGTTTAAGCATAATGACCATTATTTATTTACCAATTTACTTTTCTTTTTCTTTGACTTAAACATTTCTGTGGGGAACTCTGCATTGGAACAACTGGCTTCTCAAAATTCCTAACTGAATAGAGGGTCAATGATGTATCTAAACCCTGGATTGCTGATGCTGTGTATTGGCCAATGAGACTTTGAAGCCACCAGCCGGCCATATTGAAAAGCAGTCCTCCATATGAATGAATGGAATTCTACAGTATTTAATTTAAATATTTCAAGGACAAAATTATATGTATTTAAGTATTTAGTTGTTGTAATGGTGACAGTAACATTATTACTTTCAAAAAATCATACTTTAAGGAAATTAAATCTTTATATTATTTCATTTAAAATGTTTATGTTTAGCTCACATAAAATAATTAAAAGGTGTGTATTAAGGTGTTGGTAATAGAATACACATTGCAAAAATAAATTCAGACCTTTGTAAATGCATTTCTATAGCTTCCAAAATGGTTTTTATAACAGTGGGGGAGTGCCAAGATGGAGGCTTCCAAAACAGCGCCCCCTGTTAGTCATCTACTGTATATATAAATCATTGTAGAGGGTGTGGCAGGCCAGTCAGATATCCACTTTCCCTCCCCCTCCTTCACTAGTTCCCTCACTCCTCAGTTTGGTCAAAGAGTTCCTCAAATTAATCACCAAATTTGGTGGACGCAATGAATCATCATCATCAAAAAACTGAACCAAACTTATAAACAAAGTTCCAAGAGTGTTTGCAAAGCGTTTTGACCTCCCCGGGTCAGTGTCTCCACTCTGGGGCATAGTGTAGTGTGAGAGGGTCCAGCGGTATGAACCAGATGTGGTGGGACAACACACAAAAATATTTCCCTGCGAGATTTGAAACACATTGCTGGCTGGTGTGTTTTTTCTATAACCATTATAGCTTTAACAGCACAGTCAAAGAATTCCAACAAGAGCTCTCGGAATCCCTGCAAAAGCTGACGTTTGTTCAAAAGAATTCCAAAGTCCTCTATAGTTTATGATGACACTCTTATGATGAATGTTAGCCTTGTTCCATTTGCCGGACACATAAACCGACAAGAGTTCCCTTTTTTATGTGATTCGCACTAGAATACCATGGTTACAAACACACAAATTGGGGGCGGAAGACAGGAAGCCTGGCCCGTTTTCTCTAACAATGCAAACTGAGAACAGACAGCCCTAGCACGGGAACTCATTTTCCTGCTTTTCCGTTCACAGCTTCCTCTTTTTCAGGGGCAGTCAGAGTTATATGGTCGTAACCATAGATTCAGTTGTGTTTTGGTCCCATTATGTAAATCACTCAGAATCTGCGGTTTCCGGTTTCAATAACACCCCCCTGGGAGGCGTAAATTTAAAACAACTGTTTTAGGCTGGTGATGAGCAGCAAATTCAATGATGGAACATATTAGTTCTTCTTTTTTATTGCCAGCTCATCTATGTATGACACACAAAATTATAGTTAGAATGGGAAGCAAGTTCATATCTATTTGCATTGAGCAGTAAACGGGGGAAAGGCCTTCCTCTATAACTGACATGTATTCAAAAGTAAAGGAAAGTAAAGCATAATAAAGCAGGCTTATGTCACATGCAAAAATAGTTTCAGAAAATATTTAGTATTTCATGATAAATAAGAAGTATGCCCATTATATCTCTTTTTGTCATATATTCAATGGAATTAACAATATTTTTCTCCAATAGGTCTTCGATGCAACAGTGGATAACGCTAGTATTGTCCTCCAAATTGATAATGCTCGCTTAGCTGCAGATGACTTCAGAGTAAAGTGAGTTTACCACTGTAAATTACATCTTTCTGCACATTGGTTGTGCGATTACATTGTATACAATACAGGGGTTCATTTGAGATGTCGTTGTTCTGTCATGAAAAGCATTTGATCTGTTCAATTTCATACTGTAATTGTGCTTCTCACAAAGTTCATTGGCTCAAACCCCCCCACTGGGCACAGATGTCAGTTCAACATCTATTCCATGTTGGTTCAACATAATTTAATGTAAATTCTGTGGAAACAACGTTGGTTCGACCAGTGTGTGCCCAATGGGCCACTATAAAGTCAATTTAGTGGTGTGTCAGCCATTAAGCAAGGAAAAAATCTTGTCTTGTGCCGGTACCAGTATGCAGAGTTGGCACAGAAAGTCTAATCTCTCATAATGAATCTGCCATCTTGGCATCTGTATGTGAATGCCTGATGTGCATGTAACCTCTTACATGCAACCCCTATGCTGCATTGCTCTTATAACCTTGGTGAACTGCACAGGAGATAGTAATTGCCCACAGACACAGATCTAGGATCAACTTTCCTCCCCAAATTATAATGATAATCAAAAGGATGAGAAAAATACCAAATTGACCTCAGATCAGTGTTTGCTTCAAATCCATCCTACCCCTAGTAAACTGAAACATGGCAGCCATTTTGTGCCTTTAACCCAAAATGTCAGGTTATTTCATGTCAATGTAGAGTTTAGTGACAGTGTCCCTGTGCCCACAGATTTGAATCTGAGTTCAGCATTCGTCAGTCAGTGGAGGCGGACATCGCCGGGCTGAAGAAGGTCATCGATAACACCAACATGGGCAGGATGAATGTGGAGAGTGAGATCGAGGCCGTGAGGGAGGAGCTCATCTTCCTCAGGAAGAACCATGACAATGTGAGCTATAACATTGAGATTGAATGTCCATATCAAATAATAATTTGAAATAGAACATTTTCCTTACATTAGAAAATATTGAAGATAAGAATTATTCTAGGAAGAACCACAGCAACGTGAGCTATTATAGCATTGAGACTGAATGTCAATGTCAAATAATAATTTGAAATAGAAAATGTTCATTATAGAGAATAGAAATAGAATGAAGAACAATACAATTCCTTGAAGAACAACGATAATGTGATAATATCAGATTAACCTTATCATTAGCTATGAACTTTTCAAGTTTCACAGTTAGCTAATGTTGGAATGCCTTACTATCCTTTTTTTCTGTTTATCTCTCCCTCTCTCTTGCTCTCTCTCCCCTTCCCCCTTCCCTCTCTCCAACAGGAGGTGACAGAAATGAGGACCCAGATCTCCCAGTCGGGGGTGCAGGTGGACGTGGACGCCCCTAAAGGTCAGGACCTGAGTCTGGTCATGGAGGAGATGAGGGCCAACTACGAGAAGATGGCTCTGAATAACGCAAAGGACCTCAAAGTGTGGCACGAAAACCAGGTAGCCCATCTTATTTTCACAGTGTCCAGAAGGTACATCATTGTATCATACTATCATTACACACCACATCAAACCTATAATTACTGTTTTTTGTTCTGCAATTAAAACTAAAATGGAGTAACCCACACCCACTGGCCAAGATAACATTTTTGTATCCACTGAAAGTGTAGCTTTCCATTGAAAACATGTTTTGTTGTATGGGTAGTCTAGTCACACAAAAAATCCTGAAATCCAAAACATTAATTCAACTTTCAAGATGACTAAGGGCTCTATTCAATCCGCATCGCGGAAGTTCAGCTTTAAAGCGTGATTGAAATTTAAAGGCAATGTTCCCACTTTAGTGGAGACTGCATTCATGGTAAACGCTGCATATGTCAACTCAATCGGAAATTACCATTCAATTTATATCGTGGAATCTGTAACGCTTCAGCATTACAGATTGAATAGACACCTAAGCTTCGCTCCTTCCCTTCTTCCCTCCCTCCCTATCTCCTTACCTTCTTCCCTCCCTATCTCCTTCCCTTATTCCCTCCATCCCTATCTCCTTACCTTCCTTTCTTCCTCTGTGCTGTGGTATAGATCTCAGACGTACAGGTGCAGGTATCCCAGAACACAGAGGCCCTGCAGGGGGCCCAGATGGAGATGAGCGACCTACAGAGACAGCTACAGACCCTCGAGATCGAGCTGGCATCCCAACAGAGCTTGGCAAGGACATTCTTTCAATATGATAACACATTTCCGTTAAATTCCTTAATTCCTCTGAGTAGAAATGGAACTGATAGTAACTCATGCATGTCCTCTATGTACGACCTCCTTTTAAAGTCTGCTGCCATACCTTAGCCATACCATCCATATCTCCAAATTCCAACATTCTAATAATCCCAGTATCATTCCACAAAATTTCGAAGACCATTCCCAACATTCCCCTGTTATTCCCAGCAGAAATCCTCCTTGGAAGACACCTTGCGTAACACAGAGATGCGTTCCAACATGGAGGTGGAGAAGTACAATGCTATCCTCATCCGTCTGGAGGGCGAGCTGACCAACCTGCGGGGCAACATCCAGCAGCAGGGCCAGGAGTATGAGGCACTGCTCAATATGAAAATGAAGCTGGAGGCCGAGATCGCCACCTACAGGAGCCTGCTCGATGGGGGAGACTTCAAGTAAGTGGACAAGGGACTAAAGGCTGACTAGGGGTGTGTCTCAATAGTCTAAAGTGGATTCCTTTCAAGGAACTACAAGCGAGTGTATGAGGGAATAGGGGCTAGTGGTTGACTAGGGTTGTGTCTCAATAGTCTAAAGTCACTTCCTTTCAAGAGACTTCAAGCAAGTGGATGAGGTTGAGTGGCTGACTGACTAGGGGTGTGTCTCAATAGTCTTAACTCTCCTCGGTTTGTTTTCATCAACTGCACTGATCTAAAGACACATGGATAGGTGACTGTTATAGGGTGGGGGCTTCGTCCACCAATCCAGTTCCTTACACATTAGTGAAGGAAAGGATGTGAGAAGAAGAGGCAGAAACTTTTGATTATTGAGATGCACACTCTTTTCTTAGGGTTGAGGATTGATAGTAATTAAAATGCTTATTCTTTTAGCATCTCAATGCTTATGTCAGCTATGCTTCAAGTTCATGTACCACAAACTGCCACAGAGCATAGTTTAAATAAAATCTAGGGAGTTGAAACAGGAAATAATAATGGGGAGGTGGTGGTGACACATATCATGATTCAAATACTTGGAAATTGTGACAAAGTGAAATGGAAGAAACACAATATTATTTTGGACATGTCAGTTGCAATTAGTATGGGTGAAGTACAGTTCTTGAGGAGGTTTAATGCCATCTACAGTAAAAACTAGGTATGGCATTATCATCTGTCCTGTCAATTAATTAATGTCCTGTGTTTTAATACCTATTAATTCTATTCCAGGCTTCAAGACGCTATGGATGAACTGAAACCATAAGGGAATGAGGGCGGACAAAAGTGACGACCAATTATCAACTTCATGGAGAGAGAGAGAGAGAAACGCACAGACGCGGAGGAGTCAAACCCATCAAATGGGCATAGCATCGTGTTATCATGACAAACAAACAAAAAGATGCAATAAATACAATGGTTACCATTTAACATGTTGTTCCTCATATTTGTTTCTTTGTTCCACTGCACCATGATGAACTGATTGGCAAGTATTACACATTGTCTCTAGGGGTGCACTTGAGCCATAAAAGGACTACATGTCCAGAAATGACCTCAGTGCACAGAAAGGGGCACACCTTCCCATATCATGAACAAAAGTGTAAAGGCTATTGCAAAAGCTTATCACCCTAAAACAAAGGACGGCATGGTTTAGTAATGAGGGAAGAAATGTATGAATATTTATCATGTGTATAACTATACAGTTATAATTTAAACTGTACATCCATAAAGTACTTAATCCCAACACATACAGATAATCATTAATTAATTATGACTCATTGTGAATAGGCTACTATGGAACAGAATGCTTTAGGAAGCAATTGAGGCTAGTGCTCTTCTTGAATTTAGGTAGGCTACTCTGTTAGGCTATATTTAAACAATAAGGCCCGAGGGGGTGTGGTATATGGCCAATATAGCACGGCTAAGGGCTGTTCTTAGGCATGACACCCCCTGATATACCACGGTTGTCAGCCAATCAGCATTCAGGGCTCGAACCATCCAGTTTTTATTAGGCAATACATAAGGAAGACTAGAGTGCAATGCATAGTTTATGCTACCTATTATGAAGGTCAGTAGGTTACGTTATCGATATATCTACAAGCTGTCACTCAAATACTGAATCAATAGCCTACAACATGGATAACCTAAGGAGGAATGACTGTACGTCCTCCTTAGGTTATCCATCTTATCCATAGATCAATAGAATATTGATCTATTTGAGGTTAGTTTATAAAAATAAAGATGTGAATCATCTTATTTTTTGCTTGCAGTGAATTATCCTTGAGTGCAGCAAACTTTCAGTTCAATAGCACAAGATGAGATCATGAGACTAGAAGACACAATATTTACATTAGGTACGACTGTTTTTATTGGTCAGGTTGGTACTATAATGAATTAATTGAATGAATGAATGAGTAAATGAATGAATGGGTTGAAGGATAAATGATCTAATAATTAATGAAAATTAGACATAGTAGGCCTACGCAACAACACGTAAAACACATATCCTGCCTACCTATAAACCAAAATAAAATCCAAATGGTATGAAAACGCTTTGAGATGCCTAAAATTGGCCATGTGGGCATACAAACCATAACATAATATTCTAATATAAAATAGGCCTAATTAAGCAATAAGGAATGAGGTATATTGTGGTATATGGCCAATATACCATGGTCAAGGGCTGTTCTTATGCACGACGCATTGCGGAGTGCCTGGATACAGCCGTTAGCCGTGGTATATTGGCCACATACCACAAACCCCTGAGGTGCCTTATTGCTGTTATAAACTGGTTACCAATGTAATTAGAGCAGTACAAATAAATGTTTTGTCATACCCGTGGTATATATGTCTAATATACCACGGCTAAGGACTGTTCTTATGCATTACGCATCGTGGAGTGCCTGGACACAGCCCTTAGCCATGGTATATTGGACACATACCACGAACCCCCGAGGTGCCTTATTGCTATTATAAACCTGTTACCAAAGTAATTAAAGCAGTACAAATAAATGTTTTGTCATACCCGTGGTATACGGTCTGATATACCACGGCTGTCAGTCACTCAGCATTCAGGGCTCGAACCACCCAGTTTATTAAAGAAAACAAACTGCATGGGCAAGGCGGGAGGGATTTGAGGCTCGAAACCAAAGATGCGCGTTCTCGTTTATAAACTTCTGACGCCTTCATCCGGGAATCTGATGCGAACTCGCTCTCCAACATGGCGGCGGCAGGTGAGGTTTATGTGGGTGAACGAGTTGGGAAATTTCAGAGTGTATCAGCTCCGCACAACTAGCACATATTGTTTGACCGGTGTTTACACCTTGTCGTGTCAATGGTCTATGTGTATAATGGTATTACATGACTGTTTCTGAGGGATAAAGACCCCCTGGCCGGCCAAGGGATGTAACGTTAAAGCTAGCTATGGTTACGCGAGGCAGCGATTTGCAAGTTGAATCATTTTGTCCCACCAGTGTTTGTTGTTTTAATGTAACGTGTAGCAAGTTGACTTTAGAGGTCGTCTTTTGCTTGTATTATACATTGTTAAGCAGGTCGTTATGTTGTTATACATAAACAACTAACGTTACTGAAAGAACGGTCACACTGTGTCTAACGTTAGATAGCGGACGATTTACTGTGCGCTCAGACAATCTATGCTATTGCTAGAGGCGCAAGCGAATTCTTGGAGGAGGGTTTGGTTGAATGGCATGGGATTCCCAAGAAATTCCCCACGTGCGCATTTGGGTCCCCGGATTAGAGATGATTTTTGGTAACCGATGGGTGAAGTACGACAGTTTCCGGTGTTGTGCCGAAAATATTCCCCTTGCAAGAATTCTCCCCGCATTTCATTGCTGCGAATTGCTTGTTAGTTTAGATTTCTGCTCTAAACTCCGTTGTCAATTTAGCCTACATTTTACTGATCTTAGTAGCAGAAAGCATTTTTGTCTGCAGTTTTTGGTTTAGCTATTTGTTTCAAGTGTATGTGGCGTTTCTAGCTTGTATGGCGCCCCGTGCAGCCAACCCCCGCCCGCACCCAGGGGCGCCCCGTGCCGCCCTCGGCAAGATGCTGCCCATTTCGCCCGTACCTAAATCCGCTACTGATTTGTATTAGTCTATAAATAAATCTCTTTGCCAAAATTCATCATCTCTCCCATGTCTTATTCGACAAGTAATTTTGAAAGTGTAAGGATACTAATTCAGCCATAGTTGTTCTGAAATGTTTATTGCAGGCCAACATTGTACTCCCTCTTCTATGTATAATATGACACATACATTAATTATTAATTTCGGTTACCTATCCTGACGAAGTTTGTAATCTAGAAAATATTTGACTCTAGCCACAAAATTAAGGAAATTAGGGAGGGGGGATTCTGGCAGCGGGAGATTTTCGGCACAACACCGGACACTCGTACTAACCATTAGTGGCATCTCCAACTTTTTCATATTTCATTATGTCATAGCCACTAGGCCTTAACCTTTATTTAACTAATAAGCAAGTCAGTTAAGAACAAATTCTTATTTTACAATGAAGGCCTACACGAGCCAAACCTTTGCCTAACATGGACGAGGCTGAACAAATATTGTTTATCTTTTGTTTTAATATCTTAAAATACTATATACAACATCATGTAAGGACATTATAAAGGGCCATATTTTTTCTAATAAAGTGTAAGGACTGGGTGTCGGAGTGCGAAGTCAAACGCAGGAAACAGGGTGCAATAACAAATGTTCCCTTTAATGAACACTGAGAAACTAAAGCCACCCTTCTAAGACACTGGGTGCTCACATAAAACTACCCCAGACACGGGGGGGGGATGAAAGCAGTCCAGTAACCACGTAGACACGTAGTTCAAAACAAACACCACGCTTACCAACTAACAATCCCGCACAAAGAACCGGGCGGGCCGGCTGACTGATAAGCCCAACTAATTACCAACAAATGAAAACAGGTGTAACCAATAAACACATAAGGAGGGGGAGAAAAGGATCAGTGGCAGCTAATAGGC
This sequence comes from Salvelinus namaycush, assembly GCF_016432855.1. NCBI lineage: Eukaryota > Metazoa > Chordata > Actinopteri > Salmoniformes > Salmonidae > Salvelinus > Salvelinus namaycush. The sequence continues at coordinate 47,925,619 of NC_052308.1, forward strand.
CGGTGACGACGACCGCCGAGCGCCACCCGAACGGGAAGGAGAGCCTGCCTCGGTCGGAGTCGTGACATAAAGCAATGGCCAGTTAGGGTTGCAAGTTTTTTTGTAAAATAAAATATCGTATGTCTTGCCCGCAAATTAGTTGTTTTTTCAATACTGCCAGTGCGCTGATTGAGTTTGACACCCCTGGGCTAGCGTATTTATGTAGCTAGCTGTTTATTTAGCAAGCTCGGAGAAAAACACGGAGCCTAATGTTAGCTATTTAACCTTTTTTCCCCTTCATATCGTTTTTTGTTGGCTACAGCTAGAGATGCAGTTGTCATTTGGTTAGCTAGCAAGACATTTGAATCGCTTCGCTAGCTATGCTGAACTTGAACGACTTATCCACAGTTAGCATATCTCTTAGTTGTCAATCAAATGTATTTGGCATCGATCACATGGGCGGGCAGGCATGTTCTCATTCAGTTGTCAAAACATGGGTTGGGACAAGTATGCATTTGTATTTATTATGGATCCCCATTAGCTGCTGCCAAGCTCTTCCTGGGGTCCGGCATTGGCAGGCAAGCTGCAGAGGGACAAGCAGGCTACTATTCCCCATCGTTTATCAGTGCAATTTTGATGGCCAACTAGCTGAAAAAGTTTGAGAGGGTTTATCTAATGTTCCCTCATTAGATTTAGTCTCATCTCGCTCAGGCTAGCATTAGTTGTAGATCTTGTTGATGTGCTATATGCAACTGAGGGAAAGAGGGCCTACCTTTTTCATGTTTTTTTGATCAATAGGACTGTGAAGTTCCCAAATGTAAGAGGACTCCTGTGGTGTTTACATATTTGCAGAAATCCATTGATGTATTTTTTGGCAAATGCGTTCTAATGATCTAAAGTCACAATGTTGCTACTGCCTGTAAACACACAGTCCAGTTCAAAGTGAATTATGGCAGGCCCATATTACTTATTTGCATGTAGGCCTACTGTAGCTCTGATTGGCTATGGCGCACAGGTCTGCATAGACTCCGGTCCTGGACAAGACAGATTTTTTTAAATTCGGTTTTATTTACTGCAGTGTCAATTAATTGTCCAAACGCATGGCCGCTTTCCAACTCTATTGCTACAGAATTATCAGAAATGCCTTTCTACACGCATTCCCAAACATTCAATGAATTTATGAAAATGACCATATCTAAGTGCTTACAAAAAAGGTGTCATAGTCTTCCTGGTGGGCTATATAAACAGATTTGAATAAGATTTAATGTTGCAAAAACTCTGTCAGTTCCACTTTAACTCGAGCAGTTTTCCCCGTAAAGGCGCCTGCATGCTTCCCAGCCAAAACAGCTTGGAACAGTTTGTTCATATATTATGATGACATTTTGTGACGTTTTGGTCTTCCAACAAAGGTTATTTCGGTTGTTCGGGCACATGTTTTTCTCGAGGCAAGCCGAAGTTGGCAGTAGAAGTCTTAAGCCCCTTGTTCGGTGATTGGTCAACCATAGGGATTTGTCAATGAAGTGTCTCGTGTCATTCAATGAGAGACGACTTGCTTTCATGCACATTTTTTCGCTTGAGAAATACTGCCCCAAACATCTTAGTTATATGTAAAATTGCACGACTAAGATATCATTGGCTAAAACGATTTCTTGAGTTATCTTATATTAATGATATTTTGAGGAAGTGTATACTGGCTACGGCATCTCAAAATGGACAAACAGTACTATTGGCACTTTTTTTCTTGTTTTTCAAGAGAAGGTCTTTTAAGGGAGTATGCTGACGCCATAAGCAAGTGGGTGTAATGACAATGGCTAGCTTAGCAGGTAGCTAGCTGGCCCAATATTGGACTAAAGGAGCCTAACGTTACTCCTTGTAGTCCATGGACCTTACATGTTCTGTTTAAAGGTGAATTGGCGCAGATACCTAGTTAGCAGAGGTAGTTGACTGTCTTCTGTTTTCCGTAAACATGCGCTGTAACATGGAGATATGGTTGTGTGGGATCACTAACTAGAGGTCGACCGATTATGATTTTTTTAACGCCGATACCGATTATTGGAGGACCAAAGAAAGCCGATACCGATTAATCGGCCAATTAAAAAATATATATATATTTGTAATTATGACAATTACAACAATACTGAATGAACACTTATTTAAATTAATATAATACATCAATAATATCAATTTAGCCTGAAATAAATAATGAAACATGTTCAATTTGGTTTAAATAATGCAAAAACAAAGTGTTGGAGAAGAAAGTAAAAGTGCAATATGTACCATGTAAAAAAGCTAACATTTAAGTTCCTTGCTCAGAACATGAGAACATATGAAAGCTGGTGGTTCCTTTTAACATGAGTCTTCAATATTCCCAGGTAAGAAGTTTTAGGTTGTAGTTATTATAGGAATTAAAGGACTATTTCTCTCTATTCGATTTGTATTTCATATACCTTTGACTATTGGATGTTCTTATAGGCACTTTAGTATTGCCAGTGTAACAGTATAGCTTCCGTCCCTCTCCTCGCTCCTACCTGGGCTCGAACCAGGAACACATCGACAACAGCCACCCTCGAAGCATCGTTACCCATCGCTCCACTACTCCAAGTCTCAGAGCGAGTGACGTTTGAAACGCTATTAGCGCGAACCCCGCTAACTAGCTAGCCATTTCACATCGGTTACACCAACCTAATCTCGGGAGTTGATAGGCTTGAAGTCATAAACAGCGCAATGCTTGAAGCATTGCGAAGAGCTGCTGGCGAAACACACGAAAGTGCTGTTTTAATGAATGCTTAAGAGCTTGCTGGTGCCTACCATCGCTCAGTCAGACTGCTCTATGAAATATCAAATCATAGACTTAATTATAACATAATAACACACAGAAATACGAGCCTTAGGTCATTAATATGGTCGAATTCGGAAACTATAATCTCAAACAAAACGTTTATTCTTTCAGTGAAATACGGAACCGTTTTGTGTTTTATCTAACGGGTGGCATCCATAAGTCTAAATATTCCTGTTACATTGCACAACCTTCAATGTTATGTCATAATTACGTAAAATTCTGGCAAATTAGTTCGCAACGAGCCAGGCGGCCCAAACTGTTGCATATACCCTGATTCTGCGTGCAATGAACGCAAGAGAAGTGACACAATTTCACCTGGTTAACATTGCCTGCTAACCTGGATTTCTTTTAGCTAAATATGCAGGTTTAAAAATATATACTTCTGTGTATTGATTTTAAGAAAGGCATTGATGTTTATGATTAGGTACACGTTGGAGCAACGACAGTCCTTTTCCACGAATGTGCACCGCATCAATTATATGCAACGCAGGACATGCTAGATAACTACACATGGTTGATGATATTACTAGTTTAACTAGTGATTATGATTGATTGATTGTTTTTTTATAAGATAAGTTTAATGCTAGCTAGCAACTTACCTTGGCTTCTTACTGCATTCGCGTAACAGGTAGGCTCCTCGTGGAGTGCAATGTAAAGCAGGTGGTTAGCGCGTTAGACTAGTTAACCGTAAGGTTGCAAGATTGAATCCCCGAGCTGTCAAGGTAAAAATCTGTCGTTCTGCCCCTGAACAAGGCAGTTAACCCACCGTTCCTAGGCCGTCATTGAAAATAAGAATGTGTTCTTAACTGACTTGCCTAGTTAATAAAGGTGTGTAAAAAAAAATATATATATATAATAATAATAATCGGCCAAATCGGTGTCCAAAAATACCGATTTCCGATTGTTATGAAAACTTGAAATCGGCCCTAATTAATCGGCCATTCCGATTAATCGGTCGACCTCTATCACTAACCCTATAAAGGTGTGTAGTAATTTAACCTTTTTTGAATCGCTGTTATGAAAGATCGCTATGTTCCTCGTTTCCAAAACCGTTTCAACTTTCAGAATGAGCGTTGGGTCTGTTAACAATACTGCCCCGGCCAAAAGATACTATCATCAATAGGCTCTAAAACCAGTTAGGGTCTACATATGGGTTAGTAACTAGCTAGTGAGCTTAATCTGTGTTGATAAATAGCTACAAACCATCTAATTCTAAATTGATTTGTGTACCTAGCTAGCTAGCTTTGGCATGATGGCTACATTGGCAAGGGGGCTAGCTAGCTTACTACATTCATTGGCAAGAATGACTCACTGGCTATACACTGAGTCGGTATTCATGTCATAAGAAGGAATTCCCCTCGACCACGCTCGCATATTGGGGACAACATTCTTTCCCATTAACCCCGATTGTAAAAGAGCGAACTTTGTTGTAAATTTTTTTAAATTTAACAATTATAAAACATGCGAAAAGCTGCTGTGGTGTAACCAGGTCAAAAATCTAGACCTACGGTTCGCAATGCTCCCACTTGGGAAATGGAGGCTGTGTGAAGAGCCCTGTTGCTTCAGGCTATTCGGTGTGGAAGGGTGGGTAATTGTGGTGACCTGGTGTCCAAGTAGGCTACACATGGTTGTGTGTGTGGAAAACATTTAATCACAGGTAAGACATTTATCTTGTTTAGTATAGTCCGTTTGTAACTCGGCTCACTACTTGTAGTTTTATAGTCTGTCAGTGTTGGTCAGCTTAATTGTCTGGTTGGTAGCTAGTTAGCACTCACGTCGCTAACGTTAGCGCCATCATGAAAAGGGGCATGAGGGAGGCCCTACAATATTATGTTTTTCAAATTAGTGAGAACACTTGGGAGTGTTGAAATGTAGTGTTTTACTTAAATGTAGTTTTTGTAATTGACTAAAACAAGCAGACAAGAGAATTGTATTTGAAAAATGTCAAGTGTTTGCTGTGAGCCAATGGGGTAACCACAAGTTGTTATCCGCACAGGCGGGCAGGGCTGCAACGTTCTATTTAATACTGACTGGGACTGTCCTTAATTTGGTTTCAGATAATTCATAATAATGATACAATACCTTGCACATAGGCATGTAGGCTGTTTGCTAGGATTTAATAAAGCTACAGTAGCTAGTTGCCAGGATGAATAAAGCTCATAACTAACTAATACAATTCAAGTGTGCATTTATTGTATTTGTTGCTACTCATTGCACTGGTGCCAGCATCCATTGTAAACAGTGTGTGACCCACTGACTAGATACCAATTGTAAACGGGCTGTGATGCTGTGTAGTGTGTGAAAAGAATATCCTGACAGCTGGGATTTTCACAATTAAGCTGCCAGCCCTCATTTGTTTTTCTCAGTCTGCTTCAAACCAAAATAAACAGGCCAAACCTGCTCCATCAGAAGAGCTGGGTCCATTGAAACCCCTGGAACCAGTAGTCAACACATTTTGATGAGTGTGTCTCACACACGCCTAATGTACCTTCAGAAAGTATTCATACCCCTTGACTTATTCCACATTTTGTTGTTACACCCTGAATTCAAAATGTATTAAATATATTTTTTCCCTCAACCATCTACGTACAAAACCCCATAATATTAGTGGGAACATGTTATGCAAATGTATTGACTCAGTGGGAATAGTTAGTAAATTTGATTTCTGTATTTCATTTTCAATACATGTTAGAATCACCTTTGGCAGCGATTTACAGCTGTGAGTCTTTCTGGGTAAGTCTAAGAGCTTTGCACAACAGAATTGTACAATATTTACACATTTTATTATTTTCAAATTTCTTCAAGCACTGTCAAGTTGGTTGTTGATCATAGCTGGACAGCTATGTTCAAGTCTTGCCAATAATTTTATTCAAAACTGTAACTAGGCCACTCAGAAACATTCAATGTCATCTTGGCAAGCAACTCCAGTGTACACTCCAGTGTATATTTGGCATTGTGTTTTCGGTTATTGTCCTGCTGAAAGGTGAATTCATCTCCCAGTGTCTGGGGTAAAGCAGACTGAACCAGGGGTTTGTCTAGGATTTTGCCTGTGCTTACCTTCATTCTGTTTATTTTTTCATCCTGAAAAACTCCCCAGTCCTTAACGATTACAAGCTTACCCATAACATGCTGCAGCCTCTACTATGCTTGAAAATATGGAGAGTGGGGCCTCCCGGGTGGCGCAGTGGTCTAGGGCACTGCATCGCAGCGCTAGCTGTGCCACCAGAGACTCTGGGTTCGCGCTCTATCTCAGCCGGCCGCGACCGGGAGGTCCGTGGGGCGACGCACAATGAGCCTAGCGTCGTCCGGGTTAGGGAGGGTTTGGCCGGTAGGGATATCCTTGTCTCATCTCGCACCAGCGACTCCCGTGGCGGGCCGGGCGCAGTGCGCGCTAACCAAGGTCGCCAGGTACACGGTGTTTCCTCCGACACATTGGTGCGGCTGGCTTCCGGGTTGGATGCGCGTTAAGAAGCAGTGCGGCTTGGTTGGGTTGTGTTTCGGAGGACGCATGGCTTTCGACCTTCGTCTCTCCCGAGCCTGTAGTTGTAGCGATGAGACAAGATAGTAATTACTAACAATTGGATACCACGAAATTGGGGAGAAAAAAGGTGTGAAAAGAAAAGAAAATATGGAGAGTGGGACATAGTAAGGTACTGCATTCCAGGACAAAAAGTTTGCTTTGTCATATTTTTTGCAGTATTACTTCTCTTGTTGCAAACAGGATACATGTTTTGGAATATTTTTTTAACTGTACAGATTTCATTTTCACTCTGTGAATTAGGTTAGTATTGTGGAGGAACTACAATGTTGTTGATCCATCCTCAGTCTTCTCGTATCACTGCAATTATACTCAGTAGCTGTTTTTAAAGTCACCATTGGCCTCATGGTGAAATCCTTCAGAAGGACGCCTGTGTCTTTGTAGTGACTGGGTGTATTGGTACACTATCCAAAGTGTAATTAATAACTTCATCATGCTCAAATGGATATTCAAGGTGTGCTTTTTTTTTTACCCATCTTTGTGAAGCATTGGAAAACCTCCCTGGTCTTTGTGGTTGAATCTGTGTTTGAAATTCGCTGCTCGACTGAGGGACCTTACAATTACCTGTATGTGTGGGGTACAGAAACAAGGTAGTCATTTAAAAAAATATATATATAATGTTAAACATGATTTTTGTAACTTATTATGTGACTAATTAAGCAATGGTTTACTCCTGTACTTATTTAGACTTGTCATATCATAGCAAAGGGGTTGAATATTTATTGACTCAGACTCTTTGTAAATAATTTCAAAAAACAATTCCACTTTGACATTATGGGATGTTGTGTGTACTAGGCGAGTGACACAATCTCAATTTAATCCATTTTAAATTCAGGCTGTAACACAGCAACATGTGGAAAAAGTCTTGAAGAAACAATCAAACTCAGTTTCTGCAAACAAACACCTACTTGTAATTTGAGTTGTAAAAGCACTTGTCTGTGATGCCCAGTTTGTTTTGGAACTTTGCAACTTAGTGGCGGTTAATATTCAGCGAGAGACCACTCCCTGTTTTAGAATGGGTGAGTTGTGCCAAGGCTCATCTGGCCCCACACACACACACACTATCAAGGCCCATTAGACACACACGCTGTTTCCTTATCATGGTCAGCGCAATGTTGCTCCCTTATCTGAAATGCTGCTGGACCAGAGCGATCCACAACAAAGGTTCAAATTGAGCAATTGTTTGTGCGCCGCTGTCGGCATGAAGGGCGGTTTGAGCCCTTTTCTAAACCAATTGGCTTATTTTCCTTTTTTCAGAGAATGTCAATGGCAGTATGTGAAAACGATGCACTATAGTTTATCCAGCATTTCCATTAGCTCCATATGGATACTGTTTCTTTGTGGTTTGTGAACCAAGGGGATGGGCTGCTAGTAGTTAATCAAGTTTTTATATATATATATTTTTTATACCACTTTTTTCTCCCCAATTTTGTGGTATCCAATTGGTAGTTACATTCTTGTCTCACCGCTGCAACTCCCGTACGGACTCGGGAGAGGCGAAGGTGGAGAGCCGTGCGTCCTCCGAAACACAACCCAACCAAGCCGCAATGCTTCTTGACACAATGCCCACTTAACCCGCAAGCCAGCCGCACCAATGTGTCGTAGGAAACACCGTACACCTGGCCGCCGTGTTAGCGTGCACTGCACCCGGCCTGCAACAGGAGTCACTAGTGTGCGGGGACAAGGAGTCAAACCCTCCCCTGACTCGGACAACGCTGGGCCAATTGTGCGCCTCCCCGTCGCGGCCGGCTGCGACAGAGCCAGGACTCAAACCCATAATCTCTAGTGTCACAGCTAGCGCCTTAGCCACTGCGCCACTCGGGACCCACAAATCAAGTTTAATGGACCGTGTGTAGTGAGCTATGGCTTCAAGTCATTACATCAGTCAGTGTCTTCAAAATGTACACTCTTTATCTTATGTAAGAGCTCTCCATCCACATGCTGTGTGTCTTAAATTGAGGACACTGGCTGATGTAATGACTTGAAGCCATATCCCACAAATATTATTATAATTTATTATTTTTCAACCTTTTTAACTAGGCAAGTCAATTAAGAACAAATTCTTATTTACAATGACGGCCTACCCCAACCAAACCCGGAAGACGCTGGGCCAATTGTGCGCCGCCCTATGGGACTCCCAATCACGGCCGGATGTGATAAAGCCTGGATTTGAACCAACGACCCTAGTGACGCCTCTTGCGATGCAGTGCCTTAGACCGCTGCGCCACTCGGGAGCCCTGACTTAAATTTGATTACAATTACTCCCATGCCTGGTCCCAATACAACCCCTAAACCTGTCCCCTTAACCCTTCGGTTTTCAAAGACCTGGAGATACTCTGGATAGGTTTAAGCAATACACCAGTTGGAGCCATATTGGTTACACCCATCCAGACCTGGCCTGATCCCAGATCTGTTTGCGCTCTTGCCAATGTTTGGCATGACGGTTCAGCAAGGAGTTCTCAAAACAGCAGAAACAGACTGGCAAACACACTAATCCAGACCCCTCAGACTAGAAAACGCAGAAGGCAGGCAGGGATTAGGGGTTGTTTTTGGACAGTTCCCCTGTGATCATTTCACTTTAATGCAGTCCACTTATGTCTCAACTCTATCCCTTTCCAGCTAAGAAAAAGGGGAATAAGAAGGGGAAGACTCTGACCCTCACTGACTTCCTCGCAGTGGACAGTGGGAGTGGGGGCAACGCTCCACCACCGCAACCCAGCTACGCCAAGTCCACCAGCTGGGCTGATGAGACCGATGACATGGAAGGAGATGGTGAGGGACAACTTGATTCTTGATGAAGATTCATATGGGGGCACATCCAAAGGAACAAACTTTCCAGGGTTTCAGTATGCAATGTACAGGATGTCTCAGATCTGTGAAATGTCTTGTAAAGAGCTAACATGCTTCTCTGTAATGTTCCATTGGGAGTCATGTCTTGTTGTTTCACACAGTTTTTCTGTAATGTCTCACCTATCCATTGAAATCCATTTGTCTCTGGAAAAACAAATCCCTCTTTCTCTCCCTCAGTGTCCACCTCCTGGCACACAGGGGAGGACAGTTACCGGGCCCCCGCAATAGACCGTAACATCCTGCCCACAGCTCCACGGTCGTCCCGTGAGCCCGATGTGGACCGCTCACGCCTCCCCCGTAGCCCCCCCTACACTGCCTTCCTGGGCAACCTGCCTTACGACGTCTCAGAGGAATCTATCAAGGACTTCTTCCGGGGCCTAGCGGTATGTACTCAGCTGTGTTATCAAATGGGGACAAAAATATGTGTCGTGCTCAGTATGCACAAAGTGGCACAAAAGTGTTGGTCCTACCTAGAGCTGCACGATTTGGACAAACTATCTAATTGTGATTTTATTGGGCCCGATATTGTACTTGCGATAATGAATTGCGATTTTCAAAAACTTTGTTTAAGCAACTGTCACGGTAGAGAACATCCCTTCTAAAATGAGAACATATGAATGAATACATGCTGTGCTAACTGAATATAGAACCAATTGAAATAAATATTTTCCCAACATTGTTATAGGTTAGATATGATAATAGATTGGATTATTACACCTACTGTACATATTAACAAACATAAATTGTAGTGTGATATAAGCTTAGCACTTAACATTAAGCTTATCAGTTCTTAAATAAACTAAGTTACTTATTTATTCAGGCAGCCATAGGCTGCAGATTGAATAGGAAGCTTATGAATCTGTAATTATGTTGTAAGTAGGCTTAATCGGTATTATAATTGAAATTATAAGTCAAAGTGCCTTAACACGTAGCTTACTGATTTGATTGCAAGGTGCAGCTTTTGTCTAAAACATTGGAGTCTGGTCCGTACGCACTACCCTCTGTAGTGCCTTGCGGTCAGAGGCCAAGCAGTTGCCATACCAGGCAGTGATGCAACCATTCAGGATGCTCTCGATGGTACAGCTGTAGCATTTTTTAGGATCTGAGACTGAAAAGATTTGACATGGTACTCAGATCTTCAAAAAGTTTTACAGCTTCGCCATCGAGAGCATCCTGATAGGTTGCATCACTTCCTGTTATGGCAACTGCTCGGCTTCTGACCGTAAGGCACTACAGAGGGTAGTGCGTACGGCCCAGTACATCGCTGGGGTCAGTGATGGCTTCCTGCCATCCTGGACCTCTATACCGGGCGGTGTCAGAGGAAGGCCCAAAAAATTGTCAGACTCCAGCCACCCTAGTCATAGACTGTTCTCTCTGCTACCGCACGGCAAGCAGGTACTGAAGCACCAAGTCTAGGTCCAAGAGGCTTCTAAACAGCTTCTACCCCCAAACCATAAGACTCCTGGACATCTAATCAAATGTCTACCCTGACTACTACCCCCCCTTTCTACACTGCTGCTTCTCTGTTATCATCTGTGCATAGTCACTTTAATAACTCTACACGTACATATTACCTCGACACCGTTGCCCCCGCACATTGACTCTACCAGTACCATACCAACAATATATCCATTAATTTTATGTCACTGCAGTATTTCCCCTCTTCTGAGACTATGTCGTGGAGTTCCTATCGCATTCACTCGTCTGTCTTATTTCTGACCTCAGACCAGTGCAGTTCTGCATCAGCCCTCTCTCACCTTCTCACTGGTCCACGTCTCCCCTCTGTTCTCAGATCAGTGCGGTGCGCTTGCCACGGGAGCCCAGTAACCCAGAGAGGCAGAAGGGCTTTGGCTACGCAGAGTTTGACGACGTGGACTCCCTCTTGAGGGCGCTGACTCTCAACGAGGAGGTAAGGAACGACACACTGAGGAGAGAAAGGATTGAGGGTCTAAATTCGAGGTCCATGATTTAGGAACAATGAGATCAATGATGAGCATGATGAACCATGTGTCTGTCTCTAATTAGGATTCATCACATATACATTTGATCATATCAATCACAACATCCATTCAGTATTGGTAATAGTTTGGGTTAGCTGACAATGTCACAAATGATGCGCACGCTTCAATGGGGCAGAAGTCTGAGTTGTGATTCTGGATAGCCACATAGCTACCAACAATGACAAACTGCCATGTGGGGAATCGTAAGTGACTCGTTTAATCTTGTTCTTGATACCATGTCTTGTTATGGCAGATTTCATGTCAATGCTAACCAACAACTGTAATGATGTATTTGAGACAAAAGTGCTCATTGTGCAATTATTATTTTTTCTTCAGTAAGAGACAAAATATATTTTACATGTTGTCAACAATCTAAGCCTGTTTTGCCCCATAGTTGCGCATGCTCCGGTTTTGTTGCTTAACAACCTAACCTGTCTATAGTTTACTTCAAGGGACATACAGTTGAAGTCGGAAGTTTACATACACTTAGGTTGGAGTCATTAACTTGTTTTTCAACCACTCCACAAATTTCTTGTTAACAAACTATAGTTTTGGCAAGTCGGTTAGGACATCTACTTTGTGCATGACACAAGTAATTTTTCCAACAATTGTTTACAGACAGATTATTTCACTTATAATTAGAGGTCGACCGATTATGATTTTTCAACGCCGATACCGATTATTGGAGGACCAAAAAAAGCCGATATCGATTAATCGGCCGATTTTTTTTATTTATTTGTAAAAATGACAATTACAACAATACTGAATGAACACTTATTTAAATTCATATAATACATCAATAATATCAATTTAGCCTGAAATAAATAATGAAACATGTTCAATTTGGTTTAAATAATGGAAAAACAAAGTGTTGGAGAAGAAAGTAAAAGTGCAATATGTGCCATGTAAAAAATCTAATGTTTAAGTTCCTTGCTCAGAACATGAGAACATATGAAAGTTGGTGGTTCCTTTTAACATGAGTCTTCAATATTCCCAGGTAAGAAGTTGTAGTTATTATAGGACTATTTCTCTCTATACCATTTGTATTTCATATACCTTTGACTATGGATGTTCTTATAGGCACTTTAGTATTGCCAGTGTAACAGTATAGCTTACGTCCCTCTCCTCGCTCCTACCTGGGCTCGAACCAGGAAAACATCGACAGCCACCCTCGAAGCATCGTTAACCATCGCTCCACAAAAGCCGCGGCCCTTGCAGAGCAAGGGGAACAACTACTCCAAGTCTCAGAGCGAGTGACGTCACCGATTTGAAACGCTATTAGCGCGAACCCCGCTAACTAGCTAGCCATTTCACATCGGTTACACCAGCCTAATCTTGGGAGTTGATAGGCTTAAAGTCATAAACAGCTCAATGCTTGAAGCATTGCAAAGAGCTGCTGGCAAATGCACGAAAGTGCTGTTTGAATGAATGCTTACGAGCCTGCTGCTGCCTACCATCGCTCAGTCAGACTGCTCTATCAAATATCAAATCATAGACTTAATTATAACATAATAACACACAGAAATACGAGCCTTAGGTCATTAATATGGTCGAATCCGGAAACTATAATTTCGAAAACAAAACATTTATTCTTTCAGTGAAATACGGAACCGTTCTGTATTTTATCTAACGAGTGGCATCCCTAAGTCTAAATATTGCTGTTACATTGTACAACCTTCAATGTTATGTCATAATTACGTACAATCCTGGCAAATTAATTACTGTCTTTGTTAGGAATAAATGGACTTCACACAGTTCGCAACGAGCCAGGCGGCCCAAACTGCTGCCTATACCCTGACTGCTTGCACGGAACGCAAGAGAAGTGACACAATTCCCCTAATTATAAGAAATTCATGTTAGTAGGCAATATTAACTAAATCTGCAGGTTTACAAATATATACTTGTACACTGCTCAAAAAAATAAAGGGAACACTAAAATAACACATCCTAGATCTGAATGAATGAAATATTCTTATTAAATACTTTTTTCTTTACATAGTTGAATGTGCTGACAACAAAATCACACAAATTATCAATGGAAATCAAATTTATCAACCCATGGAGGTCTGGATTTGGAGTCACACTCAAAATTAAAGTGGAAAACCACACTACAGGCTGATCAAACTTTGATGTAATGTCCTTAAAACAAGTCAAAATGAGGCTCAGTAGTGTGTGTGGCCTCCACGTGCCTGTATGACCTCCCTACAACGCCTGGGCATGCTCCTGATGAGGTGACGGATGGTCTCCTGAGGGATCTCCTCCCAGACCTGGACTAAAGCATCCGCCAACTCCTGGACAGTCTGTGGTGCAACGTGGCGTTGGTGGATGGAGCGAGACATGATGTCCCAGATGTGCTCAATTGGATTCAGGTCTGGGGAACGGGCGGGCCAGTCCATAGCATCAATGCCTTCCTCTTGCAGGAACTGCTGACACACTCCAGCCACATGAGGTCTAGCATTGTCTTGCATTAGGAGGAACCCAGGGCCAACCGCACCAGTATATGGTCTCACAAGGGGTCTGAGGATCTCATCTCGGTACCTAATGGCAGTCAGGCTACCTCTGGCGAGCACATGGAAGGCTGTGCGGCCCCCCCCAAAGAAATGCCACCCCACACCATGACTGACCCACCGCCAAACCGGTCATGCTGGAGGATGTTGCAGGCAGCAGAACGTTCTCCACGGCGTCTCCAGACTCTGTCACGTCTGTTACGTGCTCAGTGTGAACCTGCTTTCATCTGTGAAGAGCACAAGGCGCCAGTGGCGAATTTGCCAATCTTGGTGTTCTCTGGCAAATGCCAAACGTCCTGCACGGTGTTGGGCTGTAAGCACAACCCCCCCCTGTGGACGTCGGGCCCTCATACCACCCTCATGGAGTCTGTTTCTGACCGTTTGAGCAGACACATGCACATTTGTGGCCTGCTGGAGGTCAATTTGCAGGGCTCTCGTAGTGCTCCTCCTTGCACAAAGGCGGAGGTAGCGGTCCTGCTGCTGGGTTGTTGCCCTCCTACGGCCTCCTCCACGTCTCCTGATGTACTGGCCTGTCTCCTGGTAGCGCCTCCATGCTCTGGACACTACGCTGACAGACACAGCAAACCTTCTTGCCACAGCTCGCATTGATGTGCCATCCTGGATGAGCTGCACTACCTGAGCCACTTGTGTGGGTTGTAGACTCCGTCTCATGCAACCACTAGACTGAGAGTACCGCCAGCATTCAAAAGTGACCAAAACATCAGCCAGGAAGCATAGGAACTGAGAAGTGGTCTGTGGTCACCACCTGCAGAACCACTCCTTTATTGGGGGTGTCTTGCTAATTGCCTATAATTTCCACCTGTTGTCTATTCCATTTGCACAACAGCATGTGAAATTTATTGTCAATCAGTGTTGCTTCCTAAGTGGACAGTTTGATTTCACAGAAGTGTGATTGACTTGGAGTTACATTGTGTTGTTTAAGTGTTCCCTTTATTTTTTTGAGCAGTGTATATTGATTTTAAAGAAAGGCATTGATGTATATGGTTATGTTTGGTGCAATGACAGTGCTAAATCATCACCCGTTTTGGCGAAGTAGGCTGTGATTCGATGAGAAATTAACAGGCACCGCATCGATTATATGCAGCGCAGGACACGCTAGATAAACTAGTAAATATCATCAACCATGTGTAGTTAACTAGTGATTATGTGAAGATTGATTGTTTTTTATAAGTTTAATGCTAGCTAGCAACTTATCTTGGCTTCTTGCTGCCCTCACGTAACAGGTAGTCAGCCTGCCATGCAGGCTCCTCGTGGAGTGCAATGTAAGGCAAGTGGTAAGAGCGTTGGACTAGTAACCGGAAGGTTGCAAAAACGAATCCCCGAGCTGACAAAATAAAAATCTGTCATTCTGCCTCTGAACAAGGCAGTTAACCCACCGTTCCTAGGCCGTCATTGAAAATAAGAATGTGTTTTTAACTGACTTGCCTAGTTAAATAAAGGTGTGTAAAAAAATAAATAATAATAATAATAATCGGCCAAATCGGTGTCCAAATATACCGATTTCCGATTGTTATGAAAACTTGAAATCAGCCCTAATTAATCGTCCATTCCGATTAATCGGTCGACCTCTACTTATAATTCACTGTATCACAATTCCAGTGGGTCAGAAGTTTGCATACACTAAGTTGACTGTGCGAAAAGTGCAAATCAATCCCAGAACAACAGCAAAGGACCTTGTGAAGATGCTGGAGGAAACGGGTACAAAAGTATCTATATCCACAGTAAAACAAGTCCTATATCGACATAGCATGAAAGGCCGCTCGGCAAGAAAGAAGCCACTGCTCCAAAACCCCAATTTAAAACAAGCCAGACTACGGTTTGCAACTGTACATAGGGACAAAGATCGTACTTTTTGTCCTCTGGTCTGATGAAACAAAAATAGAACTGTTTGGCCGTAATGACCATCGTTATGTTTGGAGGAAAAGGGGAGGCTTGCAAGCCGAACACCATCCCAGCCGTGAAGCACAGGGGTGCAGCATCTTGTGGGGGTTTGCACGAGGGACTGGTGCACTTCACAAAATAGATGGCATCATGAGGCAGGAAAATTATGTGGATATATTGAAGCAACATCTCAAGACATCAATCAGGAAGTTAAAGCTTGGTTGCAAATGGGTCTTCCAAATGGACAATGACCCCAAGCATACTTCCAAAGTTGTGGCAAAATGTCTTAAGGACAACAAAGTCAAGGTATTGGAGTGGCCATCACAAAGCCCTGACCTCAATCCCATAGAAAAGTTGTGGGCAGAACTGAAAAAGCGTGTGTGAGCAAGGAGGCCTACAAACCTGACTCAGTTACACCAGCTCTGTCAGGAGGAATGGGCCAAAATTCACCCAAATACTGTGGGAAGCTTGTGGAAGGCAACCCAAAACATTTGACCCAAGTTAAACAATTTAAAGGCAATGCTACCAAATACTAATTGAGTGCATGTAAACTTCTGACCCACTGGGAGTGTGAATAAATAAATAAAAGCTGAAATAAATAATTCTCTCTACTATTATTCTGACATTTCACATTCTTAAAATAAAGTGGTGATCCTAAGACATAATTTCTACTAGGATTAAATGTCAGTAATTGTGAAACTGAGTTTACATACACCTTAGCCAAATACATTTAAACTTCCAACTTCAACTGTAGTTAAAAATAAACAATGTGCTATAGATTTAGTAAAGTAGATAGAGCTTTCCATTAATCATTAGTGAAATTACTTTGAGTGCTCAAGACAAATATATGGAATTTAACTGTTAGTGACAGGTAAATTGTTTTCAATTTATCATGCTGGAACATGCTATTATGGAAAGGAGATTAGTTGGTCATTTAGGCCACTGTCTCTGAGCTTGTTTCCTGTCTCTGACATAATAGAACCTGGGAAACCGCAGGATCCGGGTTGATATTGCAGATCAGTCCAACGACAAAGGTAAGTTACACACAACTCATGACCTTCCTTCTGAATTAATGATGCACCGATTTAGTATTTACAAAGGAGATTCTCAGTTGAAAATGCTTTTCAGTCCAGGACTTGGCTTAATCTGTGTCTTGCAAAACCGTATGTGTCAGGAGGTCAATTGATGCACATTCCACATTTCCCTACCAGTGCCCGGCCAAAAAACACTGCTGAAGGCCATTGTAGCCCAAACTTCATCTGTTGTGGTGTACGAATAAAGCACTTGGGGGGAGCATTTACTGTGTGGGCTTTTATCATTTGATCCCTAACCTTGAATGGCCAGAGGGGAGAGACAATGGTCAGATGGGTGGACGAGACCGGATGGGCCCCATGGGAGACATGGCAGGCCCCGACAAGACAGACAGTGATGACTGGAGGGCCCGGCCTGCTGCAGACGCCGACGATGGACCCCCAAAGAGAGAGGAATCCGCCTTTGGTAAGAGTGTTTCCCTCTAAGCTAAAAGAGCCACATATCTATAGACTATATGAATGCACTCAGCAAGCTTATTTTACAGCTTAGCTTTTGCAAGCGTGTAAGCACGCTTTCTGGAGGGTTAAGTTTTGAAATCAGTGGAATTAGAGTATAATAGCTAAAGAGATGGCGAAAACACCTGTCTCCGGATTACATCTTCAAACTAAGGGCAAACGTGGCATTATTTATTTGCAACTATGTTCATTGTTGTTTTAACAAGCTAACGTTAGCTGTCTGGCTCGTTAGCTAACGTGGCGTGTGTAATCTTACACGTTGTTTACCTAGCTCGGTTCATGTCTTAAGCTAAAGTGTACAACACACGTTGAATATGGCCGGTGTCAGCAAAAAAGCGTAATGAAATTGTTGCCAGCAGAGCTGGTTAGGCTGTTTCATGTTATCCAGAGGTAAACAAATCATCGGCCAGAGCGTCGAGTGTGCGTTATGAACGCTCCAAGAGCGAAACAGGATGGGTGGGGCTAAAGCTTAAGATGGTGTGAACGATGCTAAATGGGTGTTGATACCAAAACATTCAAAGGCAATTTTCTCAAAAGTGAGTTTACAAGTTTATCAACTTTCAAAGCAGAATGACTTTCCCATTGTCTACAATGCACTGAATGTATACCATTTTGTAGCTTTTAGTCTCTACTTTTTCCCAATGTAAAAAAAAAAAAAGATTTCAAATTTTGCTACATAAGACCAAATCCAGGTGGTGAGTCACCATTGTCTCAAAGCGTCATGCTACACTATTTATCTAAAATGTCAAGCACGCATGGGTATGTTTTATGCCATCCACATAGTTCCAGTTCTTATCTTGCACTGTGTGAAAAGAACTGCATCCTTTTGGCATTTTTTCTTAATAATTCTTGGATCTCAAGAGACTTGATTTGATTTGCATTTGTGTTACTTGATTTGCATCCCTTTCATAGTCCCATTAACGCTTTCGTTCCCTCTCAGGGTCACGCGACCGCTACGGAGACCGTGACGGGCTGCGAAGGGACAACGACCGCGGCTTCGGCGGCGACCGGGACCGCGGCTTTGGCGGCAGAGACCGCTATGACGACCGGGGAGGTGAGAACGGAGGTGAAACCATTGCTCAAAACTTAATGTATCGTCATCAAACTAGACCAGGTATTCCCAAACTGGGGGTACGTGCAATGCCGTCGGGGGTATGCCATATAAAAATGTGATTCGCCTTTCAAAAAATAAAATGTCTTCACATTTATATTTTCCAACATTTGGTTAGGTTTTTTTCTCTCACCTGAGTAGCCTCGTTTCACTGCCAAAAATACAATTAAACCATCTAGTGTTGAGCAAAATAACACAATGTCAAATACAGGTAGCCTGGTCAAATAATTAACATCCAATCACATTAACCGTTACTCTATCGGGAAACTTTCAGTCTTGTGCAGACATTTAGAAACGAAACATCCCAATTTGAAAAATAAGCCACGGAAGTTTGAGCGAGAGTTAATATTACTTTAGAGTAGTAAGACATGTATAAAAGCAACAGATACCATTTAATAAGAAGGGGCTAGAAGCGTCTTATATGGTGAGCTACCGAGTGGCTAGAACAGGCAAGCCCCATACTATTGTGGAGAACTTTATTTATCCATGAAGGGGGAAGGCAAAAAAAAACTATACAGACAATGTCTTCATCAAACAACAGTAATTGTTTTGAAACAATTACTGCTTCGCATACATGACAGTAAATTATATGCGTTACAGCTGGATGAGTCAACAGACGTGGCGCGCCTGGTATATGTCCGTTACGTTTATGGGGGGGTCAATTAAGGAAGACATCCTCTTCTGGAAACCAGGACAACAGGAGAGGATTTTTTAAAAGTACTGGACAGCTTTGTGACATCAAATGGACTTTGGTGGTCAAGATGTGTTGGTATCTGTACTGATGGTGCAAAAGCCATGACAGGGAGACATAGTGGAGTGGTAAAGCGCGTGCAAGCAGTTGGTCCCGACACCAGTTGGGTACACTGCAGCATCCACTGAGAGGCTTTTGCTGCCAAGGGAATACCTGACAGCTTGGAAGATGTTTTGGACACTACAATGAAAATGGTTAACTTTGTTAAAGCATGGCCCCTGAACTCTCGTGGATTTTCTGCATTATGCAATGATATGGGCAGCGACCATGTAATGCTTTTACAACATACAGAAGTGCACTGGTTATCAAGGGGCAAAGTATTGACACTTTTTTTTAAATTGAGAGATGAGCTTAAAGTTTTCTTTACTGGCTGTCATTTTTACTTGTCTAACCGCTTGCATGATGACTGACTAGTTTCTCACTCGACTGGCCTATCTGGGTGATGTTTTTTCTCACCTGAATCGTCTAAATGTAGGATTACAGGGACTCTCCGCAACTATATTCAATGTGCGGGACAAAATCGAGGCTATGATTTAAGAAGTTGGAGCTCTGTTCTTTCTGCATTAACAAGGACAACACACAGGTCTTTCCATCGTTGCGCAATTACACAGGTACTTTCCCAAAATGGACTACACAAACAACTGGATTCATTATCCCTTTCATGCCCTGCCTCCAGTCCACTTACTGATATCTGAACAAGAGTGCCTCATCGAAATTGCAACAAGCGGTTTAGTGAAAATGTAATTTAATCAGAAGCCAAATATTTCTGAATAGGGCTGCGATCAGTTTCTTTCCTTGGCAAATCGCGCTGTTAAGACACTGATTCCCTTTGCAACCACGTACCTATGTGAGAGTGGATTCTCGGCCCTCACTAGCATGAAAACGAAATATAGGCACAGACTGTGTGTGGGAAATTATTTAAGACTGAGACTCTCCAATACAACCCAACATTGCAGAGTTATGTGCATCCTTTCAAGCACACCCTTCTCATTTACCTGTGGTGAGTTATTCACAATTTGATGAACAAATAAGGTTTTATATGTAAAATGGCTAAATAATGAGCAACATTTTTGATTATTATATTATTGGCCCTGGTCCTATAAGAGCTCTTTGTCACTTCCCACGAGCTGGGTTGTGACACGAACTCATACTCATTCTTATGTTTAATACATGTATCGTATAGCGTGTGTGTGGCAGGCTTACGATGATGGCAAAGAACAACATTTGAGTGTGCGCTGACCCTGGTGCTAGAGGGTGGTACGCAGCTGGAGGTTGAATGTTTGAAGGGGTAGGGGATTATAAAAAGTTTGGGAACCACTGATCTAGTCTGCTGTATTTACTTTGTTATCCAGGTCCCTAATGCCTCCTGTATGATTATGAATATCAAGTAGGGTTGGGCGATTATTATGATATATCGAAGATAATCGACAGCCATTGTCGATGGTGACAACATCATGATGCGACATACGATGTATAGCCTATTTCAACTTGACTGGCACCATGCAGTAAAGTGCAAAATGTCTAGTCAGATTTAATTTATTTCTCTCAATGTCGGGTAACCTGGCCCATTTGGCCGAAGCCTTTCACATTTTTTATATCAGACTTAATTATTTCAAAAGGCAATTATTATTTAATTTTTTCCCCCTCTCCATTTGATGTGAATATGACTTCAGTTTTTATGCATGCTGGCTTTCTCCCGCTGCCTCCTGCCATTCTACTTCATGACAAGGTTCACATAAGGTGCTTAAAGTAATTCTGTCAGGGGGGAGATTTTCGGCACAACACCGGCCCGAGACGAAGTCGTGGGCCGAACAGCCGTACCAATATATTCTCCAGACACCGGCTTCTCGGGCATTATCACTTAAATAGAGAACAGATTAACTAGGTAGCCAATTCAAAACCGATTTTGTACCCTGTTTAGATATTATTTGCATGTATTAATGTTTTCGTCATGTCCCCAAAAACGTTCCACTGACACTAACGAATAAGGCCATACAAAGTTGATATAACTTTTATGAACGATTCATCTGATTCATTTAAATGGTTCTTCTTGACGAGACAATTCACTTTGCCATTGTATTAGTTGGAATTCGATTCAATCGCTGTGAATCGAATCATGTGAATCAAAATAATAATTAGTGATTTGTGAACATTAGGAAAAAAGATTACATCTAGTCTTGTCTTGGATTATGTGCCTTAACTTTTTTTCTTGATACTTCCATTTGATTTGGGCATCCAATGTATGGGACATTGCAACAATAGATGCTAGTCAGCCTGCAAAGTGTAAACATTTAAGGTAGCAAAGATATATATGACACATTTTATTGGCTTGCTTCAGCTGAATAAAAATATTTGTAAACTGCCATTTGACCTTTTGCTATATTGATTGAGCGAATTATTTAATTTGGCATCAAACGTATTTGGTTGTAATGTTTTACATCAAGGGTGGTCAACCATCCTCCAGGAAAGCTAATGTGTGTCACCTGTACAGGCTTTTATTCCAGTCCCCCTCTAACAAAATATTTTTTTTTAGAAATGAGCTGCTCAATCGGACCTTGATAAACTGTCTCTGTGTTTGAACAGGGCTTGATCAATAGCCTGCGCACCCAGCAGGTCTCCAGGCTGAGGGTTGACCACATGTTTTATACAGTTGCCTAACAGGTATTTTACTTTGG
Organism: Salvelinus namaycush; assembly: GCF_016432855.1. NCBI lineage: Eukaryota > Metazoa > Chordata > Actinopteri > Salmoniformes > Salmonidae > Salvelinus > Salvelinus namaycush. The sequence goes on from NC_052308.1 coordinate 47,947,318, forward strand.
GGGGTGGGGTTAAGTGCCTTGCTCAACAAGAAACAGGAGATGGTACATGTGATCAGAGAGCAGCCTCCCAGTGTCGATACCACATTGCACTTACTTTTTTTATACGTACATAGACGCTGCCAATTGTTGGTCATGGAAACTTCATTAAAAGTCAATCTATATGAACCCTGTATGTATCGGTATCTATGCAAGGACCGGTTTTGTTTTTTACTTTACCTTCTATAATGCTATTTCACTGTTTTGGTTTGTTAAATGTGATACGCCACTCCGGCGTGTGTAATGTCAGTTTTTATAGTTTGCTACTTACTCCGTTTGTCGTCTATTAGTTTGTGTGTGTTACTGTCTGCAAACAGCTTGTTTGTCATGAATATTCTGGAAAAGTTGTTCCTAAAATGGATCGTATTAGCTGCTAATTACTAGTTAGCCAGCTAACTCCCAATTGTTAAGGTAAGGGTTAAATCAGACTTTCCCAAACTCCACGAGGTGCAAAAGAGGGTAGTGCGTACAGCCCAGTACATCACTGGGCCAAGCTTCCTGCCATCCAGGACCTCTATACCAGGTGGTGTCAGAGGAAGGCCCTAAAATTTTCCAAGGACTCCAACACCCTAATCGTAGACTGTTCTCTCTACTACCGCACGGCAAGCAGTTCCCGGAGCACCAAGTCTAGGTCCAAAAGGCTTCTTAAACCCCCAACCCATAATACTGCTGAACAGCTAATCGAATGGCTACTTGGACTATTCGCATTTTATACGCTACTGCTACTCGCTGTTTATTATCTATGCATAGTCACTTTACCCCTACCTGCATTTACATATGAACTAAATTACCTCGACAAACCTGTACTCCCGCACGGTACTGGTGTGCCCTGTATATAGCCTCTTTATTGTTACTCAATTTTTTTTAAACTTTAGTTTATTTTGTAAATACTCTTATTTTTCTTAACTGCGTTATTGGTTAAGGGCTTGTAAGTAAGCATTTCACGGTAAGGTTTACACATGTTGTAAATGTGACAATTGGCACCTGTGGCACGTGACAAATAACATTTGATTTGAAGTGCAACGCTTTGTCAGAATTCTGACATGCTAGTCTTTTGTTCTTTTTGCGGTAAATCAGATGTCGTTGACCCTGCCACAATGTGCGATTCATGAGCTCCAGTTTTTCGACCTAAAGATAATGAAAAATGGTACAACACGTGAATTGTGCCAGTATCATTCCCCAAACTTGCACTGTGAGTGCTTGGCATTAGTCAAGTCCTTTTTTGGAAGAGTTTTTAGATCCTGCAGTTGCATTAATCTGACTGTGGTTGCTTGTGCTAAAATCAAGCAGTTTCTTAAATAGCTCCATTGTTTTTGGTTCTGTGAACAGCTTTTTAAGCAGCCATCACGTGTGTATTTGTGTGCCTTCATGAGATATACAGTACCAGTCAAAAGTTGGGACACACCTACTCATTCCAGGGTTTTTCTATATTTTTTATTTTCTGCATTGTAGAATAAAAGTGAAGACATCAAAACTATGAAATAACAGACATGGAATCATGTAGTAACCAAAAAATATTTGAGATTCTTGATGACAGCTATGCACAATCTTGGCATTCTCTCAACCAGCTTCATGTGTTAGTCACCAGGAATGCATTACAATTAACAGGTGTGCCTTGTTAAAAGTACATTTCTGGAATTTCTTTCTTAAAAAATAGTAAAAATTAAGAAACCCTAGAATGAGTAAGTGTCCAAACATTTGACTGTACCGTCTGTATATAACCCCATAACTAAACAGAATAAGTGCTTCCCTGTGTCGCCCTCATATTTCAGTTAGTCGCTTTATCAATAACACTGTCTAAGTCTTGGCGCTTGTACTCCCTCTTCCGCAGCCTTTGGCTCTCGCAGGGATAGGGATGACGGCGGCCGACGTGCCTTCGGCAGTGGGTACCGCCGTGACGATGACTATCAGAGTGGTGGAGGTGGTGGTGGTAGCCGCTATGGGGCCCGGGATCGCTATGGCGGAGACAGGGAGGGCCGGTACGAGAGGCAGGACGAAGGGCGTGAGGAGAGAGGTGAGGGTAAGCTACCCTCAAATTACGCTCAATATTTTCTTTATTACAGTTTATTATTCTGTGTTATTCAACCCTATAACCATGTCCATCCTGCTACCCCCACTGACACCACCCTTCCCTCAGGTCCCCTGCCTAGATCCCCTTGTAATATAACACTGCTAATTATTTAATCACAATATGAACAGGTCTCCCTTGGGGATGTAGCGAAGGTTCAAATAAAGGTTAAATATAGACAATGTAACCCATGTATCTCCCCATCCCCAACAACCAGGTGGTCCAACCGAGAGGCCCAAGTTGGTCCTGAAGCCGCGCGGCATGGCCGAGGAGCAGCAGGCCAGCAGCGGTGGGGCTCCCCCAGCTGCTCCGGCAGCCGCCCGCAGCTCTGGTCGAGCCTCCATCTTCGGAGCGGCCAAGCCCGTGGACACAGCGGCTAAGGAGCGGGAGGTGGAGGAGAAGCTCCAGAGGCAGCTGGAAGAGGACAAGTCCAAGGGCTTCGATAGGAAACCTCGCGACAGAGACAGGTGAGGGGTTGTGGGTATAGCAGGAAGCGGCAGAGCTGAATTGAGCGTGAGTCTAGCAGAATTCTTGAGTGATTTTATGGTAAGCAAAACACTATGCAAGGGCAACCTGGTGCAACATAAACAGCATGGCAATTGGCATTAAAACTCAGATTATGTGCCCGTATCGAATGTTTTCAGCTCTAAATTATTACACATTTTGTAAAAGCTACAGCAGCTGTTTATTGGTAATTTGGCCATGGGCCCTCTGGAAACAGCCTTTCCCTGAAGTGTGTGTGTGTGTGTGTGTTATAAACTCCGCAAAAAAAGAAATGTTCTACAGACATGTGACTAACAGAAATGGAATAATGTGTCCCTGAACAAAGGGGGTCAAAATCAAAAGTAACCGTCAGTATCTGGTGTGGCTACCAGCTGCATTAAGTACTGCAGTGCATCTCCTCCTCATGGACTGCACCAGATTTGCCAGTTCTTGCTGTGAGATGTCACCCCACTCTTCCACCAAGGCACATGCAAGATCCCAGACATTTCTGGGGGGAATGGCCCTAGCCCTCACCCTCCGATCCAACAGGTCCCAGACGTGCTCAATGGGATTGAGATCTGGGTTCTTAGCTGGCTATAGCAGAACACTGACATTCCTGTCTTGCAGGAAATCACGCACAGAACGAGCAGTATGGCTGGTGGCATTGTCATGCTGGAGGGTCATGTCAGGATGAGCCTGCAGGAAGGGTACCACATGAGGGAGGAGGATGTCTTCCCTGTAACGCACAGCGTTGAGATTGCCTGCAATGACAACGGGCTCAGTCCGATGAGGCTGACACACCGCCCCAGACCATGACGGACCCTCCACCTCCAAATCGATCCCGCTCCAGAGTACAGGCTTCTGTGTAACGCTAATTCCTTGGACTATAAACGCAAATCCGACCATCGCCCCTGGTGAGACGAAATCGCGACTCGTCAGTGAAGAGCACTTTTTGCCAGTCCTGTCTGGTCCAGCGACGGTGGGTTTGTTCCCGTAGGCGGCGTTGTTGCCAGTGATGTCTGATGAGGACCTGCCTTACAACAGGCCTACAAGCCCTCAGTCCAGCCTCTCTCAGCCTATTGCGGATAGTCTGAGCTCTGATGGAGGGATTGTGCGTTCCTGGTGTAATTCGGGCAGTTGTTGCCATCCTGTACCTGTCCCGCAGGAGTGATGTTCGGATGTACCGATCCTGTGTAGGTGTTACACGTGGTCTGCCACTGCGAGGACTGTCTCCCTGTAGCGCCGTCTTAGGCGTTTCACAGTACAGACATTGCAATTTATTGCCCTGGCCACATCTGCAGTACTCATGCCTCCTTGCAGCATGCCTAAGGCACGTTCACACAGATGAGCAGGGACCCTGGGCGTCTTTCTGTGTTTTTCAGAGTCAGTAGAAAGGCCTCTTTAGTGTCCTAAGTTGTCATAACTGTGACCTTAATTGCCTACCGTCTGTAAGCTGTTAGTGTCTTAACGAACGTTTCACAGGTGCATGTTCATTAATTGTTTATGGTTCATTGTAAAAGCATGGGAAACAGTGTTTAAACTCTTTACAATAAAGATCTGTGAAGTTATCTTTGAAAGACAGGGTCCTGAAAAATGGACGTTTATTTTTTTGCTGAGTTTATATATATATATATATATATACATACACACACACACACACAGAGAGTACCAGTCAAGTTTGGGCACCTACTTATTCAAGGGTTCTACATTGTAGAATAATAGTGAAGACATCAACACTATGAAATAACACATATGGAATCATGTAGTAACCCAAAAAGTGTTAAACAACTCAAAATATATTTATGTAAGAGCAAACCAGATGGGATGGCATATCGCTGCAGAATGCTGTGGTAGCCGTGCTGGTTAAGTGTGCCTTGAATTCAAAATAAATCACTGACAGTGTCACCAGCAAAGCACCATCACACCTCAATGCTTCACGGCGGGAACCACACATGCAGAGATCATCCATTTACATACTCATCAGACCAAATTTCCGTCGACCAGATTTCCGTCGGTCTAATGGCCATTGCTCATGTTTCTTGGCCCAAGCAAGTGTCTTCTTCTTATTGGTGTCCTTTAGTAGTGGTTTCTTTGCATGAATCAGGCCTTCATGGTCGAATTGCTACAGTCTCCTCTGAACAGTTAATGTTGATGTCTGTTACTTGAACTCTGTGAAGCATTTATTTGGGCTGCAATCTGCAGTTAACTCTAATGAACTTATCATCTGCAGCAGAGGTAACTCTGGGTCTTCCTTTTCTGTGGCGGTCCTCATGAGAGCCAGTTTCATCATAGCGCTTGATGGTTTTTGCGACTGCACTTGAAGAAACTTTCAAAGTAATTGAAATGTTTCGCATTGACTGACCTTCATGTCTTAAAGTAATGATGGACTGTCATTTCTCTTTGCTTATTTGAGCTGTTCTTGCCATAAAATGGACTTGGTCTTTTACCAAATAGGGCTATCTTCTGTATACCACCCCTACCTTGTCACAACACAACTGATTGGCTCAAACGCATTAAGAAGGAAAGAAATTCCACAAATTAACTTTTAGGCAGGCACACGTGTTAACTTCTTATGGCTGCAGCCCGGCGTCGGTACACTTATGACAACAGCCAGCTCAAGTGCAGGGCGCGAAATTCAAAAGATATTTTTTTTAAATATTTAACTTTCACACATTAACAAGTCCAATACAGCATATGAAAGGTACACATCTTGTGAATCCAGCCAACATGTCCGATTTTTTTAAATGTTTTACAGCGAAAACATCACGTATATTTATGTTAGCTCACCACCAAATACAAAAAAGGACAGACATTTTTCACAGCACAGGTAGCATGCACAAAGCCAACCTAACTAACCAAGAACCAACCAAACTAACCAACAAACAACTTCATCAGATGACAGTCTTATAACATGTTATTCAATAAATCTATGTTTTGTTCGAAAAATGTGCATATTTCAGGTATAAATCATAGTTTACATTGCAGCTACAATCAGAAATTGCACCGAAAGCAGCCAGAATAATTAGACACCAACGTCAAATACCTAAATACTCATCATAAAACATTTCTGAAAAATACATAGTGTACAGCATCTTAAGACAGGCATCTTGTGATTCCAGCCAATATTTCCGATTTATTAAGTGTTTTACAGCGAAAACACAATATAGCGTTATATTAGCTTACCACAATAGCCAGAAACACAAGCCCTTCCCCAGCAGTAAAAGTTAGCGATCGTGACAAACCAGTAAAAGATATATAATTTTTGACTAACCTTGATATTCTTCATCAGATGACAGTCCTATAACATCAGGTTATACATACACTTATGTTTTGTTCGAAAATGTGCATATTTAGAGCTGAAATCAGTGGTTACACATTGTGCTAACGTAGCTACTATTTCCCACAACGTCCGGATATTTTTCTGACACTTTTTCTGACACACATATTCTGACCAAATAGCTATTCATAAACATAACTAAAAAATACATGTTGTATAGGAAATGATAGATCCATTAGTTCTTAATGAAATCGCAGTGTTAGAATTCTAAAAAATAACTTCATTACGACATCCAGCTTCGGTATAGCTAGATTACCCAAACGTTGGGCGCCGACGACTAATTCACATGTACGACAGATATATGAAATAGCATCATAAAATGTTTCTTACTTTTGCTGATCTTTCATCAGAATGTTGGACAAGGGGTCCTTTGTCGGGAACAATCGTTGTTTGGATTTAGAACGGCCACTTTCCCTCTCGATTTAGCAAGCACACTAGCCAAGTGGCACGAATCTCTCCATCGTCAACAAAGTCCGAGAACGGAACACGGCAAAACTCCCGAAAAATTTCAATAATCTGATTAAACTATATTGAAAAAACATACTTTACGATGATATGGTCACATGTATCAAATAAAATCAAAGCCGGAGATAGTAGTCGCCTATAACGGCAGCTAAACAGAAGGCAAATCCAGGTACCACCTCGCGCTCTCCAGAAAACCGGAAATGGGGGACACGTCATACAAAGAGCTTGTATTCCACTTCAGACCAAGATAAACACTAAATGTCTTCTCTCACCGCCTCTTGACATCCAGGGGAAGGTGTATGACGTGCATGTATACTCATACGTATCATGCCCATTTATAGGCAGGAAGTAGAACAGAGCCTCGATTTCAGACTTTCCACTTCCTGGTCAGGAAGTTTGTGCCAAATGAGTTCTGTTTTACTCACAGATATAATTCTAACGGTTTTACAAACTAGAGAGTGTTTTCTATCCAATAGTAATAATAATATGCATATTGTACGAGCAAGAATTGAGTACGAGGCCGTTTGAAATGGGCACCTTTTATCTGGATACTCAATACTGCCCCTGCAGCCCAAACAGGTTAATTGTAAATGCATTCCAGGTGGCTACCTCTTGAAGCTGGTTGAGAGAATGCCAAGATTGTGCATAGCTGTCAAGGCAAAGGGTGGCTACTTTGAAGAATCTCAAATAAACAAATATATAACACGTTTTTGGTTACTACATGATTCCGTATGTGTTATTTCATAGTTTTCACTATTATTCTACAATGAAGAAAGTAGTAAAAAATAAAGAAAACCCTGGAATGAGTTGGTGTCAACTTTTGACTGGTACTGTGTATGTTTGTGTGGGTCATTCCTAGAACCTACATGCTGACCACACCAGCTGCATTGCGTGAGCATTGCAAAATAAATTTACAAATACATTGTCAATCATTTCATCCAAACTTCTTGTGCGCATCAACAACTGTCTGCATAGCCTGGCGCTAAAATAGAACTTGGTTCTATTTTTGATGCTTGATGTGATGCAAGTCCCACCTCTCCCATCTCCTCATTGGTTTTTAGGAGCATATACCCACTTGGGTGATTGAAAGATTAACGTCCAGTTGGTGCCGGTAATGCTGTTAAGTTCATGTTTTAAGTATCCCTATATTTCTGTTATTACGGGGCTATCACTCAGTCAAGAGTGCGCATGCGCAGGAAGTCTAGTCGTTGTTGGACCTAGCCTTGAGTGTAATGGCTACCTTGTAGTGTGAATTCATATAGTAGAGTAAACTTTGTTAAACTGGAACCTTGTCGTTGTGTCATTTCGAGTTAACATTGGTAGCAGAGGATGGTTTCTAACTACAATGTGCCATCTCGCTTCGACGAGAAGAGGTCGTACGAAAGTTGGAAAAATGAACTGGGAATCTGGACACGCGTTACTAATCTGGACGCGAAAAAGCAAGCACTTGCGGTGGTATTATCGCTCGGGAAGAGCGAGAGATACAGCAATGGAAATATCCGTTGAGGATTTGAACAAGGATGACGGTATGGGAACTTTGATCACAGCACTGGATTCTGTATTTCTTAAAGAAGAGAAAGACCGTGCCTACGAGGCATATTCAAACTTTGACAGTGTTACGAGAGATATTTCGGTTGCAATGACGGACTACATCATTGATTTCGAACAGAGGTACAATAGGATGCGCAAGTACGACATGGTTCTCCCAGATGCAGTGTTAGCGTTCAAGTTACTAGATACTGCCTGTCTAGATGGTAGGGAGAAACAGTTGGCTTTGACTGCTTGTACTGTGCTGACTTTTGCATCTATGAAGTCGGCACTAAAAATAATATTTGGTGAAAAGACGTCTGTCGCGCCAATAACAGATGGAATGCAAGTGAGTGACGCAGCATATTACACCGAGCAGCACAGAAAAGGCGCCAACAAGTCACGTTCTCAAGACAACCAGAAGAGGGCGCCATTTCCCGGCACAAATCCACTGGACAAATATGGAAGGAGATCGAAATGTGCAATTTGTCAAAGCACTTACCATTGGGTTAAAGACTGTCCTCATAAAAATGAACAAGTTAAACTAACAGAGGAAAATGTAAACACAGAGATAGAGCAGTGTAACATTACACTGTTTTCAAATGAATCTGCTTCTGATACTGAGATTTTTATAGTTGAATCCTTAGGATCTGCTGTGATTGATACTGCATGTACACGGACAGTGTGTGGTGCAAAATGGCTTGATAGCTATGTCAGTGAACTAAATATGAAAGAAGTACAAAATATGATTGACACACCAAGCAACAGAGCTTTCAAATTTGGAGATGGAAGAATTGTCCATTCTACCAAGAGAGTTAAGATACCAGCAAAAATTGGTCAGACTAAGTGTCACATTGAAACAGAGGTGGTCCCTACAGATATCCCCTTACTATTAAGCAAAGCTTCCCTCAAGAAGGCAGGGGCTGTACTAGACATAAAAAATGACCAGGCAGTGATGTTTAAACAACCAGTGACTCTTGAACTTACTACCTCAGGCCACTATTGTGTAAACATTTTAGACAAAGACATCACACAGAGTCCATGCAAAAATGAAATTCTGACTGACACAGAGAACATGAGCACTAAAGAAAAACACAAAGTATTGTTAAAGCTTTACAAACAGTTTGGACATGATACAGTTGACAGACTTCAGAAGTTACTCAGCAGTTCAGGGAATAATGATGATGAGAAGTACGAAACTGGAAACAAAGTGTACTACAAACGAGTTGACTGTCAAGAGTGGAAAGGACCGGGAGTAGTCATTGGTCAAGATGGTGTGGTGATATTTGTGAGGCACGGAGGCATGATTGTCAGGGTGCATCACTCAAGATTGCGGAAAGTAAATGATCAACAAGATAGAGGGGCTGTTGCTGAGAATCAATCTCCTAATGAAAATGACAAAAAGGACACAGTAACAGACACAAACCTATCAGATGTCGCATCCAATGATATGGACACAGAAACTGACACAGGAAATGGAGTAGAGACCTTCAACCATGCCACAGGTAATACTGTTGAGCGTTCAAATGAGGAAAACATTCAACAGCCACGTGTTAAGAGAACATGGTTGTTCCAATCTGAAAACTGGACAAACTGTTAAATACACGGACAGAGAAAGTGGTATTCCACATACAGCAACCGTCATTGGACGAGCAGGAAAAGCAAAACAAGAGCTGGTACAACTTGCAGTACTCTGAACCAGCTACACTTTCTGGTACAACAGGGTCAGCTGACCTGCCACTTGTAGATAATATCAGAATTGAACCAATGGAAAATCGAGAAAAACAGAATGACATTCAAAATGATGATGTACTTGAAACAAAGGACGTGTCATTTGACTCAGCTAAGCTAGATGAGCTCAGTAATTGGAGGAAAAATGGAGTGTTTGAGGAAGTCAAAGACATTGGCCAAAAGTGCGTCTCAACAAGGTGGGTGTGTACCCTTAAAGAATCCTTAACTGGAATAGTGCCCAAAGCACGTCTAGTGGCTAGAGGTTTTGAGGAGCTGGCTGCTAAAGAACTCCCAAAAGACTCACCGACATGTGCCTCAGAGTCACTCAGATTGCTGATGTCAGTGATCTGCCAGAAAAAATGGAAACTTAATTCCATAGACATCAAATCTGGATTTTTGCAGGGAACAGAGCTGTCAAGGGACATTCACATCCGACCTCCGCCCGAAGCTAAAAGTGAAGGAACACTGTGGAAACTAAAAAAGTGTGTGTATGGACTGGCAGATGGATCACTCTACTGGTACAACAAAGTCAAGGCAACAATGCTGAATACAGGTGGAAAAATGTCACAAGTGGATCCTGCAGTCTTCTATTGGCATGATCAAGACTGCAATGTGAATGGAGTACTTGCCTGTCATGTTGTTGACTTTATCTGGGGTGGCTCACAGACCTTTGCTTCAACTGTGATTCCACACCTCAAAGCTGTTTTCTAGGTTGGCCATGAGGAGCATGATCATTTTTGTTATGTTGGCATAGAGTTTATTACAGTTGATGGACCTGGCCTTGAGTGTAATGGCTACTTGTAGTGTGTTCATATAGTATAGTAAACTTTGTTAAACTGGAACCTTGTCGTTGTGTCATTTCGAGTTAACAATGCACCTTAAAGTTGGTTGCCAAACGCCATATAAAGTCAGAAGACAACTAAACTGTAGGAGAGATTACTTAAAACAAACTAGGTTTCCCCTTATCTGTGAATTAGTTGTTGGAATAGAGAACACACGATTTTGTGTGACTCAAAATGGGTTAAAATTTTTCAAAGATCCAGAAAAAAAGGACCTTGTCCATTTCAGGTAAAATAACAACCCAATGTTTATATCCCAGGACAAATTAGCTAGCAACAGCAAGCTAGCTAGTTAAATGTCCATGAATGTTTCATGTGTTTTAGACCTGTCCCCAAATTAATATAGTTGGTTTAGAGTTGGTTTTGATATTTCAACATGCGTGTCCAGATCGCGTCTGGTGTGGATCGACAAAATCAACATGCTCACATGGACGTGCCTGGTCTAGTCAGCATGTAATTGATATTATTCATATCGTCTTAAAGTATTTACTCAAAACCTTTCTCTGTCCTCAGGGACCCAAGCTGGAGGAATGAGGAGCCACCTTCTGAGCGTTCCCGCACAGGAAGTGAGTCATCACATCCAGGAAGTACCTCTGGAGGGAGAGGTGAGGGTCAACCTTATTTTGCTTCTTCGGAGTTCAATCCGGTTCTCTTTGTAGTCTCTTCACTTGTGGTGTAAGCACTCTTACATGATTAGGTTTAAGTTTAAACCACAATATTCAATGTATTGTCACTGTATATATTTGTTTTCAGACTAGTGGTCCCTTACAACAGCCACTCTTTTTCTGCAGTATTTCAGGAAATGCATATCTATAGTATATACTGTCAAGTGGAGGTTGCTGAGGGGTGGATGGCTCATAATAATGGCGCAAATGGAATGGCACCAAACACATGGAAACCATGTATTTAATACCATTAGTCTTATTCCGCTCCAGCCATTACCACGAGCCTGTCCTCCCCAACTAAGGTGCCACCAGCCTCCTGTGATACATTGGGGTATGACATGATTGACAGCCTTGAATAATTCAAATACTGAGCTATAGTATCGCAATGCTCATTAGTATCGTGGCAAGTAGGGTTGGGCTGATGTGACTAAATCAAAAGGCAAGATTACTCTATTTGAATTTTACAAATCAAAACTGCGGTTTTATCAGTTAGGCGTGGGTCAATTAACCTTGTCGGAGTGGGCACCCTGATTCTAGTTTGTGAGCTAGGCAGGCTACTGCCTGGGAAGGTCTCCCACTCAGAAGTACGAGATGGGGAGGCGGCGGGGTAGGTTGACCTCAGCTCTCCCCACTGGAAGCCTGAGGTAGGGGGAGCGGGGGAATCTATCAAATAGTGCACCTATAAACTTTGTATAGTACTAATGCAATTAGTTGTGCAATTTAGTTTGTGTTTCTTGTTTGAAGTGCAATAGTGTAATAATCAGGTTCTCTTCTTTATACGTGTGTTCTATTTGTGTGATATAGGATTTGTGCAATTTAGTTTTATTTGTGTGTTAGCAATAGGGTAATATTGTAATTTGATTCAATTTATTTGTATTTATATACAATTTGTTTCTATTTGGCTTTGTTACTACTTTTTGATATTTTTGTATATATTATATTTATATAGTTTTAAATGTTATGATTTGTGTTCCAAATGTCTGAATAAGAGCCAGTTTGCGCTGTGAAGGGAGTAGTACACAGCGTTGTACGAGATCTTAAGTTTATTGGCAATTTCTCGCATGGAATAACCTTATTTTCTTAGAACAAGAATAGACTGATGAGTTTCAGAAGAAAGGTCTTTGTTTCTGGCCATTTTGAGCCTGTAATCGAACCCACAAATGCTGATGCTCCAGATACTCAACTAGTCTAAGGCCAGTTTTATTGCTTTATTACAACAGTTTTTTCAGCTGTGCTAACATAATTGCAAAAGGGCTTTGTAATGATCAATTAGCCTTTTAAAATTATAAACTTGGATTAGCTAACATAACGTGCCATTGGAACACAGGAGTGAAGTTTGCTGATAATGGGCCTCTGTACGCCGATGTTGATATTCCATTAAAAAATCTGCCTTTTCCAGCTACAATAACAATGTCTACACTGTATTTCTGATCAATTTGATGTTATTTTAATGGACAAAAAATGTGCTTTCCTTTCAAAAACAAGGACATTTCGAAGTGAACCCAAACTTTTGAATGGTTTTGTGTGTGTACTGTGTGTATATGCTGTGTGTGTGTGTGTGTACTGTGTGTACTGTGTGTACTCAGTGTATATGCTGTGTGTGTGTGTGTGTGTATATATATACTGTGTATACGCATATATATGCATACTGTGTATACACATATACAGTGGAAGTCGGAAGTTTACATACACCTTAGCAAAATACATTTAAACTCAGTTTTTCACAATTCCTGACATTTAATCCTAGTAAAGATTCATTGTCTTAGGTCAGTTAGGATCACCACTTTTATTTAAAAAATGTGAAATGTCAGAATAATTGTAGAGAAAATGATTTATTTGAGCTTTTATTTCTTTCATCATATTCCCAGTGGGTCAGAAGTTTACATACACTCAATTAGTATTTGGTAGCATTGCCTTCAAATTGTTTAACTTGGGTCAAACGTTTCGGGTAGCCTTCCACATGCTTCCCACAATAAGTTGGGTGAATTTTGGCCCATTTCCTCCTGACAGAGCTGGTGTAACTGAGTCAGGTTTGTAGGCCTCCTTGCTTACACACGCTTTTTGAGTTCTGCTCACATGGGATAGAGGTCAGGGCCTTGTGATGGCCACTCCAATACCTTGACTTTGTTGTCCTTAAGCCATTTTGCCACAACTTCGTAAGTATGCTTGGGGTCATTGTCCATTTGGAAGACCCATTTGCGAACAAGCTTTAATTTCCTGACTGATGTCTTGAGATGTTGCTTCAATATATCCACATAATTTTCCTCATGATGCCATCTATTTTGAAGTGCACCAGTCCATCCTGCAGCAAAGCACCCCCACCACATGATGCTGCCACCCCTGTGCTTCACGGTTGGAATGGAGTTCTTCGGCTTGCAAGCCTAACCCCTTTTTCCTCCAAACATAATGTTGGTCATTATGACCACACAGTTCTATTTTTGTTTCATCGGACCAGAGGACAAAGTACGATCTTTGTCCCCATGTGCAGTTGCAAACCGTAGTCTAGCTTTTTTATGGAGGTTTTGGAGCAGTGGCTTCTTTCTTGCTGAGCGGCCTGTCAGATTTTTAGGTTCTTCACAATGGCCTTTGCTGTTGTTTTGGGATTGATTTGCACTTTTCGCACCGAATTACGTTCATCTCTAGGAGACAGAACGCGTCTCCTTCCTGAGCGGTATGACGGCTGCGTGGTCCCATGGTGTTTGTACAGATGAACGTGGTACCTTCAGGCGTTTGGAAATTGCTCCCAAGGGTGAACCAGACTTGTGGAGGTCTACAATTTTTTTTCTGAGGTCTTGGCTGTTTTTATTTTCCCATTATGTCAAGCAAAGAAGCCCTGAGTTTGAAGGTAGGCCTTGAAATACATCCACAGGTACACCTCCAATTGACTCAAATGATGTCAATTAGCCTATCAGAAGCTTCTAAAGCCATAACATTTTCTGGAATTTTCCAAGCTGTTTAAAGGCACAGTCAACTTAGTGTATGCAAACTTCTGACCCACTGGAATTGTGATACAGTGAAATAATCTGTCTGTAAACAATTGTTGGACAAATTACTTGTCATGCACAAAGTAGATGTCCTAACCGACTTGCCAAAACTTTAGTTTGTTAACACAAAATTTGTGGAGTGGTTGAAAAACGAGTTTTAATGACAAGTGTATGTAAACTTCAACTGTATATGCATACTGTGTATGGTCTTGCTTTGCATGTCTCTTCACCAAACTAAAAAGACAGCATCCCATCTTTACCACAGCCTCACGGCGCAGAGAGAGCGAGCGCTCAGTGGAGAACGAAGTATTCAGTGGTAAGGAGGACGACCCTCCCTCTCCCGGGTCTCGCCCCTCTTCCGCCAACTCTTCCACCTTCTCCTCCAAGGAGCCCCTCAAGGTGATGCCTGCACCGCCACCTAAGGAGAATGCCTGGGTCAAGCGGCCTGCGTTGAGTACCGGGTCCAGCGAGGGATGCGCCCCTATCTCCACCAGTGACACGGCACCTCCCAAACTGAGGTCAGAACATGTTCTTATACGTCTTCTATATTGTATAGCATCTCTGGATAATGAAGTGGCCAATTATGTCTCATAGTGATGTCACATCCATTACCAAAAGCCTGTCTATTTTAGTGACTGGCTAAGAATAGTTTGGAATAGTTTTGTTGCAAGCTAGTTAGTTAAACGTCTGAATGTCCCATCTCTCTTTTCAGCTCGAGTTCTGCAAATGAAAGAGGATCTAGTAAGGGTAAGACTCTCGGAGACCGCAAAGACCTTGTGCTTGTGTGTTATGTTAGTAGTTCCTTCCAAAGAAGGAGTAATGGAGACTTTGTACTAATCTAATCCCAGAGTGGACCACACTCACCCCCTCACCGTTCAATCACTGCTGGATAATTATATTTTACAACATCACCAGGACTTGACATTAACTTTTATATGCACTTGTCCTTCAGACAAGTAGGAATTCTTATATGTAAAAAAAAATGTATTGGACAAAGGCCCTAGTCACTTGTTTCAACAACAAAAAGATTTAACACAATCAGACAAAAATGTAGGCTACACTCTACATATTGGCTTCTTTGCATATTACTCCTCAGCAACGTTCCCTTCAGACCCCAGTAAGACTAGCTGTGACCATTGGCGTCGGCTAATGGGGAACATAATATTTCAAATCAAAATCCCTCCCCTCAGACGATCCCTCAGGTGAAGAAGCCGCTTGTGGAAGTATTGGGCTGGTGTGGCTGAGGCCAGTTGGACGTACTGACAAATTTTCAAAAATGGAAGAGGCTTATGGTAAAGAAATTAACATTCAATTCTCTGGTAACAACTCTGGTGGACATTCCTGCAGTCAGCATGACAATTGCACTCTCCCTCAACTTGAAACATCTGTGGCATTCTGTTGTGTGACTAAACAGTACATTTTTAGTGGCCTTTTATTGTCCCCAACAAAAGGTGCACCTGTGTAATGACCATGCGGTTTAATCAGTTTCTTGATATGCCACACCTGTCAGGTGGATGGATTATCTTGGCAATAGAGAAATGCTCACTAACAGGGATGTAAGTAAATGTGTTCACAAAATTTGAGCGCAATAAGCTTTTTGTGGGTATTGAACATTTCTGGGATCTTATTTCAGCTCATGAAACACTTTACATGTTGCATTAATATTTTTGTTTAGTATAAATTGGTGATTGTTTCCCCTTCTAGCTCTTCTAGCGTTTGGTGATTAGCTAAAGCAGAGGATATGGGAGCGATTGGGACGAGGAGGCCACGTCTTGACTAAAATGGATTGAAGAGTAGCACTGCCCAATTCTGGTCCTGGATAATCTCTCCTGTTGGTTATTTTGTCTTGTTTCATTGGCTAGCTGGTCTGGAGGTTTGACAAAAAGCAATGTGGAAGCTCGCCCACCAGTACTTCACTCACACACAATAATTTCAAATTAATGTGGATGATGAGATAGGACAAGGGCAGTAACTTTGAATAATTGGAATCACTCTAATTTACTGAATTGTCAGTTGAAACAATACCCAGGAAAGAAGAGACTGCAGGAACAAAACTGGGCAGCCCTGGTGTAAAGCAAAGTGGGGTACGCATGGTCCTGTAGGGCAGTGTCTGCTACTTTCCCAGGGTAGTATTTAAAAGGCACCAAACAACCTGAATCCAGCAGTAATAACACTCCTTTCCATAAAACGTGTTCTCTCTTGTTTGTTCCTTGTGAACACACCCCTGGTGTTATCAAGCTGTTGACAGATTTTGCCATGAATATGACAGTAACTCCTGGGAAATTAAGTAAGAGTAGTAAATATTTAATGGCTTTGGTTTCTTAATCAGGTGAAGGTTGTCATTCAGCAAAAACAGCAGACCCTGTGGCTATTAAGGAAAATGGGTTCCCCAGGCCCAGGTTGTATTCAAGATTACAAAAGTTTGAAGTGTGAACCTCCCATTCGACACTATATGTTTTGCATAACTGCACAAATGTAATGATCTTGAATGTAACCTGGGCTGTAGGCTGTGTGGAATGCTGCTGTACGCAACCTGGGCCGTAGGTTGTGTGGAATTCTGTTGTAGCCTATAGTGGAGTTCCCGTCTCCCAAACCCCTCCCTCAATCCTCACTGTTTGGACTCTCCCTTCCAGACGAGAATAAAGTGGACGGTGTGCGTCTGGACCGGGGCCCCCCACGGGGGAGAGGGGGGGCCGCAGTGCCTGGAGCAGGGCGGGGCCGAGGAGAGGGGGCCAACAGAGACCGACGAAGGGAGGAAGACAGGTCAGCCCAAAAAGTGGCATTAGTGGAATAGGCATTGCAGCCAGGGCACCTCTAAAGGTTGGTTTATGGTTGGTGCGTCAACTGCTGTTGGGAAAGAATTTCTACCCTTATCCGTCAAAACAAACATCCTCAAATGCTTGCTAGCTAAGGGGAAGCACCTTCACCAAGGCCCAATACTGTCCTCAGTGAGGAGATTGTGGATGTAACCGCCAATTCCTCGACTCATGGCTTCCCCAAAGGTGACTGCACAGCATGAGACAAGAAGCAAGGGCTAGCTTGCCTTCACTACAAAAGAACAACATGATAATTTGGAAGTTTTGAACATGAAGTTATCATGACTGTATTATGTAAATATTAATGATAAAATAACCACTTCCAAGGGTTGTAGTTCCTTATTATGGTAACAGTAATACCTGATCTGAATGGTTGTGGGGAGTAAAATTCACACTTTTAGACTTTGTTTAGCTAGCTAATTCCAGTGTGGGACTCCACGAACTGCGAGCGCATTTTATGCACTCTATACATCTTACACTCCAGAACAGTAGTTAGCGGTGTATATACCAGTTGTCAGTGAAAATGTTAAAATGCTGACCGTGAGGATAGCAAAATAGTTTTGTTCAGGACCTTGTGTGCGTTTGACTAATTAGCCAGAATTAGTTTTTTTTACCCCTTTTCTCTCTCCCTAATTTTGTGGTATCCAATTGGTAGTTACATTCTTGTCTCATTGCTGCAACTGCCGCACGGACTCGGGAGAGGCGAAGGTGGAGAGCCGTGCATCCTCCGAAACAACCCAACCAAGCCGCACTGCTTCTTGACACAATGCCCACTTAACCCGGAAACCAGCCGCACCAATGTGTCGGAGGAAACACCGTACACCTGGCGCCTGTGTCAGCGTGTACTGCGCCCGGGCCGCCACAGGAGTCGCTAGTGCGTGATGGGACAAGGACATTCCTGCCGGCCTAACCCAGGCGACACTGGGCCTATTGTGCGCCGCCCCATGGGTCTCCTGGTCGTGGCTGGCTGCGACAGAGCCTGGACTCGAACTCAGAATCTCTAGTGGCTGGCACAGCTTGCACTGCAATGCAGTGGCTTAGACCATTGCGCCACTCGGGAGGCAGCAGCTAGCTCACTTGTTGTCTTGCCAGCAACGCTCAACATTCTTGCTAGCTTGTTGGCTAGCCATGCAAAGAATAAATATGATTAGAAATATTTCACTAGTATTTGCTTGCAAGTAGCCTAACTTGGCGAACCAAAATATCTTTGGTAATAGTACTGGCTGATTTCGCCTTGGTTTTCCTCATGAAAAAAAAAATCCCACTGAAATAGAGGTTTTTTGTCTTGGAGGCGTGCGTTCATGTGGGTGTTTTCTTGCATGTGTCGTCAAAAGTGGAAACTTTTTTTGTTAGTTTTTTTGTCAGTTCTTTAAACTGGATGGAACTGGTTAAGATTGCATACGTTCCCATGGTGTTTTCACACAGATGTTGGTCAGTATCCCCAACTTATAACATTTGTGTTCTATCCCCGCACAAGCACACCTGAGCTTGACTATTAGTTGAGTAGTTAACTCAGGAATGCTTGTTTGGGGCTTAAACAGAAATGTGTCATGTTGAGGACCTGAGTCGAAGTCACCAACAGGATTGTTAACTGTTAACCAGCCTTTAGAGGTTATTCAAGGTGAATACTATTAGTCTTCTCCTGCATATACAGTTATGAGTGGATGCTATTATATCAATTGCAATTATTTGGTGTCCTACTGTTGAGCAGTGTGCTAGTGCCAGTTTGTGCACTCAGAGGTTCTGACCGGCAAGACTTAGCTGGACAGTGAAGTTTAACTTGATCTTTATTCTGTTTGTAGAAAGGCTAAAAGAAGAGGCCGAGACTCAAGACCTGCACCAGAGCCAAAGAAATACGAAGAGTCCCCCACCCTCGTGAGTCCTGGTGCCACATCAATTGGTCTTGACACACCCATAGTGTGTTTTCCCCAAACCCCCACACACGATTCCCACCTCCCATGTAAAGTTTTGATTATTCAGAAACTGAAACTACCCCTGTATCAGTCTTCCACTGAAAGTCTTCAGTCCTTTACCCCATTATCCCTTCACATTGGCTTCAGTCCTCTACTGAAACTGCCCGTGGAACTGCCCTTTCAGTATACCTCATCGCCATCCTTTTCCCTCAATGTTTCCTTTTTTGTTCTTCTGTCTTTTTGGCTTTTATTGCAAAGTCATATAACAGGAAAAACATGGGTCACATTTTGACAAGTTTTCTAATATCTATATACAAAATAGTTATGCATACATATAATGCATAGGCAGGTACAGTGTAATTACAGTTTAGGTGCACAGTGTGATATAGTTCTAACACCGTACTCAAACCGTCCGCGCGCCATCGTGTGCAAATTGATTTTGTCCCCCCACACCAAACGCAATCACGACGCGTAGGTTGAAATATCAAAACAAACTCTGAACCAATTACATCAATTTGGGGACAGGTCGAAAAGCATTAAATATTTATGGAAATTTAGCTAGCTAGCTTGCAGTTGCTAGCTAATTTGTCCTATTTAGCTAGCTTACTGTTTCTAGCTAATTTGTCCTGGGATATAAACATTGAGTTATTTACCTGAAATGCACAAGGTCCTCTACTCTGACAATTAATCCACACAAAACAGTCAACAGAATAGTTTCTAGTCATCTCTCCTCCCACGCTTTTTCTTCTTTGTACTTTATATGGCGATTGGCATCTAACTTTCATAGTTACCACCACGACTGACTGAACTCAGTTCATCTTTCAATCACCCATGTGGGTATAACCAATGAGGAGATGGCATGTGGGTATCTGCTTCTATAAACCAATGAGGAGATGGGAGAGGCAGGATTTGCACCGCGTTCAACGTCACAAATAGAACTGACTTCTATTTTAGCGCTTGGCAACACAGACGCTTGCTGGCGCACGCGAGCAGTGGGTGCAATAATTGAGTAGCATGTATGTTTAAATTTATTTTGCGACGCGAGCGGTGTGGTCAGCATGTTACGACAACTGTTATATCCGTTACCTGTAGTTGCACTGTACCATGTAAATACATAAGTATTTAGAACTTTTATTGTAAAGTGGGACCAAGTGAGCAATGTTAGGATCTCTCCTGCTCTATTTTGTTTCAGATATTCAGCTCAGCCAGTAAATACGCTGCTCTGCTAATGGACAGAGAGCAAGGAGATGACGCAGAGAATGGTTTGGAATAAAACCAGAAGGGGAGAAAGAAGAGGAAATCCAGCGAATGAAAGAATATCACATTAAATATGAAAATCTCCTCACCTGGAGTAGAGGCACCTGGGAAAGTCATCACTCCTTCCTTCTTTACTCAAAACCCATCCCAGACCTCTTCCCTACCCCCTCTCTTCAGGACTTTTCCGTTTCTAAAAAGAGTAGTCACATACTGGACTTGTTTTAAATGGAAAAGGTAAGGAGTAGTTGACATTCAAGAAAAGATAATTTAATTAATTGTAATAAATAAATAAAGTGGTGTAAAAATGATTGCTTATGTTTATGCTATGCGTTGGGTTCCATCCCTCTCCCCAGCGGAAAAGGAAGAAGTTTGTTACTGGATGCTGACTTGCCAGGCTGACCTACTTGACCTTATGTGCAGTAAAAAAGCCAGTGTTTATTTAACTGACAGAATAGGATAAAGGTACAGTACAGTGGCTTCGGAAAGTAGTTCAGACCCCTTCACTTTTTCCGCATTTTGTTACGTTGCAGCCTTATTCTAAAATTGATTAAATAAATAAAGAATCCTCAGCTATTTACACACTAGCCCATAATGACAATTCAAAAACCGGTTTTTAGAAATATTTGTGCGTATTTGTATTTATTAAAAATAAAAACATACCTTATTTACATAAGTATTCAGACCCAGAGACTCTGTACTTTTGTTGACGCACCTTTTGGCAGCGATTACAGCCTCTAGTCTTCTTGGGTATGGCACTAAAAGCTTACCACACCTGTATTTGGGGAGTTTCTCCCATTCTTCTCTAAAGATCCTCTCAAGCTCTGTCAGGTTGGATGGGGAGCGTCGCTGCACAGCTATTTTCAGGTCTCCAGAGATGTTTGATCGGGTTCAAGTCAGGGCTCTGGCTGGGGCACTCAAGGACATGCAGAGACTTGTCCTCAAGCCACTCCTGCGTTGTCTTGGCTGTGTGCTTGGGGTCGTTCCTGTTGGAAGGTGAACCTTTGCCCCAGTCTGAGGTCTTGAGCGCTCTAGAGCAGGGTTTCATCAAGGATCTCTCTGTACTTTGCTCAGTTCATCTTTCCGTTAATCCTGACTAGTCTGTCTCTGCCGCTGAAAAACATCCCCACAGCATGATGCTGCCACAACCACGCTTCACCATAGGGATTGTGCCAGGTTTCCTCCAGATGTGACGCTTGGCATTCAAGCCAAAGAGTTCAATCTTTGTTTCAACAGACCAGAGAATCTTGTTTCTCATGGTCTGAGAGTCTTTAGGTGCCTTTTGGCAAACTCCAAGTGGGCTGTAATGGGCCTTTTACTGAGGAATGGCTTCCGTCTGGCTATACTACCATAAAGGCCTGATTTGGTGCATTGCAGAGATGGTTGAGGACTCTGGAGCTCTGTCAGAGTGACCATTGGGTTCTTGGTCACCTCCCTGACCAAGGCCCTTCTCTCCTGATTGCTCAGTTTGGCCAGGCGGCCAGCTCTAGGAAGAGTCTTGGTGGTTCCAAACTTCTTCCATTTAAGAATGATGGAGGTCACTGTGTTCTTGGAGACCTTCAACGCTGCAGAAATGTTTTGGTACCCTTCCCCAGATCTGTGCCTCGACACAATCCTGTCTCTGAGCTCTATGGACAATTCCTTCGAACTTATGGCTTGTTTTTTTTCTCTGACATGCCCTGTCAACTGTGGGACCTTTTATATAGACAGGTGTGTGCCTTTCCAAATCATGTCCAATCAATTGAATTTACCCCAGGTGGACTCCAATCAAGTTGTAGAAACATCAAGGATGATCAATGGAAACAGGATGCATCTGAACTCAATTTCAGTCTCATAGCAAAGGGTCTGACTACTTATGTAAATAAGGTTTTACTGTTTTAAATTTGCAAACATTTCTAAAAGCCTGTTTTGATTTGTCAATATGGGGTATTGTGTGTAGATTGAGGAAAAACAATATTTTAATCCATTCTAGAATAAGTCTAACAAAATGTGGAAAAAGTGAAGGGGTCTGAATACTTTACAAAAGCACTGTATGCCTGGAAATGCCCTTGTACTGAGCAAAGGATCACAATTTCAAGCTCTCCAATAAGTGTTAAATTCTAAAACGGGTAATCATGGATATTAATTGGCCTACACACAACCCCATAATGTCTGTAATTGTATTACAAATAAATCAAATTGAGTATTCAACCCTTTTTATGGCAAGCCTAAATAAATTCAGGAGTAAAAATGTACTGAAGTCTCATAGGTTGCATGCACTCACTCAGTGTAGTAATAGTGACTGACTCATCTCTGTACCACCACGAACAGAGCAAGGCCAGGCCAATGGTGACTTTAAAGCAGTTACAGAGATGAATGGCTATTATAGGGGAAAACTGAGGATGGATCAAGAACTTTGTAGTTTCTCCACAATACTAACCTAAATGACAGAGTGAAAAGAAGGAAGCCTGTACAGAATAAAAATATTCCAAAACATGTTATCAACAAGTCACAAAAGTAATACTGCAAAACATGGCAAAGCAATTAACTTTTTGTCCTGAATACAAAGTGGTATGTTTGGGGCAAATCCAATATAACACATTATTAATTATCCACTCTTCATATTTTAAGGCATAGTATAGTGGTGACTGCATCATGATATGTGTATGCTTGTAATCGTTAAGGACTTTGCGAGGCATTGGAAAACCTCCTTGGTCTTTGTGGTTGAATCTGTGTTTTGAAATTCACTGCTAGACTGAGGGACCTTACAGTTATATGTATGTGTGGCGTACAGAGATGAGTCATAAAAATAAAATAAAAACTATTATTGCACACACTGAGTCCATGCAACTTGTGACTTGTTAAGCAAATTTTTACTCCTGAACTTATATAGGCTTACCATAACAAAGGAGTTAAATACTTATTGATTTAAGACATTTTAGCTTTAAATGTTTTATTAATTTGTAAAGATTTTCGAAAAACATAATTACACTTTGACATTATGGGGTATAGGCCAGTGACCAAAAACTCTTGATTTGAAATTTGGGCTGTAACACAACAATGTGAATACTTTCTGAAGGCACTGTATACCATAAGGACCCCTTATTCATGTCCTCATTAGATGTAGTGCAACAAGACCACTCATGGTCTGTAAAGTTCTCTACTTTTGATAGATTTAAACAATACTTGAATCACCTTGGTCACAACCATAAACGTTCAACTCCATCTGCCTGATGGATTAAGATAGAATATGAATTTTGGTTAAAATGTTACATTTAATTAGGTTTTAGAGTCATAAAATAACTGAGGAAAAACAACATTGCTTCTGTGTATACAACTTGAATGACGAAAAATGTAAATGGTCAACTCTGTCAGAGTGCTGAAAGATCTGGGAATGTTTTTTTTATTGGGGATTTTCAAAATAATATTTTTCCATATTTTACAAATGTTTGTATTTAACTTGTTTTTTTAGGCAAAAATGTCTGTATCTGTCAACTCCATCAGTGGTTTGTCAACTCCATCACTGAACGCTTAACCCCCTTAAGATCTTTTTATTCTGAAAAAATATTTTAATCCCTGTTCTGCAACATACTCTTGAACAATTTAAGTATTTGCTGTGCTAATGGATTGTTTGCTTTATAAATGTTTGTTATAAATCTAGAAAAACATGCCAAAATGCTAAATAAATTAGCCCTGGAGCGTGTTATAAAACAAAATATGTTTGGAGATTTGTATTACATATTTGAATAACCAAATGTTAGAATTAAACAAAGGCTTTTTTACAATTGTTCAACGACAGTTTAAAATGAAATGCTTTTTATGGGAAACAAATTAATTAGGTTTTTCCTTTTACACAGTGTGATTGGTGATACTTTGGTATATCAAAATATATAGTTCAAATGTAAATTAAGACAAAAAGTCTTGGTCCCAAAAAGTCTAGATCTACTCAGGGTTTTCTCAAGTTTACCAGCTTCACGTTCCAGCTCAGTCTTCATCCGTAGTAAGACGGTGGATATTAATCGTCCGCCTGCTGCTACCTTTAGCAGGCTTGTAACTGCGCATGCATATGTCGTACGTCGCTAGACGAACACTGAACTCTTCATTTATACAATGCTGAAACATCAATCCATGGGAAAGTCAGTGCCACATTTTTCATTTGTGCCGAAATCAAAATGAAGGAAAAGTTATATTGCTAATAACGCTGGCTACGGTGTGAAATAGGCTTTTAGAAGTACCGTCTTTATTTTATTACTTATCGTTAATACCATCTTTGGTGTGCTTATCAATGCATGAACACCTTTTTTCCAACTCCTATCAATAAACTAATTTAAACATAGTAGTAATAATAATTGTATTTGTCCATACAAAAGTTTAACTGTGTTGTAACCCACAATTTACACCGGTGTAGAATTTGGGTTTTTCCTTAGTCAAAATATTGTGATTCCCCTAGAGGGCGCTATAGTATTGTAGATGATCATAGAATGTTCAATCAGGCTGTGAGTGAGAAACCGCGTCAGTCAGATACCATCACGAGCTAGCAAGAGTGATGTGCGATAGAGTTAACCAGTGCAAAAACTGAATTATATAGTGTTTTGAGTGATATTCCTTTTCAAGTTAGTATTGTTTCAAGACAGTGTGCTTATCAAGAACAGTGTTTTAAGATGTATTAACTTTGTCAAAGTCATGTACTCCGGTGAGTTACCTAGCTTGTTTTCTACTAGCATGCTAACTGAGAAGCCATTGCACTAGCATGTCATTAGCAGGGTTTTGTTGAATAATTATATTGCTGTCATGTTAATTTTGAGTATTTTGTAACTAAAAACCAATTGTAGTTAGATGTGTAAATGAGAAAGTGTATTTCAGTTTTTAGCTCATATGAAGTGTTAATTTATGTCTAGATAACGTTACTTGTATTGCTGATGGGGCTAGCTCTTGTGATCATTCTAGAATGTGTTGGCATTTTTCCTCGCTCATGGAACTGTAAGCTAATTTTATTGAAATGGTGTTTAAATTAGAGATACTATTATTCCTGTTGTAAATTTAAAAATATATATATTTATAAAATTGAGATGCTATTGTATGTAAATATGTTGTGCTAAGCTTTTTACTTTAGCATTTACTTGTTCACTTTTGTACAATACTGTTGCTACCAGTTTTTATGGCAGTCATTGTAATGTTTCTATCGAATTGAGAAGTTTTACCACTAACTATGAGATTCTAACTGAGATCCTGTGCTGCTGCTCTGCAGATGTTTGTATGTTTTTATTGGTTGATTCTAAGACTAGAACGAAGGTAATTCAGTGATCTCAAAGAAGAATGGCGAACTAACCACCAACGACCCATTTGACTCGACTGGCGCATGCAGGCTGCACCACTGTATTTGCTTCTTCAATCCATCGCTTTGAGGGTGCGTTTCTTCATTGGATCAATCTTGAATACAGATAAGCGCTCCAACCTGCACTCACACACACTACCCGGGTAGTAGACTTACAAACTGAACACACACTGATACTTTTCTATTTGGGACAGAGACCATTTTTACTGTGTTTATATTTGTGCTTTGATGAATTTGGGATTCATTTGTCTGTAATAAATGTCACGTTATCATTTTTAATACGACCCTTGTGCCTGTCAAATTTTCATGAAAGTCACCTACAATAGATTCTAGCCCAGTCACTGCTGCTCCTTGAGCATAGTGTTACATAATTTTGTGGCGAGCTAGCCAGGATAATTGAAAGCAGAGCACATATTTTGCTGGTGTTTTGGGGTTTAGTACAGGCATATTTCAGACATTTAAATTCTATTTATTTACAAGCAGTATGAGTAGAGTTACAGCCCACTGACCAGCCACTAGTTACCTCTTATGACTAAGTAGGTCTGACAATTACCATGTCCACTCTGACGATAGCGACACCCTTACTGAAATGATCTGCTGAGAAGAGGTATGATCGAACACAGACCATCCCATTCCAGCTACCCTCTCATTCAGACATGAAGTCCACGGTAGGTGAATAACCCCAACCAGGACTGATGTGCAGCTTCATTATGTCATTAACTCACCTGATGTCCAACGTGTTGTTGTAAAGCATGTCATGAAGAACAACACCTCCTTAACACGGAACCAACTCTAATGGCTACGTTGCTTCTCAGGCAAAGTACCCAAGGCCCCCATGTGAACCTGACTATGAAACATGGTGTGATGTTAAACTGATGTTACACGATTGCCCCTCTAAACATCTACAGCAGAGGAGGGTCCTGGAGATTCTGCTTCCCCCAGCCTCAGACATGGTGAGCCAGCTTGCGTCTGCGTTACCAAGGGCTAACATGCTGACCGGACACGTCACGTGCGCGAGTGTTGCTAAATAAATTTAGAAATCCATGTTGTTCAATTATTGCACCCACACTGCTTGGGCGCGCCAACGAGCGTCTGCGTTGCCAAGGGCTAAAATATAAGACATTCCTATTTCTGACGCAGATCGCGCTGCAAGTCCTGCCTCTCCCATCTCCTCATTGGTTTATAGAAGCAGGTACCCACGTGCCATCTCATTGGTTATACCCATGTGGGTGATTGAAAGACGAACTGTTTTGCCGGTCATCGTGGTAATACTATGAAAGTTTAGATGCCAATCACCATATAAGTTCGAAGATGAAAAAGCCTGGAAGGAGGAGAGATGACTAGAAACGATTCGGTTGACCGTTTTATGTGTGGATTAATTGTCGGAGTAGAGGACCTTGTGAATTTCAGGTAAAATAACAACTCAATGTTGTTAGTAAGCTAGCGAAATAGGACAAATTAGCTAGCAAGTGCAAGCTAGCTAGCTACATTGCCATAAATGTTCAATGCTTTTCGACCTGTCCCCAAATTAATGTAATTGGTTCCGAATTTGTTTTGATATTTTAACCTGCGTCTCGTGATCGTGTTTGGTGTGGGGGGACAAAATACATTTATGGCGCACGTGCGCAGCCGGTTTGTGTTCCGTGTAAGGCACAGCATCACAGTGCTAGAGCTGTCACTACAGACCCGGGTTCAGAAGTTTTGGAAGCCTGTGTCTCAGACTGGGAGCGTGAGGAGGCAGGTTGCTGATTTGAAGACGGAGAGACGCTGTGAGCCCAGAGCAGCCCAAGAGCAGAGACTAAGGCACACCACATAACGCCCCAGCCAAAAGCATGGTTTTGCTTCAGGTATAGTGAAGATTGGCCGCATAGCCAAGACGTGACAACCCTATCAACAAAGCTGCTATCGATTTTAGAAGTAAAGGAGCCACGAGCTAAGCAGTATAAATGAAACGCCAAACATGGACTTCCTTTAAACGGGACAAGGTTTTAGTTCAGGGACATACTGAGGCTGACAACACTGACAAATTCATTGGCTTAGTAGGACCAAGATGAACGGCTGTCGTCATTATCGAAGGAAACCAGAGCAATTCCCTTCTCGATTCAGGCTTACAAGTGACAATATTCACTAAGTCCTTCCATGATGAATACCTTCCATCCCAGCCTATTCTCCCCCTGGACAACATCAGAGGTTGGTGCTGGAGGTCAAGCTGTGCCCTACCTAGGCTACGTTGAAGTCAACATCCTCTTTCCCGAGAACATCCCTGGAAAAACCGAGAATGAACACATTAGCCCTAGTCATCCCAACATCCTGTACAAGCATGTACAGCCGACAAAGATGGCAGAGCTCGTAGCAAGCCAGAGACGAGCACATACGCTCCACTCAATAGCCTGTACAGAATATGCAAGACAACAGCAAAGTGGGGAAAGTCAAATTGCAATGCAAGAAGTGTCACTGTTCCAGCAGCACAGAAGATGGTGTTGAATGGCTACACAAGAAAAGTACCCACTGCTGGTGGAGCCTCCCACTCATGCCAGGTGGTCTGCTCTTCTGTAGCTACATCCTGTCAAGTCCAAGAACGTCATTGTTTAAAGTACCAATCCTACTCAAGAACGAGACTGCTCATGACATCAGTGCCAGCAAACCGCAAAATTGCAGAACTCTCCATCCCCTCGTCCCTCGCCTCACTGTCAACACCCAGAAACAAAGCTCAAGAACGGTGTCTCACACTCCCAATACCACTGCTGAGTGCAACACTGAATCTGACAGGTTCTGAGAGCACCATCACTTTCGACAAGCAAGCTGAGCTCCATCCTTGAAGTGTTTGCCATGGGTGACTTTGACTATAGTCACACAACTGCAGTCAAGCACCGCATTGGTCTCTCCAATCCAACTTCAAGCAGAGAGCCAGATCCATCCATCCGTCTGACTACCAAGCCGTACAACTTCACCTGAAAGAGCTCTGACATCAACTACAGGTTGAACAACCAGACCATCAGACGTATACACCTTACCAAACATAGAGGAAACCTTATCAGCTCTGACAGGCTCGAAGTGATTCTCTGTCATGGACTTGCAGTCCGGACACTATCAAGTTGAAATGGAGGAGCAAGACAAGCACTGCTTTTCACATCCATGGGATTCTGTGGGTTCAACCAGATGCCTCAAGGAGTCACAAATGCACCCAGCACTTTTCAGCATGTCATGGAGAAGTATACTGAAAAAATATATAAACGCAACATGTAAAGTGTTGGTTCCATGAGCTGAAGTAAAAGTTCCCAGAAATGTTCCATACGCACAAAAGCTTATTTCTCGCAAATGTTATACACACATTTGTTTATAACCCTGTTAGTGAGCATTTCTCCTTTGCCAAAGGGCACTTTGTGCTGGGGACAATAAAAGGCCTCTCTAAAATGTGTCGTTTTGTAACACCGCAATGCCACAGATGTCTCAAGTTGAGGGAGCGTGCGTTTGGCATGCTCACTGCAGGAATGTCCACCAGAGCTGTTGCCTGAGCATTTTATGTTCATTTCTTTTGCCATAAGCCGCCTCAAACGTCATTTTAGAGAATTTGGCAGTACTTCCAACCGGCCTCACAACCGCAGACCATGTGTAACCATCCCATCCCAGGACCTCCACATCCGGCTTCTTCACCTGCGGGATCATCTGAGACCAGTCACCCAGACAGCTGATGAAACAGAGTATTTCTGTCTGTAATAAAGCCCTTTTGTGGGGAAGAACTCATTCTGATTGGCTGGGCCTGGCTCCCAAGTGGGTAAGCCTATGTCCACCAATGGCTGCGCCCCTGCCCTATCATGAAATCCATAGAATAGGGCCTAATTAAGTTATTTCAATTTACTGATTTCCCTATATGAACTGTAACTCAGTAAAATCGTTAATTGTTGCGTGTTGCGTTTATTTTTGTTCAGTGTATATATGGGCAGCCTGAACGAAGTCCTTGTGTTCCTTGACAATCTCATTGTGTTCTCAGACACGCTCAAAGAATATCAAGAACGGCTGATGCGTGTCTTGAACAGGCTGTGAGAGTTCGGTCTCAAGCTGTCGATTGAAAAGTGCCACTTCTTCAGGAAGTCAGTCTGATACTTGGGCCATATCATTTTTGAGAATGGAATGGAAACGCAACCTGACAAAATCACTGCTCTGACCATGTGTCAAGGCTAAACGACATCAGCGAGCTGAAATCCTTCCTAGGCTTCACTGGATACTACAGGTTTGTCAAGGATTACTCCAAACTCACAAAGCATCTGAACAACCTGACTGCTGGTTATCTCCCACCATAGATGACAACAAAAGGTTCCAAGTCCTCCTCCAGCATAGAACTTAAGAAACTGTTCAATGAGAAGTGGTCTGAAACGTGAAAGTGCATTCAGATCACTCATAAAGAATCTGACCATTGCTCCAGTCCTAGGGTTTGCAAACCCCAAGCAACCATGCGTCTTCAACACTGATGCCAGTTTGCTTGGACTCGGATCAGCTCTGTACCAAGAGCAACAGGGACGAATGAGTCGTCGCTTATGCCAGCTGAGGGCTGCCGAACTGAGAGAAGATACCCCACTCACAAGCTGGAGTTTCTAGCTCTCAAGTGGGCTGTCACTGACAAGTTATTCGACTACCCCTACAGTGTTGAATTAACTATCATTACTGACAACAACCCGCTGACGTCTGCCAAGCTCGACGCTGCGGGACAACTGTGGCTAGCCGATCTGTCCAACTTCAACATCCAATACAGAGCTGGCAAGAGGAATCGAGACGCAGACGGTCTGTTCAGAAGTCCACACGACCAAGCCGAGACTGACCTCAGCTCCAAAGCTGAAGACTACAAAGTCCAGAAGTTCATTGCTCGATTCATGAAGGAACACCCCGAACCCTGTTCCCAAGAGAAGCTGTGAAAGCTGTGGTTCAGAGACATATACTCTACAGATCTTCAAGCACAGAAATGTCAGTACTGACTCTCCTGTTGCTGTCCAGTGTCTCTCCTGATCTACTCCCTAGTTCAAGCACTCTTCCCAAGATGTCCCCGCAAGATTGGGCTGCAGAGCAGAGGAATGATCCCACCATCAGCAGAGGGATTGCCATAGTCACCACCGGGAGAAATCTGTCCTATCGCATTAGGCAGCAGGGAGAAAGAGCAGAACATAGTCATGGATCAGCCTGTACTTGACGGAGTCACTATTGGAAACTGATCAACAGAGGGGATGCATTCTACTTACTCAATCTTCCAAAGAGGTACAGAAAAATGGCTATCGAAGGTCTCAACAATGCAGTTGGTCACACAGGAATCAACAGGACAACAGATCACATCGGCGACTACCCAGTCTACGTCGTAGCACCGGAAACTAGAGGGCTGTGAGTCCTGACAGATCATTGCGGTGCGATCTGCATTTTTCATGCTGCAGTTGGGAGTGGTCGGTCAGATAAACAATTTTGGGGTGAAAATATTTTTGTCCCGCAGATTATTTGGAAACCTTAGTCTTTCTGCTTTGTATGCTTTAGCCTACGTATTGTATTAAAAGCAGCTCTTTGGCGTATTATTCACACACAGAATTAGCTGCTTCAAGTTAAGTAGCCTACCTCTCCTAGTTGGGCGCGCAAGATCAAGTGTGCCTGGTATATGTGTAGTCTCAATGAAATAATGTAGGCTGCCTATGCGTGGGCGGAGAGTCACGTGGCAGTTATCTTTCCAAGCAAATGTAATTAAATATGATTAGACTATAGTTGGCTACAGTGTCCCTAAGTAAATATTGGTAATGGAAAGAAGTGGAGGGCACTCAACCAATGAGTCGAGGTGCATTTAGAAAATTTGATCATCATTGTAAGAAAAATCTGCAATGTGCACATAGGCTACCATGGTGAGTGAGCGTTGCACCTTTTAATTTTGAATAAATATTGATTACCCATTTATTTGTTTCTGCCTGCAAATCGTCGTCCTAAAAGATGTGCTACGTTTTGCATACAGGATATAGCCTAAGAGAAAGTGCAAGTGTCCGCTCTCATCATTCCTGCTGCTTCAAGTTGTCGCCATATGTGCGAGATCAGGTGTGGTCTCAATTAAATAGACTAGGCTATAGATATGATTACAACACCTTTTCCTCCTTAAGAGACTGAAAATATTTGGCATGCGTCCCCAGATCCTCAAAGTTCTACAGCTGCACCATCGAGAGCATCCTGGCCAGTTGCATCACCGCCTGGTATGGCAACTGCTCGGCATCCATTCTAAAGGCGCTACAGAGGGTAGTGCGTACAGCCCAGTGCATCACTGGGGCCAAGCGTCCTGACATCCAGGATCAATATACTAGGCAGTGTCAGAGGAAGGCCCAAAAAATTGTAAAAGACGAGTTACCCAAGTCATAGACTGTTCTCTCTGCTACCGCACGGCAAGCTGTACCGGAGTGCCAAGTCTAGGTTCAAAAGGCTCCTTAACAGCTTATACCCCCAAGCCATAAGACTGCTGAACAATTAATCAAATGGCCACCCGGACTATTTAAAAAAAAAAAAAAAAAAAAACACATGCGCCCTAAAATAACATTGCGGGACTGCAGTTGGGTTCAGGACCAGTTCATGCGGGTAGGAGTAGGACAGAAAGCCAGCAGGTCTGGTATGAAAAGCTGTTGCGGAGAGGAAGCTACACTGCAATCTGCTCTTGCCCTGTGGATTCTTTGCGCCGTCTGCTAAAGTTGAAGAGGACCAAGACCTGGAACAGAGACCCAAACTAACATCTCAGCAAAGTCCAGTATCTGAAGAGGAAGATGAGCAGAACAATGTGGAAATGACGATGAGTTGGAGTACTACAACCCTCAGTCTGATCAGAAAGAGATCAGGTACCCGACAATCATCGTCCATCATTGTCGAGCAAGAGTCAACCCTACTCCAGAAGATGACCATGCTGAGATGAATCCTCTCGAAGAGCTGATTTACTTAATTCTCGGTAACCCCTTACTCTTAGGTATGAATTCTATTCTAAATGGTTTAGACACAGCTTTCTCCCAAGCCCTTGAGTTTATGCATTCCCCCGAAATAAGCCAGTTGAATCCGACTTAAGACGTGTAGTACATGCAGGGATGCATGCAGATTCGGAAGGGGAGGATATAACCCAGACAATTTACACCAGTATAGAATTGGGTTTTTCTTTATTCAATACATTGTCCTTCCCCTAGAGGGCGCTATAGTATTGTATATTATATCATTTATATGCCCTTGAGTGAGAAACTAAGTTTTATTTGTTTTCAAGATTGGTTTTGTTTCAAGACGGTGTGTTTGTCAAGAACAGTGTTTCAAGATTTCTTTTTTTGGTCAAAATCCACGTGGAAACCGGTGAGTTACGTAGCTTGTTTTCTACTACAGTTGCATGGTAACTGAGAAAAGCCATTGAACTAGCATGTATTTGCTTCTTCAATCCATCTAATTGAGGACACGCTTATTAATTGGATCAATCTTGGATACATAAGAGCTCCAACATGCACATGCGCACTACCCGGGTAGTAGGCCTACAAACTGAACACACACACACTAATACTTTTCAATTTAGGACCAAGACTATTTTTTACTGTGTTATTATACTGTATGTGTGTTGATGAATTTGTGTCTATGCAATAAATGTGCAGTTTAAAAAAAATAAAACAATGTTTTAATACAACGCTTGTGCCTGTGTCAAATTCTACTTTAGCGAACCTACAATAGATTCTAGCCCAGACACTACTGCTCCTAGAGAATATTGTTAAGTGTTACATGTGTGAAGATTCAAATGCAGTCTGTTATTACTAAATAATGTAATATGTATTTTAAATATTTGAATAAAAAAAAACGTTTGATTAATAAAATATTTAATCAGTCTTCCTGAAATGAAGGGGATAGTGGTGCAATCGTTGCGAGAGGGAGGGAATCTGATTTAATTTGTTCTCAACTTGTGGGTCAGACTCAGAATAAATGGAGTTAGTGCTGATTTAGCCTGTTCCGGGAGCAGGTTAGTTCTGAAGGATTTGTTGCCATAGAAATTTACCTGACTAAAAAGTGAACAAAGTTTGTATGACTGGTTATCCCGAGTTGAACTCAGAGTTGACCAAAGTTACCTCGCTAGCTCCTTAAACCTGATTCGTAGAATACCCCTCTGGATACTTATCAAAATTAGCTGGCTACCCCTCAGGTGTGGTCCTGAACATAGACGTCAGTTTGATTTTTCTTTCGTGGAGAACACTCTTCACCCCCTGCTGGGTACAGGACTCTTGGTGGCAGGTGTGGAGGGTCCTGCTGTGTCCCCGTCCCCTTCCCTCTGGCCTGTCTCGACAGTGACAGGAGGGTCCCAGACCCCTCTGCTAAAAACAACCTTCAGCGTGTTTATGTTTTACCTCCGGAATGCTGACAGGCAATAGGTTGTGTGCGTGTATCATCACTCCAGAGGGGGAGATGTGTGTGGGTTTTGTGTGTTCTCTTGCAGTCGGATGCAATAATTTGTATTTCAGCCTCTTGTTGCTCCTTACCCTGCGTGGCTGTGTGTATGTACATGTGTTTATTGGGCTAATTTGAGACTAGTCTGTTTGTGTATCTCACAGTTTGAGTAGTTCTCTACTGCAGCAGATGCCAGTCTGTGTGTGGGGGGGGCTGATAGTGTGTTAAACTGTGTTTGTTCTCCTGCTCTGCTGTGGGGTGTTATTCCTGATGGCTTGGCGGAATACCAGCTGGCTCCGAGGAGGTCCTAAATCCCCATGTTACTCTACACAGATCTAAAGGAACAGAGCCTATTGTTTTCAGTTGAGAGGGATATTAAGGCAAAGTGTGTATCTTCTCTCCTCATGCAGAGTTGCTGGGTTGGTGCACAAGGTTTTGGTTTGTGAGGTACTATCTAGTCGCTTATCCATGACATGAGGGGAAGGAAGGAGAGGACAAATAGTAGGATAGAACCGTTGCACTGTGTATGCTCTCCCCTCATGTGCTAAGTTGCAGAGTCCGGTGGGTCGACAGGGTGTCGCACTGAGCGGCGCCATCTAATCTCAGGGGGAACGATGGAGGAAAAGAGGGAGAGAGGCTGAACACGGCAAGAAAAAGGGAAGGGCCTGAAGTCAGCCTGACCTAAACAGCTGTGTGGAAAGGGGGGGGGGGGGGGGGGAGAGGGAGTGGAGAAATGAGAGCGAGGGGAAGAGTGTAGTGTTTGTGCAGCAGGCTGGCAGGGTGAACAGCTATTGAGAGGGTTGTAAGAGGAGAGGGGGAATGAGAGAGAGAGAAGGGTGTTTCTTTGAAGGCTGAAAGGGGAGAAAGAGGGCAACCAGAGAAGAGTGTAAGTGCAGAGAGTGAAGGGTCTGCATGCTGGGAGGGAAGGGACAACAGCTAGCGAGGGAGAGAGAATGGTGTAAAAGTACAGGCTGTGTGTACAGGCTGACAGAAGAAAGAAGGGTGCAAGAACGGCAAGAGCGACGGCAGGAGGGTGCGAGAGAGCGGGCCCTGTGCTTTCTGAAAGAAGAGGGAGAGACGTGTGGTGAAGGAAAGATGGGGGGGCTGGACTGAGTGAATGTTGTGACGGTTCCAGTTCTGGCTGAGTAGAGAGTGAGAAAGATCAACTTGGACAGGGGTGTGAGGGCTCACGGGGAGGAAAGGGGTTTTGGGGTGTCAAAGAAGCAAAGGAAGGACCCAGCTTCCCTGTACCAGTGTGAAAAGGAGGAAAAGAGTGATTCCCTATTGAAAAAACGAGGGGAGCCTAAGGAGTAAGAGAAGGAAAGCAGGTCCTTGGGATATCCGGATAAGTGACTTGTGGATAAAATCTGAAAAAGGGGAAGACAGAACCAGAGGATCAATGGGGTGCATTCACAGTATCCAGCATTGCAGCAGAAAGAGACGCGCTCCGGAACCTGAGGGATCCCCGAAAGTAGCAGTCCACAATATCCCCATTGAAATCCTACAGCTGGCTGAGGTAAGCAAGGCACTTGTTGACATCTCTGTTTGCAACACTCTAAAAGTGTAACCCTTCTGTGGCTCAGTTGGTAGAGTATGGTACATACGTCAGTGTTGTGGGTTCTATTCATGCTGGTGCCACTCATCCAAAGATGTATGCATACAATACTGTTAGTTGTTTTAGGCGCCTGCTGATATATATATCCCCTCAGGAGACAATATTTTGAGGATGAATAAAAAGTACAAAACTTCCAAGTTCTCGATTGTAACGTGAGTGACTCGCTTTTTGGAGTTGTCTTGTGACCCAACATATGTAAACAAAACCAATATTTCTAGCCAGGACCCGGAGTCTCAACCCATAAGGTGTCAACTGCAACCTACCCTATGGAAATGGGGCATGTGGATAGTGTCATGATGTGCGATATAACAGAAACACACTCTCAAATGGTTTGGATTGAAATTCAAATCAGTGGTCTCAAAGTTAGATCCTGGAGGCTAGGAGCATGTGCAATAGTTTGTTCCAGCCCATGGATACCACACTTGATCTAACTTATCATGGTCCTCAATCAACACCCTGATTAGTTGAATCGGATAGTGTTAGTTCTGGGCTGGAACAAAAACCTAGAGTGCATTCGGAAAGTATTCAGGCCCCTTGACTTTTTCCACATTTTGTTAAGTTGCCTTATTCTAAAATGGATTAAATAAAAACATTTCCTCAATCTACACACAGAATACACCATAATGACAAAGCGAAAACAGGTTTTTAGAAATGTTGCTAGTGTATTACAAATATAAAACATATCTTATTTACATAAGTATTCAGACCCTTT
Source organism: Salvelinus namaycush (assembly GCF_016432855.1). Classification (NCBI taxonomy): domain Eukaryota; kingdom Metazoa; phylum Chordata; class Actinopteri; order Salmoniformes; family Salmonidae; genus Salvelinus; species Salvelinus namaycush. The sequence continues at coordinate 47,983,480 of NC_052308.1, forward strand.
GCTATAAGACTTAAAATTGAGCTCAGGTGCACCCTGTTTTCCATTGATCATCCTTGAGCTGTTTCTACAACTTGATGGGAGTCCACCTGTGGTAAATTCAATTAGGTCCCAGAGTTGACAGTGCATATCAGAGTAAAAACCAAGCCATGAGGTCGAAGGAATTGTCCGTAGAGCTCCGAGACAGGATTGTGTCAAGGCACAGATCTGGGGAAGGGTATCAAAATATGCTGCAGCATTGAAGGTCCACAAAAACAGTGGCCTCCATCATTCTTAAATGGAAGAAGTTTGGAATCACCAAGACTCTTCCTAGAGTTGGCCCAGCCAGAACCCGGACTTGAACCAGATCAAACATCTCTGGAGAGACCTGAAATTAGCTGTGCGGTGACACTCCCCATTCAACCTGACAGAGCTTGAGAGGATCTGCAGAGACGAATGGGAGAAACTCCCCAAATACAGGTGTGCCCAGCTTGTAGCGTCATACCCAAGAAGACTCAAGGCAGTAAACGCTGCCGAAGGTGCTTCAAGTTCTTAGTAAATGTTCTACTTATGTAAATTCTTTATCGTTATGGGGTACTGTGTGTAGATGGATTAAATATAATTTTCTATATTTAATCCGTTTTAGAATAAGGCTGTAACATAATGTGGAAGAAGTGAAGGTCTGAATACTTTCCGAATGTACGTACACCTGTTGGCCTAAAAAAAAAACTGTTCTACACCGTAGACACTATGATCCTAGTTTGGCAGAGGTCTGGTGCGAGCTGCACATTCTACCTGGTCACCTCACTCATACCCTCTGCTGACTACTGACCAACCGGATGTTCCAGTTTTCAGTGGAAATGGAAAGAGAGCCTATGACGTGACTTCTGCTTTTAGACATTAACAATGGCGACACTCCATCTTAACTCCTCCACATTTACTGGATTGGTTGAACAGTGCAGAAGAGAACCTCCCCCAAGTTTTTTGTGATGGTATAACATTTTAAAATGCAATTTCGGGGAAAGATTACAACTTTGGAAGCAACTACTTGTCCACACTAAAGAGAGGATGGTCTCAGCTTTCTGTAGGTATAATTTATAATTTCTCAACGATCAATAAGCTCAAAGCACACTTTTTTACAATCAAGATATTTGAAATGGCTTAGAAATGTGGAGTATGAAAATGTGCATCGGTCAATGAGAGTGCGTGCACTAGGCCTCATTGCAACGTTTTTTTTTATGACATTACATTTACTGTTAGATTTATTCATGGCTACTAGCAGTAGGTGTTATATTTAGAGTTAGTGATCTAGCTACTATGTTTTGAGTTGGCACTTCCTCAGGTGGTAAAATGGCACCAATTTATTTAGGCTTATATCATATTAGTGCACATAAAGATGACAGCAAATGAATCTCTATTGAACAAAAAGGAGCCCTATTGTGACAGTAAAATATAACTAATATGGCCTGATGTGTTGTTCTGTCCCTGAGCAATGTCGATTAAGGCAGCCCCCTGCACCGCTCTGATTGAGGGGTTGGGTTAAATGCGGAAGACACATTTCAGTTGAAAGCATTCACTGACTAGGTATCCCCCTTTCCCTTTTTAATTGTCAACCCAAAATTCATGACAACCCTGGATTAGGTTGCGTATCAAAATATATTTGAATCGTGCATATCTGCTTGGACATGTTAGATGTAAAAATGTATTTATTGAATCTCCGTAGTCTATTACACTTCTTAATAAAGCATTGAGAATTACTTTGTAGTTACTTTATAAAATGATTAGGCCTACTCAAATTGTTTGTTGTGTGACACTGTGCACATTTCGGGGGGCGGGGGGGTTGCCACCAAATCATGGCCTGGTGCCACCAACTGAAAAAGTTAGAGGCACCAGTGCCACCAGGGAAAAATGTTAGCCCTGCCGTGTTTAGTCAAAGGTATTAAAGTATCCCCAGTATTCGCCGCACGCAATGTCAGTAGTCCCATTTTAGTTCACTTTCAGAAGGGGTCATATACCGGTCAGGATTAGAGGTCAAGTGGAGAGAGAGAAGGGGGGATGATAGTTGGAGGGGATCGAAGGGGGTTAATCATGTCTGTTCCCTGGCGATCAAAGTTGAAGAGGAAGTGGTGTCCGTTACTCTCCTATGCGTCGCGTCGTCTGCGTGTCTGCTGTAGCCGTATTTAGGAGCAGCCACATTGCAACGTGGCTCCAAGTGTCTTTTCTAGTCTGTTCCAAAAATGTGAACTGCATGTATGTACGATTTCTTGACATGATTAAGGCCTATGTCATAAATCAGAATTCAGTCATTGAATTTGATCATCTGTGTGAGTGCTGTTCTATTGTTTTTGTTTTCATGATAGAAGTACAGTGAAAATACTATGGTATGAGGGTATGGTTGTGACAGTTGACCAGCTCAACTGCGCGTGCTGTTAATTCTTATATCAATACCTGGCCGATGCTCTACAGTCCTCAAATTCAAAACTGGACCTTGATGCCAGTTCAACTGCTTTGCTTTTATTCTTCCCCTCTAATCAGGGACTGATTTAGACTTGGGACAACAGGTGGGTACATTTAATTATCAGGTAGAACAGAGAAACAGCAGTATACCCCTGCCCTAGAGAAAGAAACATTGGCATGGGTTTATACATGCAAAGAATTTGTTTGTATAATGTGTCATGTTTGTTGGCAAAGTTGACATTGCATTACTCCAAACCACATGTATTGCATTGTGTCCAATGCACATTGCTCTCTTGAATGCCACGGACATTTTTCTTTTGGTGCCATGCGTATTTAACCCAAGCCAAAAATAAGGTGCTTGTTGACTAGGTGGATTCACACGCGCCTGTGTTCCTGTACCTATTCTGGGAGTTTCATGGCTCTTTTCGAGGTGTCACTCTTCTGCTCATGGAATGTGGGGATATAAATACACATCGTAGGATCATACCTCTGGTTTCCCCACCTGCTCCCGTCCCTTCCGTGTGTGTTACCCAAAGCCAGGACCCATACTTCAGCATGTCGTCAGCAACAGGCTGTCACTGAGAACACACACACACTTTGCGGAAAGGGGTGTCTCTGGTATTTGGAGAGGTTTATGTAGGCCTATGTGTGCATGTGGTGTGTGACTACAGTGTAGCGTAGTATGTGTGCTGCAGTGTGTTTGTGTGCATGCAAGAATAAATATCCAAGTGTGTGTGGGAGAGATGTGGATGCTGGCTTGCTGTTCACACACCAAAAAAAAACACATCTACCAGAAGGTAATAATGAAATCCACTATGTATGAATCACTGGCACTGGCCGCTCCTCTCCCATCTCCATATTAGAGGCTGTGTGCTTTGAGGCTGTAATGGTTGGAGATGCCTTGGGAATGAGCTAGCCTTTGGCTGGAGTATGACGAAAGGGGTGGGGTGCTCAAATCCAGCAATTTCACAAACAGTCATGCAAGTCTACCGGGACAACTGGGGTGTACAGTTCCTATAGAAAGTATTCACACCCCTTCACTTTTTCCACATTTTGTTATGTTACAAGGTGGGATTAAAATGAATTTAATTGTCTTTTTGTGTCAACGATCTACAAAAAATACTCTCTCAAAGTGGAAGATTTTTTAAAAATGAAATTAAAGCTACTCTTGATTGCATAAATATTCAAACACACTACGTTGACATGCCCACACAAAACCCTCACATATTCACATACACTACATATGCACACACATAAATACACTCATTGTTGCTAGTGCTGCGTTCCTTATTTAACTCTTATTATCAATCCTGATTCATACATTTACATTTTAGTCATTTAGCAGACGCTCTTATCCAGAGCGACTTACAGTAGAGTGCATACATTTTATTACATTTTACATACTGAGACAAGGATATCCCTACCGGCCAAACCCTCCCTAACCCGGACGACGCTATGCCAATTGTACGTCGCCCCACGGACCTCCCGGTTGCGGCCGGCTGCGACAGAGCCTGGGCGCGAACCCAGCCCAGCCTGGGCGCAAACCCAGAGACTCTGGTGGCGCAGCTAGCACTGCGATGCAGTGCCCTAGACCACTGCGCCACCCGGGAGGTCATAGACACTTTACCCTGCCTTCATGTACATGTCTACCTCAAATACCTCATACCTCTGCACATTGATCTGGTACTGGTACTCCCTGTATAGAGCTCCATGCTGGTGTATTTTATTCCTCCTGTTACTATTTCATTTTTAAACTCTACATTGTTGCTTTGGGCTCATAGGCAAACATTTCACTGTAAAGTCTTCAGGAGTTGTCTTCGGGGGAGTGTGACATACGATTTGATTGAAACCACATTCACTAAAGGCCCTAATTGTACTCTTTTGCGGGGGATTCAATACATTTTTCTCATGCAAACAGTCAAATCAATCAATATAATTGAAAAGTTTGAATCCTATGAGAGAGGTTTTCTCTACATTGTTTGGTATGCAATATGGCTTCTCTGGTTCTCTTCTCCTTTCTCACCACTAGGTGCAGCTATTGTCTAATATTTTGTACTCGTAGGCTTGTGAAAAACAGTGACATGACGTGCAGAGATGATAGATATAGTGTGAATAATTGATCGTATTTTTTGTTTTAAAAATTTACACACTGAATGCGGTAATATTATTCACATTGACGATGTAGATTTATATGAACCAATCAAACACAAGTTTTTGGCCACTCCCTTAGTATGACCTGGCCAATAGATTTAGTCAAATCTGTAAAAACAATCCTCTGGGATTTGTTGTGGCCCTAAATCCACCTACGTCGGGAATAGATCTGAAAGAGGATGAGTAATGACAAGACGTATATTTGACACTGAGGTAAAGTTGGTTTTATAGTCGGACATTCAACAGACCATTCAACAGACATTCGCCAGACATTCGCCAAAAGCCATTTACAAATGTAAAAATCAATAACTAATTCACCGTTTGTCACAGAATCATCAAACTAGATATGATTTATTCTATAAATGTCTAGCATAATTTTACAACCTTTATTTTGAGCACAAATTCCAGTTTTGATTTTTATAGAAATACATAACATTATAAAATGCCTTTTGTTTTGTTTTGAGTTAACATTAGTTTTTATTTGATAGAAAGACACAATTTTTAAGATGCCATTTAAAGCGGTATAAATCAATAACTAATTCACTGTCACAATCATCATACTAGGTATGATTTATTCTATACATTTTAGTATACTTTTTACAACCTTTTGTTTTGAGTAAAAATTCCACTTTTGACTTGATAGAAATACATAACATCTGTAAAATGCCATTTAAAGATAGGTAAATCTATAACGTTTTCACTGATTAGGACATTATCATCAATCTAGGTATTATTTATTCTATAAATGTCTAGTATACTTTTACAACCTTTGCTTTGAGCAGAAATTCCAGTTTTGATAGAAATACATAATCTAAAATGTTGCATTGAAAGATGAAGAAATCAACTAATTCAAATCAAAGTTTATTTGTCACGTGCACCGAATACAACAGGTGTAGACCTTACAGTGAAATGCTTACTTACCTTTTTGCACTATTGGTTAGAGCCTGTATTAGGTGAACAAAAGGTGGATAAAAAAATAAAACAACAGTAAAAAGACAGGCTATATACAGCAGCGAGGCTATAAAAGTAGGGAGGGTACATACAGACATCGGTTAGTCAGGCTGATTGAGGTAGTATGTACATGTAGATATGGTTAAAGTGACTATGCATATATGATGAACAGAGAGTAGCAGTAGCGTAAAAGAGGGGTTGGCGGGTAGTGGGTGGGACACAATGCAGATAGCCCGGTTAGCCAATGTGCGGGTGCACTGGTTGGTCAGCCCAATTGTGGTAGTATGTACATGAATGTATAGTTAAAGTGACTATGCATATATGATAAACAGAGTAGCAGCAGTGTAAAAAGAGGGCTTGGGGTGGGGCACACAATGCAAATAGTCCCGGGTAGCCATTTGAGTACCTGTTCAGGAGTCTTATGGCTTGGGGGTAAAAACTGTTGAGAAGCCTTTTTGTCCTCGACTTGGCACTCCGGTACCGCTTGCCATGCGGTAGTAGAGAGAACAGTCTATGACCTGGGGTGGCTGGGGTCTTTGACAGTTTTTAGGGCCTTCCTCTGACACTGCCTGGTGTAGAGGTCCTGGATGGCAGGCAGCCCCAGTGATGTACTGGACCATACGCACTACCCTCTGTAGTGCCTTGCGGTCAGAGGCTGAGCAATTGCCGTACCAGGCAGTGATGCAACCAGTCAGGATGTTCTCGATGTTGCAGCTGTAGAACCTTTTGAGGATCTCAGGACCCATGCCAAATCCTCAGTTTCCTGAGGGGGAATAGGCTTTGTCGTGCCCTCTTCACGACTGTCTTGGTGTTTTTGGACCATTCTAGTTTGTTGTTGATGTGGACATCAAGGAACTTGAAGCTCTCAACCTGCTCCACTACAGCCCCGTCGATGAGAATGGGGGCATGCTCGGTTCTCCTTTTCCTGTAGTCCACAATCATCTCCCTAGTCTTGGTTACGTTGAGGGATAGGTTGTTATTCTGGCACCACCCGGCCCAGGTCTCTGACCTCCTCCATATAGGCTGTCTCGTCATTGTCGGTGATCAGGCCTACCACTGTTGTCGTCTGCAAACTTAATGATGGTGTTGGAGTCGTGCCTGGCCATGGAATCGTGGGTGAACAGGGAGTACAGGAGGGGACTGAGCACGCACCCCTGGGGAGCTCCAGTGTTCAGGATAAGCGTGGCATATATGTTGTTACCTACCCTCACCACCTGGGGGCGGCCCGTCAGGAAGTCCAGGATCCAGTTGCAGAGGGAGGTGTTTAGTCCCAGGATCCTTAGTTTAGTGATGAGCTTTGAGGGTACTATGGTGTTGAACGCTGAGCTGTAGTCAATGAATAGCATTCTCATATAAGTGTTACTTTTGTCCAGGTGGGAAAGGGCATTGTGGAGTGCAATAGAGATTGCATCATCTGTGGCTCTGTTGGAGTGGTATGCAAATTGGAGTGGGTCTGGGGTTTCTGGGATAATGGTGTTGATGTGAGCCATTACCAACCTTTCAAAGCATTTCATGGCTATGGACGTGAATGCTACGGGTCTGTAGTCATTTAGGCAGGTTGCCTTTGTGTTCTTGGGCACAGGGACCAATGGTGTTCTGCTTGAAACATGTTGGTATTACAAACTCAATCAGGGACATGTTGAAAATGTCAGTGAAGACACCTGCCAGTTGGTCAGCACATGCCCGGAGCACACTTCCTGGTAATCCGTCTGGCCCCGCAGCCTTGTGTATGTTGACCTGTTTAAAGGTCACGTCGGGTACGGAGAGTGTGATCACACAGTCGTCCGGAACAGCTGATGCTCTCATACATGCCTCAGTCTTGCTTGCCTCGAAGCGAGCATAGAAGGGAATTAGTTCGTCTGGTAGGCTCGTGTCACTGGGCAGCTCGCGGCTGTGCTTCTCTTTGTAGTCTGTAATAGTTTGCAAGCACTGCCACATAAGACGAGCGTCGGAGCCGGTGTAGTATGATTCAATCTTAACCCTGTGTTGACGCTTTGCTTGTTTGATGGTACGTCGCAGGGCATAACAGGATTTCTTGTAAGCTTCCGGGTTAGAGTCCCACACCTTGAATGCGGCAGCTCTGCCCTTTAGCTCAGTGCGAATGTTGCCTGTAATCCATGGCTTCTGGTTGGGGTATGTACGTACAGTCACTGTGGGGATGACGTCCTCGATGCACTTATTGATAAAGCCAGTGACTGATGTGGTGTACTCCTCAATGTCATCGGAAGAATCCCGGAACATGTTCGTCTGTGATAGCAAAACAGTACTGTAGTTTACCATCTGCTTCATCTGACCACTTTTTTATTGACCGAGTCACTGGTGCTTCCTGCTTTAATTTTTGCTTGTAAGCAGGAATCAGGATAGAGTTGTGGTCGGATTTACCAAATGGAGGGTGAGGGAGAGCTTTGTACGTGTCTCTGTGTGTGGAGTACAGGTGATCTAGAATTGTTTTCCCTCTGGTTGCACATTTAACATGTTGATAGAAATTTGGTAGAACTGATTTTAGTTTCCCTGCATTAAAGTCTCCGGCCACTAGGAGCGCCGCCTCTGGGTGAGTGGTTTCCTGTTTGCTTGTTTCCTTATACAGCTGACTGTGTGCAGTCTTAGTGCCAGCATCTGTCTGTGATGGTAAATAAACAGCCACGAAAAGTATAGCTGAAAACTCTCTTGTCAAGTAGTGTGGCCTTCAATTTATCACAATATACTTTAGAGACTTCCTTAGATTTCATGCACCAGCTGTTGTTTACAAATATGCACAGACCACCCCCCCCTCGTCTTACTGGAGTGTGCTGTTCTATCTTGCCGGTGCAGCATATGTCCCGCTAGCTGAATATCCATGTCGTCATTCAGCCACGATTCCCTGAATCTTTGGATATTACAGTTTTTGATGTCCCGTTGGTAGGGTATTCGAGATCGTACCTCGTCTAGTTTATTGTCCAATGATTCCACGTTGGAGAGTAGTATTGACGGTAACAGAAGCTTTCCCACTCGCCTTTTCCGGGTTCTGACCAGTCATCCGGCTCTTTGTCCTCTGTACCTGCTTCGCTTCCTCTTGCAAATAACGGGGATGCTGGCCCTGCCGGGTGTTTTGGAGAATGTCCTGTGCGTCTTGCTTGTTGAAGAAAAAAATAATTGTCTAATCCGAGGTGAGTGATCGCTGTCCTGATATCCAGAAGCTCTTTTTGCCGTAAGATACGGTTGCAGAAACATTATGTACAAAATAAGTTGCAAATAAAGTGAAAAACCCCCCACATAATAGTACAATTGGTTGGGCGCCCGTAAAACTGCTGCCATTTCTTCCGGCGCCATTTTAGACAAATTCAGTGATTGTCGCAGAAAAATGTGAAAATATGCATTTATTTGCAATAACTTTTAAAGAAATGTTCATTTCAAGTGCAATTTGTTCTATATGAAGTTAGACAATGTTTACATAAAGTTGTACAATGTTTACAATCTTAAATTGTATGCCAAATCAATGTTTGCATTTTTAGTGCAACAGTTCCACATTTTAAAGTAGTTACAAGGCACAACAGTCATTTATTTATACGTCTCTAATTTAACAGCAAAGAGGCCCCTTCCAATCATTTTCTATTTTGGCTTTGTTGAAGTCCTTCTTTGTCATCCCCAGACAAGCTGAACAGTACCATCTCCCGAGGTAATAGATTCAACACTTACAGCCAAATGTTTAATACCTCGCGTATTCCCAGAACACATTCTGGAAAGTCTATAGATTCAGTGGTCCCTTTATTAGGTGCAACCCCTTTGCATCTGGAACAGCGTGAATTCAAAATTGTTGATGAAACTGGGAAAGGAGATGGACTGTTCAAGTTTTTAAGTCCAGTTGGAGTTTATTACAGTCAGTCCAAGTTTTGGAACTTTTCTGGTTTACAAAAGACCATCACAGACTGCTGTCATTTTGCACATTCTTAAGTTCAAACACTAACAGAATACCTGAATACTTCTCTGCATGCTTTAGTGTCTAGCAAGCCAAGACCACAGGACTTGGTGTATATAGGATAAATGTATTTTCGTGAATAGGGTGGTGAACCTAATAAAGTGGCAACTGAGTGTAAATATCACAAACAACTCCTTTTGAGCAGTGTCTGTCTGTTATACGTTTGATCGATAGGTATAATAGTCAATCTGATCCCCAAGGTCCTCAGGCTCACTTGGATATATAGAGTTGGAGGTAAATAAAACAAATATGAAACTAGGACATTAAAACACTGGCAGAATTCTTTCATCCACATCCATTCACATAAAGTATGTATATTAAAGTATCAATACCCTTCTAAGACCACTGTCTTTCTGGACGTTTTAAAAGGTTTGCGAATAGTTATTTCTGTAAAGAATGTGAATTGAAAGGGATATGGTAATACCTATGTAGATTATGTAGTTTCTCCACTGGTATAATGTGTGGTAGTTGCACACCTCCCTGCTGAATTATGTAGAGCTGATTTGGGCCAGTATATATTTTTTTAAATTATCTTTTGTGAAAAAACAGATTTTCACATAGGCTTTGTGTTAGCAGTTTAAGAGAGCAAATAGCATAGGGACAGCCTGGTTGAAGTCCTAGTTTTTAATGGTTAGTGCCAGTAGATTGCAGAGGGGTTCACATACAGTTCAGAGGCAAATCATAATGTATACATTTAGCCCAAAAACAAAACATCTACTGTCCGCTTTTTTTTTATCCACCCTCTGGTATCTTTCAATACCCATGCTAATATATACAGTATATACGTACACTACCGTTCAAAAGTTTGGGGTCACTTAGAAATGTCCTTGTTTTTGAAAGAAAAGCATTTTTATGTCCATTAAAATAACATTAAATTGATCAGAAATACAGTGTAGACATTGTTAATGTTGTAAATGACTATTGTAGCTGGAAAGGGCTTCTAGGCAGAGTTGCAAAGAAAAAGCCATATCTCAGACTGGCCAATAAAAAGAAAAGATTTAGATGGGCAAAAGACCACAGACATAGCTTTTTCTTTGCAACTCTGCCTTCTTTGCAACTCTGAAGGCCAGCATCCCAGAGTCGCCTCTTCACTGTTGACGTTGAGACTGGTGTTTTGCGGGAACTATTTAATGAAGCTGCCAGTTGAGGACTTGTGAGGCGTCTGTTTCTCAAACTAGACACACTAATGTACTTGTCCTCTTGCTCAGTTGTGCACCGGGGCCTCCCACTCCTCTTTCTATTTTGGTTAGAGCCAGTTTGCGCTGTGAAGGGAGTAGTACACAGCGTTGTACGAGACCTTAAGTTTATTGACAATTTCTCGCATGGAATAGCCTTCATTTCTCAGAACAAGGATAGACTGACAAGTTTCAGAAGAAAGGTCTTTGTTTCTGGCCATTTTGAGCCTGTAATCAAACCCACAAATGCTGATGCTCCAGAAACTCAACTAGTCTAAAGAAGACCAGTTTTATTGCTTCTTTAATCAGCACAACAGTTTTCAGCTGTGCTAACATAATTACAAAAGGTTTTTCTAATGATCAATTAGCCTTATAAAATGGTAAACTTGGATTAGCTAACACACCGTGCCATTGGAACACAGGAGCGGTGGTTGCTGATAATGGGCCTCTGTACGCCTATGTAGATATCCCATTAAAAATCATAGAAATAGTCATTTACAACATTAACCATGTCTACACTGTATTTCTGATCCATTTGATGTTATTTTATTGGACAAAAATGTTGCTTTTCTTAAAATAAAAAATTTAAATAAAAACTGAAATGTTTAAGTGACCCAAACTTTTGAACGGTAGTGTATGTTATGGTTCACTCTTAGTTTCCCTTATCACCACTGTGGAATGTCCATGTTGATCCTCTTGGTTGTCTTGGTCCTCTTGATCCATCCACCTCTTCTTTGTTAGTCAGGCCTGACCCCTTCATCCCGTAGTTTTTTCCTGTAATCTAATTTAATATGACTGAAGATGCAGAATTTCATGCCATGCCCCTTCTAATAGGGTATAACAGACTCGTTAGAACTTTGACCACATGCCCTCTATCAAATCAAAACTGGAATTTTTACTCACAACAAAAGTTATAAAAGTATGCTAGACATTTATATAATAAATCATACCTAGTTTGATGTTTCTGTGACAAACGGTGAATTAGTTATTGATTTATACCGCTTTAAAAGGCATCTTATAGATTTGATGTTTTTATATCAAATCCAATCTGTAATGTTTACTCAAAACAAAGGTTGGGAAAGTATGCTAGACATTTATAGAATAAATCATACATAGTTTGATGTTTCTGTGACAAACGGTGAATTATTTATTCATACCGCTTTATTAAATGGTATTTTGTGTTTTTATGAAATCAAAACTGGAATCTTAACTCAAAATAAAGGTTGTGAAAGTATGCCAGACATTTATAGAATATATCATACCTAGCTTGATGATTCTGTCATAATCAGTGAAAACGTTATTGATTTTTACAATTTTAAATGGCTTTTGGCAAATGTCTGTTGAATGTCTGTTGAATGTGTGAATATAAAACCAACTTTACCTCGGTATATTTGATGTCATTAATGATATAAGAATAATTGCACAGGTTTTAAAAGGTGACCAAATTGCGAGATGATTAAGGTAAGAGGACTTGTGTTGTAATCATCATCATGTCTGCAGCACACGTCACTAGTAAACACTTCTGTGTTAGATTAGTATGGATCATTTATCTGGGTTTCAGTTTCTTATTACCTGCTTGCAAAAGCGAGTGAAGACAACATGACTCTTAATTTCTACCGGTTTTCCTCATTATTGTACTCTTAACGGTTAACCTAATACTCTTCAACAACCACGAACCTCGCCTCCATTCAACATTTCTACTATACCACACTATACTCCACTAGCCTATAGTATAGGAATTGTATATGAATTGTAGAATAGTATACTACCAGTACAGTTGAAGTCGGAAGTTTATATACACTTAGGTTGGAGTCATTAAAACTTGTTTTTCAACCACTCCACAAATTTCTTGTTAACAAACTATAGTTTTGGCAAGTCTGTTGTGTCATGCACAAAGTAGATGTCCTAAGTAATTTTTTCAACAATTGTTTACAGATTATTTCACTTATAAATCAATGTGTCACAATTCCAGTGGGTCAGAAGTTTACATACACTAAATTGACTGTGCCTTTAAACAGTTTGGGAAAATTCCAGAAAATGATGTCATGGCTTTAGAAGCTTCTGATAGGCTAATTGATATAATTTGATTCAATTGGAGGTGTACCTGTGGATGTATTTCAAGGCCTACCTTCAAACTCAGTGCCTCTTTGCTTGACATCATGGGAAAATCAAAAGAAATCAGCCAAGACCTCAGAAAAAAAACTGTAGACCTCCACAAGTCTGGTTCATCCTTGGGAGCAATTTCCAAACGTCTGAAGGTACCATGTTCATCTGTACAAACAATAGTACGCAAGTATAAACACCATGGGACCACACAGCCGTCATACCGCTCAGGAAGGAGACGCATTCTGTCTCCTTCTATATCGATATAACCTGAAAGGCCGCTCAGCAAGGAAGAAGCCGCTGCTCCAAAACCGCCATAAAAAAGCCAGACTACAGTTTGCAACTGCACATGGGGACAAAGATCGTACTTTTGGGAGAAATGTCCTGTGGTCTGATGAAATAAAAATAGAACTGTTTGGCCATAATGACCATCGTTATGTTTGGAGGAAAAAGGGGGAGGCTTGCAAGCCAAAGAACATCATCCCAACCGTGAAGCACAGGGGTGGCAGCATCATGTTGTGGGGGTGCTTTGCTGCAGGAGGGACTGGTGCACTTCACAAAATAGATGGCATCATGAAGATGGAAAATTATGTGGATGTCTTGATGTTGCTTCAATATATCAGTCAGGAAGTTAAAGCTTAGTCGCAAATGGGTCTTCCAAATGGACAATGACCCCAAGCATACTTCCAAATTTGTGGCAAAATTGCTTAAGGACAACAAAGTCAAGGTAATTGGAGTGGCCATCACAAAGCCCTGACCTCAATCCTATAGAAAATGCGTGGGCAGAACTGAAATAGCGTCTGCGAGCAAGGAGGCCTACAAAACTGACTCCGTTACACCAGCTCTGTCAGGAGGAATGGGCCAATATTCACCCAACTTATTGTGGGAAGCTTGTGGAAGGCTACCAGAAACGTTTGACCCAAGTTAAACAATTTAAAGGCAATGCTACCAAATACTAATTGAGTGTATGTAAACTTCTGACCCACTGGGAATGTGATGAGAAATAAAAGCTGAAATAAATCATTCTCTGTACTATTATTCTGACATTTCACATTCTTAAAATAAAGTGGTGATCCTAACTGACCTAAGACGGGGAATTTTTACTAGGATTAAATGTCAGGAATTGTGAAAAACTGAGTTTAAATGTATTTGTCTAAGGTGTATGTAAACTTCTGACTTCAACTGTATATGCTATGCTTGTGAAATATAATGTATATCATCCCACTTAACTTTATGTCCAGTTTCACCCAACAGTTGATTTCATTTGAGTTTGTGTCACTTGAGCTTCCTGGATTGCTTCCTAGATGTCTTATGTAAGAAGTCTAATTTTCCTTGGATGGAAAGTATTAGTTACAAATGAAATAAGTTAAGTCACTGGTCTTTGCCAAGGGTGTAGGCGAGTTCACAGTGTGTACACCACTCAAGTTGTTTCTTCAGTGTTTCTTTTTCCAGATTCATCAGATAATTGACCATTCTTTTTGAAAGGATGGATACTGAATTGCTTAACTCAAATTGATTCTAGGAGGCAGCCCTAATCATGAGTTATATAACAGTATACCAGCTGATGGATCTAATAAAAGATGTATGCCTAGTATCTAACGAGAGACAGAGATGGGTATGGAGCGAGTGAGCGAAAGACAGAGAGTGAGAAAAAGAGTGAAACTTACAGTCATCTCTCCCACTTCCCATGCTAGCGGTAACAAACACAGTCATAATGGCAGATCCATCCAATCTGATGAGTCCCGTGGCAGTTTAGTAAACATGCAAAGTGACCCCAAATATAACAGTCTGGACACATATATACATCATTGTATGTGTTTTCACACTGTGCTCTGGCTATCTGAATATCTGTAGGATGACCACTATGCTGTTGAACATGCTATTTTAACATCCTTGCGTGTTAAAAACAAGCCAGGGGCAACTTCAGTGGACTACATGATCTATTGATCTTGATAGAATACACACACACACACACTTTAAAGCAACCTTTTAAATCACAGCAAAGCTACATATGCTTCCTCTTAGAGGGAGGGAGGGGTGGGCAACGGAGAGGTGTGATGGATGGAGTAAATAAATAAAGGTGATGGAGTGAGTGAATAAATAAAGGTGATGGAGTGAGTGAATAAATAAAGGTGATGGAGTGAGTGAATAAATAAAGGTGATGGAGTGAGTGAATAAGTAAAGGTGATGGAGTGAGTGAATTGATGGAGTGAGTGAATAAGTAAAGGTGTTTGTTGCTGGAGTTGGTGTTAGTTGTTGACCCAGACCACACTCTCCCCCCTCCCTTCTGGGGAGGACAGATTAATGACTTAATGTAGTTCACGCGCAATCAGATGACACCGCTTTCGGATGTTCTCAGACATTTGCCATGCCTTTGTCCTCTGAGAGTGTATAAAAAGCATGGATTTTGAGGCAGTAGAGGATGTAGATTTTATAGTTATACCGTCACAGGGACTGTGTGTGCATACATTTGTGTATGAATGTAGTTTGGATTTCTGTTGAAATATGTGTAAGTCTAACTGTGTTGCTTAAAATAAGTGTTGTATTTTGTAGGCAGGTGAGTCTGAATCCCGTGTGCGTGCGTGCGTGTATGCATGCGTAAGCAGCTGTTTTTATGTAGTCCATTCAATCTTCCTGGAGGTTTTTATCTTCCTTATTGGACTAGCCATCCATCTCCCAACGTCAAGACTGTTTGAGCAAATGTCCACTTGTAAAATGAGCAGCAGCAATGGAATGAAACCCTAGATCCATTCCCATTTTAGTTTTCTGACAAATGATGTTCTCTCAATGAACCAAGCCATTCTTGTCTCTACTTCTCTTCTCTCTGCCTCTCCTCTCGGCTTTGCTCAGTGGCTCCCAAACTTCTTTGCGACGTGACTCACATAAAGCTTTTCAAGTTATATTGCGACCCACAAATGAACAAAGCCATATTTCTAGCCAGTAACTGCTAAGCTTTAGCCACAAACAGTGGGTTTTGATCTGCCATTTAAAACAGATTAGATTATCATTTGAGCAACATTTTTGGGGTGTTCTAGTTTGTCACTGGTGCCTGTTGACAGTGCCGACTGTCTAGCATAGGTTTCCACTGAAAGGGTGCCTGTACTGCACTGTGCCAGTCTAGGCAGCTGTGCAAACATCCACCTCTCTCCCTGTATTAAGGAAAATGTTAGTGGTGTCTCTCTCTAGTCTGAATCCCTCCATCCCTTCAACCTGTAACACCAAGAGTGAAGACAGACATATAGACACACACACACATATATTCACCTCAAGCACGGGTGAGTATAGCAGCACACACCACCCTCACACTAACTATCAAACTATATATCATCAACGGGGCTGCCATGGATGCAATAACTTCAAATTCCTTGGCGTACACATCTGAGAAGCCAACCACACGGACACCGTAGTGAAGAAGGCGCGACAGCAACTCTTCAACCTCAGGATGCCAAAGAAATTCGGCCTGTCCCCGATGGCCCTCAATGTTGTACAGGAGCACCATCGAGAGCATACTGTCGGCCTGCATCACAGCCTGGTACGGCAACTCCACCGCCGCGGACCGCAAGGCTCTTCAGAGGGTGATATGTGCAGCCGAACGCACCATTGGGTGCACACTGCCTGCCCTACAGGACACCAGGTGTCGCAGGAAGGCCAAGAAGATCATCAGGGACCCCAGCCACCTGAGCCATGACCTGTTCTCCCCGCTTCAATCACTCAGATGTGGGCAGTACAGGAGCATCATGGCAAAAATTGAAAGACTGGCCAATAGTTTCTACCCTCAGACCATCGGGCTGATGAATAGCTACCACTAGTCAGCTACCTGCTCCCCCCACCTTACTATGGACGTTCTTTCTCCTGCTGCTCCCACTATGGACATCCCCCCCCAACAGACTTTTACTCTGCCCCATCCCAACGACATTCAGCACTTTTTGATGTTAATTTTTTTACGGAAATGTTTGTTTTTGCCGCTCAATGGTCATGGTGCTGCTCCCCCTATGGTCATTCCCCCCCCCCCACCCCCTCAACAGTCCTTACTCTGCCTCCACCCCGTTGGACATGTGTTTATTAATTACTCCCACAGTTATGTACAGTATATAGTGCTATTTCTATTTCTATTGTTTATTACCTCTCTTTTTTTCAATTTCACTTTGTCCTGCTTGTTGGAGCTCGAAGCCTTAGATTTTCACTGTACTCTGCAATCACACCTGCAACCCTGTATATGTGACTTAAGCACTTTGAATCACAATCTCTATCCGTCACATTTTCCGTGACCGGACAGACTCTTCTGGATGTCAGTTTTTGAGCAAAGATATTTCCAGATTGTCTCAGTATACCAATGACCTTTGTACTATTACAATTGACACAGTTGGTATATTTGGGTGCAGAAATGCCAGCAGTCTCCATCTCATTGGGTAATGTCATGTTTTGCTACTCTGTTCTGTTACAGCTAGGTAAAGGAGCCGTGTCCCATGCGTTCACAGAGAAGAGCTGTAGGAAGAAACGACCATGCGAAGTGTGTAGACAGACCATCGACATCCCTGGGGCTTTCTGTAAGGGTGAGTACAGAGTGTAACACAATTCGTACACACACACACACAACCAACTCTCACACGGTTTCTTTTCTCTCTCATTGCAGAGTGCAAGACAGCCGTTCATAAAAAATGTGAAGCCAAGGTAGGTCTTGAGCCATCTTTTAAAAGAAAAATTGCTTGTCTAGAGTAAATCTGTTTTGTGTGGTCTACAAGATTCACCATAGAAACCGCTAAAATGTTCACATTTTGAAGGGATACTAGCCTGGTCCTAGATCTGTTTGCGCTGTCTCGCCATCGACTATGGTTATTATCACCATAGAAATTGGCAAGGACCAAACAAACCTAGGACAAGGCTAGCATGGTCTAGATGTATCTATAAGAGGGAAGCTGTTAAAAACTACTGGCTATGTTTTTGAAGGATGCCAAGAAATGTTATTACCTCTTGGCATGCTTCGTGAGCAAAGGGCATGTTGTGATACAGTACTGACTACTGTATTACATGCCAAGTGGCCCAAAATGACATTGGATTATGGGCTGAGGTTGCCAACAATTCCTTCCGACACATTTATTGACGATTTAATCATCTGAGGTGTACTTTGTGCTGCTTATGTGTAAAGTTTGGTACACACACACACACACACACACACACACACACACACACACACACACACACACACACACAGCACTTAGAACTAAAATATCAGAGGGGGGCAGCGGTGAGTTGTTGACTGACTGGGTGGACAGACAGTCAAGACAAGCGTTCAGGTTCACTTGCAGCAGTCGGGTTAGATAGGACAAGAAAGCATAGGAAGGACAAATTACTGCTGACTTCCGCTCTTTAATGAGACAAACTGTATTGCCTGTCTCTCTTTGGGCTTAGTAGTAGCTCACTAGGGGGCTGGTTGTGATTACCAGGTAGTCCAATGCCAGAAAGGACGGTAAGATTTCTAACCACGTGTGATTTTTAAGTTGCATTCCGATGGATGAAATTATCACACATACCCGGGCGACAACAGGATTGTATTCATTCAATCATCAACAAGATTGTATTCATTTGGCAAACGGGAGAAAATGGATTTAAACAGGGAGTACTACAGGAGCTTGTCCAATAAGAAATTGAGTTTTCCGCCCTGAATAAAATTGAGAATTCAGATCGGCCAAGACTGCCACTATTGGCTTTTTCCCATTGTGGGCAAGCCTCAAGCTGCGAGGAGGAGCACAAAGTGGGATGAGCATTAGTGTACGCAGGAAGTTTCCCTGTTTTGTATGATACTGTAATATTATGGAGTCTACCTTTAACCACTTACTCTAACCATAACCCTAAATGAAGAACAAATATCTTTGGCACTTTTTGTTCATTCTGAAATGGCCACCTAGCAACACCACCACTTGGTATGACATTGAGGGACGAGAAGCACACTAAGCAGCAAGGTGACCATGCTAGAGAGAACAGGTGTGTGTGTGTCCCTCATCGTCTTGTCCCGGGTCCCCAGCTTATGCCACATCGTTGTGAAAAATGCCTCTCTACTCTAATTTGTTAAGACAGCTAGCACTCCTGCACAGGAACTACTACAGCATCAAATCCCATTCTGTTGGCTTGCAACCTTGTATTTGACATGCTACCACACACCACCACATTTCACTCTCTCTGTCACACGCGCACAGACCGACACACACGCACTCAAACATAATGGTGTGCCTCTTCAAGCACGCACACACATACACTCAAAATATAATGGCGTGTGACACACCAGCTGTTGTGTCTAACTCACCATGCATTAAAAGAGGATTATATATTTTGGTACTCCTCCTCTGTGGTATTATAGTAACGGTAGCATGACCAAAAACAACAGCGGCTCGTGACACGGAGAGGAGTGGAGCGCGCATCACGTGAGTAATGATCAATATGAAAAGGACACTAAGTAGGTAAATATAGAAATAACGGGAGTTCTCGGGATGCCGGTGAGGGAGCGATTGAAGGCGAGCGCAAATAAGTGTGTGGCAGCTGGAGACGGAGGGTGTGAGAGAGAGAGAATGATTTGACAGCTCCAATCTGGGAGTATACATAAATACATGAAGGACACGAGACAAGGCTACAAATGTTGTTTAAAAGCTTCACAGCACGCTATCTCTCTGCTCCTCTTTCACTCTCCCTTTCTCTCCCTCCTCTCTTACCATTGCTCTCTGTACCTGTCAATAAACATTTGTTTTATAGGCATGACTGAATGTAGTGGTACCCTACCAATGGGAGACACAGTTATTATGATCATGCTAGTTAAATTCTTATTTATTTTATTTGTATTTTTACTTCCAATGGTCCTGGGGCCATTGTTAAGGTTAATGGCATCATGAATAAGACAATAACCCCAAAATCCACAAAGAAATGTCTCCGGACTTGAACCCCATTGAAAACCTGTGGTTTGAATTGAAGAGGCACAGATGAATATAAAGGATCTGGAAAGATTGTATAAGGAAATGGTGTAAGGTCCATCCCAATTTGTTGTCCAATCTCATAAAACCTTTTAGGAGTGGCCAATGGTGTGGTTTTAGAGGCCCTCCTCTTGGTCTCGGTGACAACATTTTGCTGTGTTATAGTTAATTTCCTGAAATTCTACACATTTTGCCATTGGGCTGAGAGAAAAATTGCAGTTTCTAAGCAAATTTCCTTCAATTACACACATTTTGCCATGGGGTTGAGAAAATGTACAGTTTTAAAGCAAATTTCCTTCAATTATACAATTATTTCCCATGGCTTATGCCTTGTTCTTATGCTATCTGACTGACTCAAACATAACAAAATCATTGGGGGTGATTATTCTCAAGGATGATTAAAATCAAATCCAATTTTATTTGTCACATATACACATGGTTAGCAGATGCTTCTAGTTCCGACCATGCAGTAATATCTAACAAGTAATCTAACCTAACAATTTCACAACAACTACCTTATACACACAAGTGTAAAGGAATGAATAAGAATATGTACAGAAAAATATATGAATGAGCGATGGCCGAACGGCATAGGCAAGATGCAGTAGATGGTATAGAGTACAGTATATACATATGAGATGAGTAATGTAGGGTATGTAAACATTATATAAAGTGGCTTTGTTTAAAATATATTGCTCCACTGTCTTTTATAGATACTTTATATCTGGTTTAAGTTTGCACCGAGAATGTTTTACCATCCCGAAGATTATACAAATTATTTTAAAAAACAACTATAATGTTGTGGTAGCCATGATTTAGCAGCTTAAATGCATATAGTCTTTTTTGCTCATCTTTATCAAGGGATCCAATAATTCCAGACCCCACTGTAGATATTAAACAGTGTTGGGCTCAGATTGCTGCCCTGAGTGACCCCCTCGCCACTGTGTGAAAAAAATGTTTTTTCTTAACAAATTTTAACACAACATTCATTTTCAGTGTTGTGTTATGATTTAATAACGTCACAGGTTTTTCCTCCAACTCCACTTTGGATGAGTTTGAGGAAGAGTCCTTTATGCTGGATGGAATCGAATGCCTTTTTGAAGTCAATAAAACAGGCAAATATTTTACCCTTGGTGGACTGATAAACATGTTTTTTAATAAGGGTGTAGATGTGGTCAGATGTTTGTTTTGGTAAGAAGCCACTTAAAACACTTTTTGTTGAGGAAGGTCTGTATTCTCATATTTATTATTTATTCTATATTTCTATATTATTTATTCTTTATTCTATATTTCTGGAAAGTATCCTACATTCAACACTGGGTTGAAGAGCTTGAGCATGGCTTCCTGCAGCTTTTCTTCATCTTATTGCAGATGGTGTCTGGCCCACAGGCTTTACCGCACTTTGGTTTTCTCTTTCAGCTCTGTTATTGTGATGGGTATGTCTAATGGGTTTTGTTGGTCTTTAACTGTTCTTTCTACGTTTTTTTTTTTTAAATTATCAAGTAATTTGATCTGAGTCTCGTTACATTTTGGCCATTCTGGATTTTCATATCGTTTTCATAGTAGTTCAGTTCAATTTGCTTTATTGGTTTTT
Organism: Salvelinus namaycush; assembly: GCF_016432855.1. Classification (NCBI taxonomy): domain Eukaryota; kingdom Metazoa; phylum Chordata; class Actinopteri; order Salmoniformes; family Salmonidae; genus Salvelinus; species Salvelinus namaycush. The sequence goes on from NC_052308.1 coordinate 48,004,801, forward strand.
CCAGATGTTGCCATTTCGAATGGGGTTTTTCTGATGTGAGGCATTAAGCTCTCCCCAAAGTTCTCTCTCTCTCTCTCTCTCTCTCTCTCTCTCTCTCTCTCTCTCTCTCTCTCTGTCTCTCTCTCTCGGGCTCTCTCTCATCAACTCTGCCTCTTCATCTCTCCCTCCCTCTACCAGTGTCTCGTCCCAGGGCAGTGAAGAGGGCGTCAGAAACCAGAGCCCTTTGACTCTGGACTGGTGCCCAGGGTGTGTCTGTGTGTGTGGGTGTACTGTCACAGCTGGACTGTGTGTGTCTGTGTCTGTGAAAGAGGGAGGTAGAAGAGTACTGTATCGCGTGTGTTGCGGTCAGAGAGAGAGAGAGGGATAGAGAGAAAGCGGGACTGTATCACCATCTCTCTACAGAGAGGCTTGTCGGTGACAGAGGTTGAAGAGAACGAGCGAGGGGGAACTGAAGCGCCTGGCTGAAAGGTAAAACTATTTCAGTGGTTCATTCATGATATTGAGTAGTCCTGAGTTTATAGTGGGCACAGAAGGGAAAGATTATACTCTGAGTCTTCCCTTCTCTGTGTTTGTTGTTGGTAGAGCAATATATTGATATTGAACCCTTATCTATTCGATATGAAGCCTGGCAGAAGTGCCTAGAAGAGAGTATGGACTATTGAGTATATAGATTGAGCATTGCTGTACATCACACAGCAAAACTGGGAATGGGAGAAAGCGCTAGGGAAGCGTACCTCAGACGTGTGTGTAGAAGGTTCTGTTTGGGAGGACGCATAAGAAACAGAATGGCTGGGAAACAGTCAGCTGCCCTAACATCTGTGAACCAACTGCTTCTGGTCATGTGAGCTACAGATTATCATGATACACACACTTTGTCAGCCGTTCAAGTAATGCACTGCTCTGTTGCCAAATGAATTGAGGTAGAGATTACAGTGGTTTGTTACACTATTATGTGATAATGGATGGATAGATTTTTGGGGGGTTTATAGAAGCGTCAAAAACATCACCTAGTTTTGGAGTTGGTTCCATTTTTCATACTTAAGTACTTTGTGGACTATGAATGTGGATTGCACCTTGCAATGACCTGCTTTCTACATGTATTATACAATAGATTTTAATGTATTATTTAAGAAAAATACCAGGGCGATATATATAAGTAGTAGCAGAGTGTCTTGGTTGGGGTGAAATTCGCTCGTGGAATACTGTACCTTGGGCAGCATGTCAAAGACACGGACATGAGTGGATGTTATAGCGACCACTACAATTAAGGTTATATCGATTACGAGACCGAAATAGTTCTGTCAATGCAGATTACAGCTCTCTAGTGCTCGAGCTCAATAGCAGAGGAGGTGAAGTGGATTTGTTTAATTAGAAAGGACACGCAGCCTTAGATCCTAGTGTCAAGGCAATGGCCTGGATAAACGTCACGGTGTTGAGCTTGTTGGTAACAGTGTGGAGTCATCACCGTCACAGAATTGTCACTGTCATCTCTGGCACCATTCCAGCTGCAGCCTCTGGGGTGTACACTGTGGTGGACGCTGCATGCACCACCATAGTGTGTTAATGGCTTAAGCTCTCTACCCGCTGAGTACGGAAGCAATAAAGGCAGAATGCGTGCATGCGCGCGTGCGTGCACACACAAGTATGTGTGTTTATATTTACCTAGTGTTTTTTAATTTCCTGTGTAGCTGAGCTGGAAGATACAGACAACAATAGCTATCTAATGTTACAGGGATTATAGGGTTTCTATTTTCTGTGCTGTGGCCATGTCAATGCCTCTGGTACCACTGAGGCTTATAGGGTTTTGTAGGGTTTAATTCATTTTCATGAATCCTACATAGCATCTTTTGCCTATGAAGTTGACTACACTAGTTATAGGAATATCCAGAAGCATAAAAGGGTTAAAGAGCGACACGTTGGTGTGTAACGGACATGACATAGCACGGTCTATACACTTTGTCATAGCCGTTACGAGAAAGGCAAGTAGAGATCTGAGTTGACGGATGAACAAACCAACAAATGACCTGATGAGCGCTCAGAGCAGGATCTAAAATAAGGAGATCTATCAAAATAGCTCGCGAAATCTGTCTGCTCTCGATGGTTGGAAGGCATTATCAGCTGTTGATCCCCCCCCCCCCCCAAGTGCTCACTCACTAGCTCACTCCCTGTCTCGCTCTTACTCTCTCCCCCTCACTTACTCTCTCCCCCTCTCATTTCATTTTCTCTCTCATTATTTCTCTCTGGCTCGACCCCGAGGTCTCCCCTCTACTTTTACCCAATCTTGCTCTCTTGCCTTCTCCCCCAAGCTTTCTCTCCCTCCCAGCTCTGTGTGCCCAGTGCCCTCTCCAATCTCTCTCCTCCCCCATGCCTCTTACTCCCCCCCGACCTCTTGCGCATTATCTTAATCTCTGTCTTTTGTCATCTCATTATGGTAGTTTTTATTCGGGGCAAGGGTTGTGGGGGTAGGGGTACATGCTTGTGTCCCATTGCGGGCAAGACTGTGGTTAGTCTAAATATTACTGTAGCCCCTCTACATAAGATCCTACGGGACAGACGGGCAGACAGACAGGCGGAGATTAATACTTACTTAGCCACAGCAACACAGCTCCTAAATCTAGCCTGTGTTCTTGATGAAATGTTGGCGTTGTCTGAAACGAAAGTCTCTTTAACTCAGTTAGACATTGGCTAGAGAAGTGAAGATGCTTGAGAGGGTTACCAAGTGTCATTTTTCTGAACTGCTGTCATAAAGAATATTCTCAGCTCAATATTCTCAGGGTTTTGGTTGGTTACTCACTTCTTCCTCCTCTCTCTTCCCTCTCTCTTTTACCTTGGCAACTGGAAGTTATGTCAGTTCTGTCTTGGATGACAGTCAGAATTAGTTTTCTCCCACTGACTCAGAATTCCCAGCCACTTTCTTGATTTTGCCTTTGCCTTCCTGCTACTGAGAGACCTGGTCCAAAAAAAGCACCACATAAAGTTACAGCCAATGACCATTATGAATAACCCAATAGTCCATTTACCAAAAAAAAGGGTCACTCAAATGTGACAGTGGAAATTCCTCCCTGACAGCCAAGGCATCTGGATCTGGGGGTAACAGTTCCTCTAGAGCTCAGGAAGGCAGTAGCAATTAGCCATCCCCTACGTATAGTTAGCCTGATGTTTGGTGTCAATTCGAGCAACAAGGCATCGTCCTGAAAATGTTGGCAGTCTTACAGTGCATTCGGAAAGTATTCAGACCCCTTCACTTTTTCCACATTTTGTTACGTTACAGCCTTACATACTGACCACACTGCTCGCGTTGCAAAATACATGTACACATGTTATTCAATCATTGCACCCACACTGCTGGCGCACGTCAACGAGCGTCTGCGTAGCCAGGCGCTAAAATTGAACTTGGTTCTATTTGTGACGCTCGACACGCTGTAAGTCCTGCCTCTCCCATCTCCTCATTGGTTTTTAGGAGCATATACCCACGTGGGTGATTTGAAATTATGACACCTCAAATGTGGGGCTCTATAGGCTAGGATATTGAGATGAGTGAGCAACACTTTGCTCTCATACAGTCACACACAGTATCTGCACATGTGCACAGGTTTGCTTCACGCTGTTCATGGCGTGGTAGCCAGGGTACCAGGGCCTGGCGCTTCACCACTCTTAGTTGTTGCGGAAATGTACCCACTATGCTGTTTACTTTCTCCATCTACTTCGTACTGTATCTTTGAGTCTACCTTTTGAGTCTGCCTTTAAATCACACAACCCATGGCCTTTATAGCCTATTGTCTAGTTAGGCTATAACACAGAACATATGTTTTGTGATAACTGTATGATGATTGAAATTTTGTGGGGATTATAATTTTTTCTTAATTGTTAAGGATCCCAATTTTGTTTTAAACATTTTAACGTTCACACCCCTAATCTCTACCATCACTTTTATAATGGCATCATGATTAGTTAATGTCTCAGTAGAACACATAAAAATGTAAATGATGAAATATATATATTTTATATCTCATTCTATTATATTACATTTCCGTTTATCTCATATTGTTTCATCTTTCTCTTATATCCTGTTCAACCCCCACACACCTTCTCTTCCCTTTTTTTCTCTCATCTTTGATTCTGACTTTCTCAATATCCCGACCTCTCTCTATCGCTCTCATATTCTGTTCATCTCTGTTTCTCTCTTTTCATCCTGGGGCAGTGGAGTGGGTGAAGTGCTGTGATCTGTGGCTAGGGCTGTTAGTGTCTAATGATGGTGTTTGAAAGAGCTGCAGCGGTTCCCTTAGCCCAGCAGTAAACAATCAGGCACAGTCCTCTCTCCTCTCTCTCTGGCTGCCGTTTTACGATCCCATAACCTATTGTGTATGTTTCTTTGCGTTATTTTGTACATAATGTTTCTACCACCATGTCTTATGACCGAAAAGTTCTTCTAAATGTTAGGACAGAGATTACTCACCCCGTACTGGAGGAATACTTTTTCTTCAACTAGTCAGACGGGAAGGATTTACTTCAGACGCCCGACAAGGCCCTCATCCCCGTAATTCGCAGGAGAAAGAGACTGAGGTATCATGGACGATATCCGGGTGCCTTGTTAGGATCCGTCGTCGGGAGGGTAATCTACCTTTACCATCAGTCCTATTAGCCAACGTACAATCAATCGATAATAAAATAGACGGACTACGATCACAAACAAAAAGTAAAGCAGGAAGCACCAGTGACTCGGTCAATAAGAAAGTGGTCAGATGAAGCAGATGCTAAGCTACAGGACTGTTTTGCTAGCACAGACTGGAATATGTTCCGGGATTCTTCTGATGACATTGAGGAGTACACCACATCAGTCACTGGCTTCATCAATAAGTGCATTGATGATGTCGTCCCCACAGTGACCGTACGTACAGTTGAAGTCGGAAGTTTACATACACCTTAGCCTAATACATTTAAACTCAGTTTTTCACAATTCCTGACATTTAATCCTAGTAAAAATTCCCTGTCTTAGGTCAGTTAGGATCACCACTTTATTTTAAGAATGTAAGAATAATAGTAGAGAATTATTTATTTCCACTTTCATCACATTCCCAGTGGGTCAGAAGTTTACATACACTCAATTAGTATTTGGTAGCATTGCCTTTAAATTGTTTAACTTGGGTCAAACGTTTTGGGTAGCCCTCCACAAACTTCCCACAATAAGTTGGGTGAATTTTGGCCCATTCCTCCTGACAGAACTGGTGTAACTGAGTCTGGTTTGTAAGCCTCCTTGCTCGCACTCGCTTTTTCAGTTCTGCCCATAAATTTTCTATAGGATTGAGGTCAGGGCTTTGTGATGGCCACTCCAATACCTTGACTTTGTTGTCCTTAAGCAATTTTGCCACAACTTTGTAAGTATGCTTGGGGTCATTGTCCATTTGGAAGACCCATTTGCGACCAAGCTTTTACTTCTTGACTGATGTCTTGAGGTGTTGCTTCAATATATCTACATAATTTTCCTGCCTCATGATGCCATCTATTTTGTGAAGTGCACCAGTCCCCCCTGCAGCAAAGCACCCCCACAACATGATGCTGCCACCCCCGTGCTTCACGGTTGGGATGGTGTTCTTCGGCTTGCAAGCATCCCCCTTTTTCCTCCAAACATAACGATGGTCATTATGGCCAAACAGTTCTATTTTTGTTTCATCAGACCAGAGGACAGTTCTCCAAAAAGTACCATCTTTGTCATGTGCAGTGGCAAACTGTAGTCTGGCTTTTTTATGGCGGTTTTGGAGGAAGATGGTGAGAGAAGCAACAGAATCCCCAAGAATCACTGTGAAAGAATTGCAGGCCTTGGTGGCACCAGGTTTAAAAAAAAAAAGCACCATCAGACGCCACCTCCACAACCACAGGCTCTTGGAAGGGTTGCCAGAAGAAAGCCCTTAATGACCCCAAGACACGGACGCAAGCGCTTGGAGTTTGCCAAACGTAATTTAAATTATGATTGGAAGAAGATTCTCTGGTCAGATGAGACCAAAATTTAACGTTTTGGTCAGATACAGCATCGGCATGTTTGGCGTCGAAACAGATGCATACAAGGAGAGGCACCTCATACTCACGGTGAAATATGGTGGTGGGTCAGGGATGTTTTAATTCCAGAGGTCCAGAGGCACTGGTTAAGATTGATGGCATAATGAATTCCACCAAGTACCAGGCAATTTTGGCTGACAATCTAGTTGCCTCTGCCTGAAGGCTGGGACTTGGCCGTATGTGGACTTTCCAACTAGACAATGACCCAAAACATACCTCAAGATCCACACAGAAATGGTTCTGTGACAACAAAATCACTGTTCTGCCATGGCCATCTCAGTCGCCGGACCTCAATCCAATCGAAAACCTGTGGGCTGAGTTGAAGAGGGCAGTTGATAAGCGCAAACCCAAGAATGTGAAGGATCTTGAAAGGATCTGCATAGAGGAATGGTCCAAAATCCCTCAAAATGTCTTCCTTAACCTTGTCAAACATTACAGGAATAGACCATGCTGTTATCCTTGCCAGGATAGATATAGATTATTTTTCTATGTTGGCCAGGTATGTTTCCCAATCTCTACAGCCCGGTACGTCCTGTGCCTGCTCCTCGCACTCTCCCTCAAGTGCGCTTTCCCAGTCAGGTGCGTCCTGTTCCTGCTCCTTGCACTCTCCTTGGTGTTCGTGTCCACAGTCCAGTACGTCCTGTGCGTCCTGTGCCTACTCCTCGCGCTCGTCCTGAGGTGCTTGTCACCAGCCCGGTACCACCAGTGCAGGCCCCACGCACCAAGCTTCCGGCGACAGTTCCCAGGCCAGAGCTTCCGGCGACAGTTCCCAGGCCAGAGCTTCCGGCGACAGTTCCCAGGCCAGAGCTTCCGGCGACAGTTCCCAGGCCAGAGCTTCGGGCGACAGTTCCCAGGCCAGAGCTTCCGGAGACAGTTCCCAGGCCAGAGCTTCGGGCGACAGTTCCCAGGCCAGAGCTTCGGGCGACAGTTCCCAGGCCAGAGCTTCGGGCGACAGTTCCCAGGCCAGAGCTTCGGGCGACAGTTCCCAGGCCAGAGCTTCGGGCGACAGTTCCCAGGCCAGAGCTTCGGGCGACAGTTCCCAGGCCAGAGCTTCGGGCGACAGTTCCCAGTCCAGAGCTTCGGGCGACAGTTCCCAGTCCAGAGCTTCGGGCGACAGTTCCCAGTCCAGAGCTTCGGGCGACAGTTCCCAGTCCAGAGCTTCGGGCGACAGTTCCCAGTCCAGAGCTTCGGGCGACAGTTCCCAGTCCAGAGCTTCGGGCGACAGTTCCCAGTCCAGAGCTTCGGGCGACAGTTCCCAGTCCAGAGCTTCGGGCGACAGTTCCCAGTCCAGAGCTTCGGGCGACAGTTCCCAGTCCAGCGCTTCGGGCGACAGTTCCCAGTCCAGCGCTTCCGGCAACGTTTCGCGGTCCAGGACCTCCTGAGACGGTCCTGAGCCTCCGGCGACGACCCACGGTCCGAAGTCCCCGGCGACGACCCACGGTCCGGAGCATCCGGCGAAGATCTCCGCACCAGAGCCGCCATTGAGGATAACGTGTCCGTGAGCGGAGTGGGTGCTTCGCCCCGCACTGGAGCCGCCCCCGACGGTAGATGCCCACCCGGACCCTCCCCTATTGAGTCAGGTTTTGCGGTCGGAGTCCGCACCTTTGGGGGGGGTACTGTCACGCCCTGACCATAGAGAGCTTTTTATTCTCTATGTTGGTTAGGTCGGGGTGTGACTAAGGTGGGTCATCTAGGGGATTAGGTTTCTATGTTGGCCAGGTATGGTTCTCAATCAGAGGCAGCTGTTTGTCATGGTCTCTGATTGGGGATCATATTTAGGCAGCCATTTCCCCTTTGTGCTTTGTGGGATCTTGACTATGTATAGTTGCTTGTTAGCCCTATTGTTAGCTTCACGTTTCGTTTTGAGATTTGTTTTTGTTTTGCTGTGAGTTTCACCTAGAAATAAAAGATGTGGAACCCATATCACGCTGCGCTTTGGTCCACTCATTATAACGATCGTGACACAGAGGTGGTGGCACCAAGTACTAAATGAGGAATGCCAATATTTATGAAACCTTGATTTTGGTGAAATGTATTTTGTATTAAATAATTGTATGATTTTGGTGGGTTCAATTGAAACATTAATAAAGTACAGTATTTCTCACATGTTGGTATTTTGAGTTTATCGCTATAATTATATTGTTGATATTCTTTTAAGTATTGTTAGTGCATTGCCAGTCAGGGGTGCCAGTAATTTTGGAGCCCACTGTAGATGTCCTAACTGACTTGCCAAAACTATAGTTTGTTAACAAGAGATTTGTGGAGTGGTTGAAAAATGAGTTTTAATGACTCCAACTTAAGTGTATGTAAACTTCCGACTTCAACTGTACATACCCCAACCAAAAGCCATGGATTACAGGCAACATCCACACTGAGCTAAAGGGTAGAGCTGCCGCTTTCAAGGAGCAGGAAATCAATAAGAAATCACACTATGTCCTCCGACGAACCATCAAACAGGCAAAGCGTCAATACAGGACTAAGATTGAATCGTACTACACCGGCTCCGACGCTCGTCGGATGTGGCAGGGCTTGCAAACTATTAGACTACAAAGGGAAGCACAGCCGAGAGCTGCCCAGTGACACAAGCCTACCAGACGAGCTAAATTACTTCTATGCTCGCTTCGAGGCAAGTAACACTGAAGCATGCATGAGAGCATTAGCTGTTCCAGACGACTGTGTGATCACGCTCTCCATAGCCGATGTGAGTAAGACCTTTAAACAAGTCAACATTCACAAGGCCTCAGGGCCAGAAAGATTACCAGGACAGGTACTCCGAGCATGCGCTGATCAACTGGCAAGTGTCTTCACTGACATTTTCAACCTGTCCGGGTCTGTAATATAAACATGTTCCAAGCAGACCACCATAGTCCCTGTGCCCAAGAACACTAAGGTGTAACCGGCCTAAATGACTACCGACCCGTAGCACTCACATCTGTAGCCATGAAGTGCTTTAAAAGGCTGGTCATGGCTCACATCAACACCACTATCCCAGAAACCCTAGACCCCACTCCAATTTGCATACCGCCCCAACAGATCCACAGATGATGCAATCTTTATTGCACTCCACACTGTTCTTTCACACCTCCACACTGTTCTTTCACACCTGTCAATGAATGCCATTCATTGACTACAGCTCAGCATTCAACACCATAGTGCCCTCAAATCTCATCAATAAACTAAGGACTCTGGGACTAAACACCTCCCTCTGCAACTGGATGCTGGAATTCCTGACGGGAAGCCCCCAGGTGGTAAGGGTAGGTAACAACACATCCGCCACGCTGATCCTCAACACGGGGGCCCCTCAGGGGTGCGTGCTCAGTCCCCTCCTGTACTCCCTGTTCACTCATGACTACATGGCCAGGCACGACTCCAACACCATCATTAAGTTTGCCGATGACACAACAGTGGTAGGCCTGATCACCGACAATGACGAGACAGCCTATAGGGAGGAGGTCAGATCAAGATAAAGGTGATGATTGTGGACTACAGGAAAAGGAGGACCGAGCACATGCCCCCGTTCTCATCAACCTGGCTGTGTAGGAGCAGGTTGAGAGCTTCAAATTCCTAGGTGTCCACATCATGCGGTACCAGAGCACCAAGTCTAGGTCCAAGAGGCTTCTAAACAGCTATTACCCCCAAGCCATAGACTCCTGAACTTCTAATCAAATGGCTACCCAGACTATTTGCATTGCCCCCACCCTTAATTTTACGCTGTTGCTATGCTCTGTTTATTATCTATGCATAGTCACTTTAATAACTCTACCTACATGTACATATTACATCAGTTACCTCGACTAACCAGTGCCCCTGCACATTGACTCTGGACCGGTACTCCCTGTATATAGCTTCGCTATTGTTATTTTACAGCTGCTCTTTAATTATTTGTTACTTTTATTTCTTATTTTAAGGTATTTTTTCATAACTGCATTGTTGGTTAAGGGCAAGTAAGTAAGCATTTCACTAAGGTCTACACCTGTTGTATTCGGAGCATGTGACAAATAACATTTTATTTTATGTTTTGGGTATGCTTGTAATTATTAAGGACTAAAGAGTTTTTCAGGATAAAAAAAAAGAAACAGAATGGAGCTAAACACAGGCAAAATCCTATAGGAAAACGTGGTTGTCTGCTTTCCACCAGACACTGGGAAATTAATTCCCCTTTCAACAGGACAATAACCTAAAACACAAGTCCAAAACTACACTGGAGTTGCTTACCAAGAAGACAGTGAATGTTCCTGAGTGGCCGAGTTAGTTTGACTAAAATCTACTTGAAAGTCTATGGCAAGACCTGAAAATGGTTGTCTAACAATGATCCAACAACCAATTTGACAACCAACCCGGGTGTGAAAAGCTCTTAGAGACTTACCCAGAAAGACTCACAGCTGTAATTGCTGCCAAAGGTGCTTCTACAAATTATTGACTCAGGGATGTGAATACTTATGTAAATTAGATATATCTGTATTTCATTTTTAATAAATGTGCAAACATTTCTAAAAACATGTTTTCACTTTGTCATTATGGGGTATTGTGTGTAGAGGGGTGAGAAAAATAATCCATGTAATCATCCATTTTGAATTCAGACTAACACAATAAAATGTGAAATAAGTCAAGGAGTAAGAACACTTTCTGGCAGTGTATAATGGATAAAATATATTTTTCCCCTCATCATTCTACACACAATACCCCATAATGACAAAGCCAAAAATGGTTATTAAAAAGAAAAGCTGAAATATCACATTTACAAAAGTATTCAGACCCTTTACTCAGTACTTTGTTGAAGCACCTTTGGTAGCGATTACAGCCTAGAGTCTTCTTGGGTATGACACTACAAGCTTGGCACACCTGTATTTGGGGAGTTTCTCCCATTCTTCTCTGCAGATCCTCTCAAGCTCCCAAGTGGTACAGCAGTCTAAGGCACTGCAACTCAGTGTAAGAGGCGTCACTACAGTCCCTGGTTCGAATCCAGGCTGTATCACATCCGGCCGTGATTAGAAGTCCCATAGGGGGGCATACAATTGGCCCAGCGTCGTCCGAGTTTGGCTGGGGTAGGCCGTCATTGTAAATAAGAATTTGTTCTTAACTGACTTGACTAGTTAAATAAAGGTTCAATTAAAAAAAATATCCTCGGACATGTTGGATGGGGAGCGTCGCTGCACAGCTTTTTTCAGGTCTCTCCAGAGATGTTCGATCGGGTTCAAGTCCGGACTCTGGCTGGGCCACTCAAGGACATTCATAGACTTGTCCCAAAGGCACTCCTGCGTTGTCTTGGCTGTGTGCTTAGGGTCGTTGTCCTGTTGGAAGGTGAACCTTCGCCCCAGTCTGAGGTCCTGAGCACTCCTGTCCTGATCACTGAGCAGGTTTTCATCAAGGATCTCTCTGTACTTTGCTCTGTTCATCTTTCCCTCGATCCTGACTAGTCTCCCAGTCCCTGCCGCTGAAAAACATCCACACAGCATGATGCTGCCACCCATGCTTCACCATAGAAATGGTGCCAGGTTTCCTCCAGACTTGGCATTCAGGCCAAACAGTTCAATCTTGGTTTCATCAGAAAAGAGAATGTTGTTTCTCATGGTCTGAGAGTTTTTAGGTGCCGTTTTGTCAAACTCCAAGCGGGCTGTCCTGTGCCTTTTACTGAGGAGAGCCTTCCGTCTGGTCACTCTACAATACAGGCCTGATTGGTGGAGTGCTGCAGAGATAGTTGTCCTTCTGGAAGGTTTTCCTATCTCCACATAGGAACTCTGGAGCTCTGTCAGAGTGACCATCAGGTTCTTGGTCACCTCCCTGACCAAGGCCCTTCTCCCCCAATTGCTCAGTTTGGCCGGGCGGCCAGCTCTAGAAAGATACTTGGTGTTTCCAAACTTCTTCCATTTAAGAATGACGGAGGCCACTGTGTTCTTGGGGACCGTCAATGCTGCAGAAATGTTTTGGTACCCTTCCCCAGATATGTGCCTCGACACAATCCTGTCTTGGAGCGCTTTGGACAAAACAAATCAAATTTTATTGGTCACAAACACATATTTAGCAGATGTTATTGCGGGTGTAGCGAAATGCTTGTGTTCCTAGCTCCAACAGTGCATTTGTATCTAACAATGAACAACAATACATACAAATCTAAAAGTAAAATAAATATATAAATATTAGATTGAGCAATGTCGTAGTGGCATTGACTAAAATACAGTTGAATAGAATGCAGTATATGTCCTGGAGGGTAGGTAGTTTGCCCCCGGTGGTGCGTTGGGCAGACTGCACCACCCTCTGGAGAGCCCTGCGGTTGCAAGCGGTGCAGTTGCCGTGCCAGGCAGTGATACAGCCCGACGGGATGTTCTCAATTGTGCATCTGTAAAGGTTTGTGAGGGTTTTAGGGGCCAAGCCATATTTCTTCAGCCTCCTGAGGTTGAAGAGGCGCTGTTGCGCCTTCTTCACCACACTGTCTGTGTGGGTGGACAATTTCAGATCGTCAGTGATGTGTACGCCGAGGAACTTTAAGCTTTCCACCTTCTCCACTGCGTTCCCATCGATGTGGATAGGCAAGTGCTCCCTCTGCTGTTCCCTGAAGTCCAAAATCAGCTGCTTTTTTTGTTGACGTTGAGTGAGAGGTTATTTTCCTGGCACCACTCTCCCAGGGCCCTCACCTCCTCCCTGTAAGCTGTCTCATCTCATCATTGTTGGTAATCAGGCCTATTACTGTTGTGTAGTCTGCAAACTTGATTGAATTGGAGGCGTGTGTGACCACGCAGTCATGGATGAACAGGCAGTAGAGGAGGAGGCTAAGCATGGACACTTGTGGGGCCCCTGTGTTGAGGATCAGCGAAGTGGAGGTGTTTCCTACCTTCACCACCTGGGGCCGGCCCGTCAGGAAGTCTATCTATCCACAGTTTCTGGTTGGGTAGGTTTCAATAGCCACAGTGGGTACAACATCTCCTATACACTTCCTGATAAACTCAATCACCGTATCCGTGTGTTCGTCAATGTTATTCTCAGAGGCTACCCGGATCATATCCCCGTCCACGTGATCAAAACAATCTAGACGCATGGATTCCGATTTGGTCAGACCAGTGTTGAATAGACCTTAGCAGATGTACTTCCTGTTTCAGTTTCTGCCTTTTAGGAAGGGAAGAACAAAAGGGAGTTGTGGTCAGATTTTCCCGAAGGGAGGGCCTTGTAGGCATTTCGAAAAGTTGAGTAGCAGTGGTCCAATGTTTTTCTAGCGCGGGTACTACAGTCAATGTGTTGGTAGAACTTCGGTAACGTTTTCCTCAAATTTGCTTTGTTAAAATCCCCAGCTACAATAAATGCGGCCTCAGGATATGTAGTTTCCAGTTTTCATGAAGTTCTTTGAGGGCCGTCGTGGTATCGGCTTGAGGGGGAATATACACGGCTGTGACTATGACCGAAGAGAATTCTCTTTGGAGGTAATACGGTCGGCCTTTGATTGTGAGGTACTCTAGGTTTTTGCTCTGACGGGCTCTGTCAACTGTGGGACCTTATATAGACAAGTTTGTGCCTTTCGAAATGATGTCCAATCAATTGAATTTACCACAGGTGGACTCCAAGTTGTAGAAACATCTCAAGGATACAAAAATGTCTAAACCTGTTTTCGCTTTGTCATTATGAGGTATTGTGTGTAGATTGATGAGGGGAAAAAATTATTTCATTTATTTTAAAATAAGGCTGTAACGTAACAAAATGGGGGGAAAGTCAAGGTGTCTGAATACTTTTCGAATGCACTGTATACATCTCTATATATCTATCTCCATATCCTCTTTTGCGTTCTCTCTCTCTCTTCCCCTCCATCTCTCTGTCCATCCCTCACTCCCTGTCCCCCTCCCTGTTCTTGTTTCTGGTCTTCTCTTTCTGACTCCGTTTTAGTTTCATATCACCCCTCTTCACATTTTTCCCTGACATGTTTTCATTCCAGTCATCTGCATTGTGTCTAAAACTAAGATTAGATTTAGTCTAATTTATCACAAAATGTCAGAGATGAGTTTACATGGGTATAATATCATTCCCCTGTGCTCAGTTAGGGTCAGTATGTTACTGTGGCTGCTTTGTACTGTACATTGTGGTCCACTGATATTGGCGTGTGTGCAGTAGTCTGTAAAACAACAGCGCTTAACCATATGGTATTGATTTCTTAAAACTGGTACACAGCTTATGTGCGTGTGACTGAGGCCTCCTCTTCATTCCAGACTCACAATGACACACACACAGAAGAAAACACACACACACACACACACACACACACACACACAAAGATGCATAGACGAAGACTGTACACACATGAACATACACTCAGTGGCCAGTTGATTAGGTACGCAACCCGTTCACGAAAATGGTTCTCTCCTACAGACAGTGAGTCACGTGGCAGTGGCTAGCTATATAAAGCAGGCAGACAGGCATTGAGGCATTCAGATACTGTTTGATTGAATGTTAGAATGGGCAATTAGGGTGATTAGGGTTTACCAAGAATGATGCAATCTAGTCAGTGGGTATCCTGTGGGCGAAAACAGCTTGTTGATGGAGAATGGCAAGAATCGTGCAAGCTAACAGGTTGCCCACAAACAGGCAAATAACAGCGCAGTACAACAGGGGTGTGCAGAACGGCATCTGAACGCACAACTCGTCGGCCCTTGTCACGGATGGGCTATTGCAGCAGACGACCACCCTGGGTTCCACTCCTATCAGCTAAAAATAAGAAGAAGCGGCTCCAGTGGGCACGCGATCACCAACACTGGACAACTGAGGAGTGGAAAAACATTGCCTGGTCCGACGATTCCCAGTTCCTGTTGTGTCATGCTGATGGCAGAGTCAGGATTTGGCTTAAGCAGCATGAATCCATGGCCCCATTCTGCCTGGTGTCAACAGGACAGGCTGGTGGCGGTGGTGTAATGGTGTGGGGAATGTTTTCCTGGTGCACGTTGGGTCCCTTGAGATCAATTGAGCAACGTTTGAATGCCACACCTTGTAGAATTCAGGCTGTTCTGGAGGCAAAAGGGGGTCTGACTTAGGAACTAGATGAGTGTACCTAATAAACTGGTATTGTGTGTGTGTCTGTGTGGGACAGTGTGCATTTTGTGCTTGGGTGCTTTTGTAAATGTAAATTGGCTTGCGTTTTCTATCTTCACATTTGTTCATAAGTATATGGAATGAAGAGGAGGCCTTTGTGCATTCAGTAAACGCCTGTCTAATTGCCAGCTAGGGAGGGAGATGTAATCTGGTGTTTATTTTGGCCCTACTCTACCCCTGTACTCCCCCCTCCCTCCCTTTCTCAGATGAGGGATGGTGTGACTGTGTACACTCTAGTTGTAACAATAAACAGATCGAATTGAAAGATGTTAATAGATTGTTAGTCATAAACAGTCTAAACAAGTGTGAAATACCAAACAGAATCAACTATGACATAAGGGCTGTCATTCTCTCCAATGTGTGCAGTGCGCAATTGCTCACTTACTGCGCCTCGTTCATTGAACATCGATGACTACATACATTCTGTATTATCACATGTTGTGAAGTATAGTATATGGCACATTTCAGTGTAGGACTACAAAGCAGTTTAGACAGATTCATTTCTGCCTCTCTGGGACATGTTGATGCAGTTTGTATATCCGTGCAGTGCATATATGTGTGTGTGACAGTCTGGCGTCATGCCTCACTGGTCTGTCATGTGGAAGGGGAAATCTGTGATGACAGCATGACTGCAGCAGTATTTCCTGTCCAGCTGTTGAGCGAGAGAGAGACCCTTTACAGCAGTGGTCGCCAACCTTTTCTGAGTCAAGATTACTCTGAGTCAAAATCCAAGCCGAGATTTACCACTCAGGTTTATTTTTAAACATGACTTAAAAAACATAAACCTTAATAGTTCTATAGCAATGAGGTTTGTGCAGAAGGCTATAGGCCCAATACATTATCACTGCATATTGGCTATGCTTGAATTGCCCTGTCTGTTGTTCTTCTCAGACAATTAAAAAAAATTATACGTTTGAGCTATATGGTCACACTGGTAATGGATCATTTGTTTTATTACTTGTGAGGCACAGTTGAGTGAGCATAATTAGCTGATGGCCTGCACCTGATGGTCAGTCAGAGGGAGGGAGGGAAAGAGCAGCGGCGATAGCTTTGATGCAACCAAGAGTTTTTACATTGTGCTGTGTAAAAACTGTCTTGGTTGCATCAAAGCTAACAGTGTCTGCCTCTCACCCGACCAGTGAGTGGAGCAAGAGTGGAGCGAGGAGTAGAGCGTGCCCAATTTGACTGGAGCGTGGAGCGAGATTCCCAAAGGCTGGAGCTTCAGGCCTTCTCGCTCGTTCCCCAGCATGCATTTGTAGTCTACTTGTGTGCTGCTATAGCCCCTTGCTTTAGCTACTGTCATGGAGTTTGCTAAATATTTTCATAAAGAAACTGATAAAACAAGCGGATGCTAAATCAAGGTGACTTACAAAGAGCAAGAGCAAGAAAGTGAGTGTGGTGATGTAGTGTCCACAACAAAAAAATCATTGTGGAATCTGAAGAGACACGTATCCCAAAATCAAAAATCAATCGTACTTACTACATATACTTACTACACATGCTAAATGAATGGAACGAGGTGGGTAGAAAAGTATTTATAAACAAAAAATCTTCTCTTAAATGTGTTGTTCATTATCGTTCTATTATCTATACAATAGGCCATAATTGATTTTGGCCCAATAGGCCTGGCATATTCCAACGTTCAAAGAGTTTTCCGTTTTGATTAAGTTATTTTGCCTAAAAACCTTCAGGCCTACCTATAGAAAAATAAAAAACAAATATGCATCTCTGCCCAGTCTGTCAAGAGTGTGCAAAAGGATTTTTAGCGTCCCAAGTGGCTCTGCGAGTGTGGAGAGGACATTCTCCGCTGCTGACCTGCTCTCCACGCACCATCGCATGAGCCTGAAGCCACAGACTGGCCAAACTCGCGTTTCTAAAAATGAATTCAAAGGTACTAAGTCATTTTTCATTCAATTTGAATTGAATTCTAAGTAAGTCACAGCCTATATGCACAATTATTGGACTATAATGATTTAATACAACGAAATGTTTAAATACTGAGCGCTTTATGTCCATACAGCCTATTGTGTCGCACTCGCAAATGCTTCACAATGTATTTCTTTGAAATAATATAGGCCAAATAATTCATTTTCCGTCTGGCTCCTGACCTATTTAGTGTTTATATGCTGTTTAATATCACATGTAGCCTGTTTGAAATGTTTGCTTCTTACCTTTTCATGTTTATTCCAATACTTTTCATTCAAATCCATATGATTTGGTTTCAATATTTAAAAACCAATTGGTAGTCCAGGTAGTCGCAAAAATAAACTTCCCTTTTTCAGGACCCTGTCTTTCAAAGATAATTCGTAAATATCCTAATAACTTCACAGATCTTCATTGTAAAGGATTTAAACACTGTTTCCCATGCTTGTTCAATAAACCACAAACAATTAATGAACATACACCTGTGGAACGGTCGTTAAGGCACTAACAGCTTACAGACAGTAGGCAATTAAGGTCACAGTTATGAAAACTTAGGACACTAACAAGGCCTTTCTACTGACACAGAAAGAAAGATGCCCAGGGTCCCTGCTCATCTGCGTGGACGTGCCTTAGGCATGCTGCAAGGCGGCATGAGGACTGCAGATGTGGCCAGGGCAATAAATTGCAATGTCCATACGGTGAGACGCCTAAGACGGCGCTATAGGGAGACAGGACGGACAGCTGATCGTCCTCGCAGTGGCAGACCATGTGTAACAACACCTGCACAGGATCGGTACATCCGAACATCACACCTGCGGGACAGGTACAGGATGGCAACAACAACTGCCCGAGTTACACAAAGAACACACAATCCATCCATCAGTGCTCAGACTGTCTGCAATAGGCTGAGAGGCTGAACTGAGGGCTTGTAGGCCTGTTGTAAAGCAGGTCCTCACCAGACATCACCGGCAACAACGTTGCCTATGGGCACAAACCCACCGTTGCTAGACCAGACAGGACTGGCAAAAAGTGCTCTTCACTGACGAGTCGCGGTTTTGTCTCACCAGGGGTGATGGTCGGATTCGCGTTTATCGTCAAAGGAATGAGCGTTACACCGAGGCCTGTACTCTGGAGCGGGATCGATTTGGAGGTGGGGGGTCCGTCGTGGTCTGGGGCGGTGTGTCACAGCATCATCGGACTGAGCTTGTTGTCATTGCAGGCAATCTCAACGCTGTGCATTACAGGGAAGACATTCTCCTCCCTCATGTGGTACCCTTCCTGCAGGCTCATCCTGACATGACCCTCCAGCATGCCAATGCCACCACGCACAGAACGAGCAGTATGGCTAATTTCCTGCAAGACAGGAATGTCAGTGTTCTGCCGTGGCCAGTGAAGAGCACTGATCTCAATCCCATTGAGCACGTCTGGGACCTGTTGGATTGGAGGGTGAGGGCTAGGGACATTCCCCTCAGAAATGTCCGGGAACTTGCAGGTGCCTTGGTGGAAGAGTGGGCTAAAATCTCACAGCAAGAACTGGCAAATCTGGTGCAGTCCATGAGGAGGAGATGCACTGCAGTACTTAATGCAGCTGGTGGCCACACCAGATACTGACTTACTTTTTTTAAAATTGTATTTATTTAACCTTTAACTAGGCAAGTCAGTTGAGAACAAATTCTTATTTACAATAACGGCCTACACCGGCCAAGCTCAGACGACGCTGGGCCAATTGTGCGCCACCCTATGGGACTCCCAATCACAGCCGGTTGTGATACAGTCTGGATTCGAACCAGGTTGGCTGTAGTGATGCCTCTAGCTGAGATGCAGTGCCTTAGACCTATTGGTGCACGTGATATGCTCGCTGGGCCTACCGGGTAGGTGGAGTTCTAACATCAGACACATGAAATGGTTAAACATGGGAACACTTTGCCTTCCCGGCGCTAGAACTCCTGAATGAACTGCACCTACCGTTATTAGCGTGAAACGAATGAAAAAATAGGAAAGCAAGGCTTTATAGTTGTTTTATTTACAGAAATGTTTGCTGATCGACTAGGAATGCGATCGACCGGTTGGTGACCACTGCTTTACAGACATCGAACACCACTACAGTAATGTGTTGTAAGTGACATTTGATAACCTTCAGACAATTTTAATAAGTGCCGCATCTGTACCTTTTCAGACAGCAGATTTCTGCTACGGCATAGAATGTTCTGTACTGTTTCCCTGACGACAAAACATGTTGCTTATTGATGTGCTGTGTTGTGTGTATGCAGTTTATGGTAGTGATGGATGTTAGTCCCGCTTCAGAAGCGACATTCCTTTACAGACAAGTAAAATGCTTGTTCACTGGCTCCAGAGAAGGTTTTGTGTCGGCATTTAAAAAGCCATAGTGTACCCTAACATGCTGACCAGACCGGACACGTCGCAAAATAAATTTAGAAATCCATGTTATTCAATTATTGCACCCACACTGCTTGCGCGCGCCAATGAGCGTCTGCGACGCCAAGGGCTAAAATAGAAGTCGTTCCTATTTCTGACGCAGATCGCGCTGAAAGTAATCTCCTCATTGTTTTATAGAAGCAGGTACCCACGTGCCATCTCCTCATTGGTTATACCCACGTGGGTGACAAAGACGAACTTTGTTGCCAGTTGTCGTGGTAATACAATGAAAGTTTAGATGCGATCACCATATAAGTTCAAAGATGGAAAAAGCCTGGAAGGAGGAGAGATGACTAGAAACGATTCGGTTGACCGTTTTATGTGTGGATTAATTGTCGGAGTAGAGGTCCTTGTGCATTTCAGGTAAAATAACAACTCAATGTTTATATGCCAGGACAAATTAGCTAGCAACAGCAAGCTAGCTAAATAGGACAAATTAACGTTAGCTAGCAAGTGCAAGCTAGCTGGCTAAATTGCCATACATGTTTAATGCTTTTCGACCTGTCCCCAAATTAATGTCATTGGTTCAGAGTTTGTTTTGATATTTTAACCTGCGTGTCGTGATCGCGTATGTTGTGGGGGGGCAAAATACATTTATGCACGATAGCGCACGCGCGCAGCCGGTTTGGTTTCCGTGTTAAGGACAAACATGCCTTAACTAAGGCTCTTTCGAGGTGGCACATTCCACATGTCTGAAAAGGGTAAGAAAGAGTTAAAAAAATTAGCAGCAGCTGCTGAAAACAATTGCTCCGACAAATATTTAAATGTACATGTTTTACATTGAAAAGAAAATAAAGGAAAACTGCAAGACTGAATGGGAGACAAAACAAGCAACAAAAGAAGAAAATATGTTTGGAAGAATTCTATTTTTATCAAATTGTGAAGTTAGCTTAGCTAGCTGGATTGTTTACCCATTGCTAAGCAGTTGCTAGTGCTCTCCAAAAAGAAGCTAGCTAGTTAACTCCAAAATAGCTAGCTAACAGCACAATATATAATACAAAATAAGGACATCAAAGTAAAACAGTTCTCTAAAGACACCAGAGACAAATAATACAAGAAAAGTTAGGCTTCTGTTGCAACATTGTAGCCAACATATCCAGTGTTGCTATGGGAATTGTTTACCCACCAGACATCCAGATAGAGAAAGCTAAGAAAAGTTTTGATGATGGGACACAGCCATGAATGCCTGTTTGGAGATTTTACCAGCTGCAAAAGCAGAGCAAATGTTATATTTAACATCAAATGAGTGCACATATGGAAAAGGGACATTTGCAACCATTTCCCTTTCACAAAAAAGAGGCATCAGCCAAGGCTGTCATCAACATTTTTATAAAAGCAAACCAGATTAACGCATATCAAATAGTCTATACAATAATGGAACTGTATTGATACAAGCCTCCAGGCTTTTGAGAATGTGTTTGCTACCCTAAAAGTAGAAGCTGAGGAAAAAGTAAAGGAGGGAGATGATAGAGAAGAGCAGGCCCCAACACCCTCAATAGCCTTTGTGACCCAGCAAGAAGCCCTCAGTGTCCCTCTACCTACCTCACCTGCAGCAGACACAGCCAAGAGCACACCAAGAACACCTGCCATGCAATGTTTCCACAACACCCTCTCTCTAGTCGAAGCAGAGGTCATAGAGCACAGAGAGAACAAGCTTTGAGGATGACATTGTCCAGAAACTAAAAGAAGCGATGAAACAGTTCAAGGAGAGCAGAGCATCTATTGCTAAATAAGAAAGCAAAATGGACAAACTGGGCTGCAATTGCAATTCACCTTCCAACAGTACATCGACCCTAAGCACACAGCCAAGACAATGCAGGAGTGGCTTGGGGACAATACTCTGAATGTCCTTGAGTGGCCCAGCCAGAGCCCGGACTTGAACCCGATCGAACATCTCTGGAGAGATCTGAAAAAAACTGTGCAGCGACGCTCCCCATCCAACCTGACAGAGCTTGAGAGGATCTGCAGAGACAAATGGCAGAAACTCCCCAAATACAGGGGTGCCAAGCTTGTAGCGTCATACCCAAGAAGACTCGAGGCTGTACTCTCTGCCAAAGGTGCTTCAACAAAGTACTGAGTGAAGGGTCTGAATAATTATGTAAATGTGATATTTCCGTTGAATTTTATACATTTCTTATCCTGTTTTGGCTTGTCATTATGGGGTATTGTGTGTAGAATGATGAGGGGGGGGACTATTTAATAAATTTTAGAATACGGCTATAAGGTAACAAAGTGGAAAAAGTGAAAGGGTCTGAATACTTTCCAAATGCGCACTGTATCATTCTTATTTCTATGGTTTGAACTCTGTACAACGTTAGTAATGTGTCCTCTCTCTTTATGCCTCTTTCTCAGCAGGGGTCCACTAAGTCCCTGTCCCATAAGAAGAGGATCTTCCTTCCCAGGTACCAAATGCTTTTTATACTCTGTAGTAAAGGACTTGATTCAATCAATAGCAGATAGTGATAAATGAGGCCAGTGATATAATCAGGGGTTAAAGTTGTCTGTCTCTCCGACAGATTTCCATCATATGGGCGTTTTCAGCTTCAAACAGAAGCATGTCTGTTCTACGAAATGAATTCCCAAATAATTGTGTACTGAAATAAATACATATCTGTTACATTGTGTACACTGCACTGACATGCATGATTTATGCTGACACTCCGATGTTCAGCTGAAGGGAACTAAATATTATATAACACGCACCACTAGGGCGCTCAACTCAAACAGCGGTGTAACCTACTGTAGCTACTAGCAAAGTAATTCAAAGTTTATACTTTATTAGTTAGGATGTAACTTTCCAGTGCTGCTATTTTTGAAATGTTATTAAAACAAGATCAGACAACCCCATAGTTTTATTGGTCGCATACACATATTTAGCAGATGTGTTTGTGGGTGTAGCGAAATGCTTGTGTTCCTAGCTCCAACAGTGCAGTAATATCTGACGATACACAACAATACACACAGCTACATTTTTAAAAAATGTAATTAAGAAATATTGAAATATTAGGACAAGCAATGTCAGAGTGCATTCAGAAAGTATTCAGACCCCTTCCATTTTTTTCCCACGTTTTGTTACGTTACAGCCCTATTCTAAAAGGGATTAAAAAAAATAAAAAATCATCAATCTAAACACAATACCAGGGCCTCCCGGGTGGCGCAGTGGTCTAAGGCACTGCAGTGCTAGCTGTGCCACCAGAGATTCTGGGTTCGAGCCCAGGTTCTGTCGCAGCCTGCCACGACCAGGAGGCCCATGGGGCGACGCACAATTGGCCCAGCGTCGTCCGGGTTAGGGAGGGTTTGGCCGGCAGGGACCGACAAGGCCAGCAGGCTCATCGCCCACTCACTCCTGTGGCGGGCCGGGCGCAGTGCACGCTGACCAGGTTGCCAGGTGTATGGTGTTTCCTCCGACACATTGGTACGGCTGGATTCCGGGTTGGATGTGCATTGTGTCAAGAAGCAGTGCGGCTAGGTTGGGTTGTATTTCGGAAGGACGCACGACCTTCGCCTCTCCCGAGTCCGTACGGGAGTTGCAGCGATGAGACAAGACTGTAACTACTACCAATTGGATACCACAAAATTGGGGAGTAAAAAGGAGGTAAAAAATGTTAAACAGTTTTGCAAATGTATTAAAAATTGAAAACAGAAATACCTTATTTACGTAAGTATTCAGACCCTTTGCTATGAGACTTGAAATTGAGATTTTGTGCATCCTGTTTCCATTGATCATCCTTGAGATGTTTCTACAACTTGATTGGAGTGCACCTGTGGTAAATTCAATTGATTGGAAAGGCACCCACCTGTCTATATACGGTCCCACAGTTGACAGCGCATGTCAGAGCAAAAACCAAGCCATGACGTTGAAGAAATTGTCCGTAGAGCTCTGAGACAGGATTGTGTTGAAGCACAGATCTGGGGAAGGGTACCAACACATTTCTGAAGAATTTAAGGTCCCCAAGAACACAGTGGCCTCCGTCATCCTTAAATGGAAGTTTAAGTTTGGAACCACCAAGACTCTTCCTAGAGCTGGCACATGACGGCCCGCTTGGAGTTTGCCAAAAGGCACCTAGACTCTGACTATGAGAAACAAGATTCTCTGGTCTGATTGAAATCTTTGGCCTGAATGCCAAGCGTCACAAAACCTGGCACCATCCCAACGGTGAAGTACAGTGGTGGCAGCATCATGCTGTGGGAATGTTATTCAGCGCCAGTGACTGGATCAAGGAAAAAATGAACGGAGCAAAGTACAGAGAGATCATTGATGAAAACCTGCTCCAGAGCGCTCAGGACCTCAGACTGGGGTGAAGGACAACGACCCTAAGCACACAGCCAAGACAATGCATGAGTGGCTTGGGGACAAGTTTCTGAATGTCCTTGAGTGGGCCAGGCAGAGCCCGGACTTGAACCCGATCGAACATCTCTGGAGAGACCTGAAAATAGCTGTGCAGCCACGCTCCACATCCAACCTGACAGGGCTTGAGAGGATCAGTAGAGAAGAATGGGAGAAACTCCCCAAATACAGGTTTGCCAGGCATACCCCTGAAGACTCGAGGCTGTAATCACTGCCAAAGGTGCTTCAACAAAGTACGGAGTAAAGGGTCTGAATACTTACGTAAATGTGATATTTCAGTTAAAAATGTAGTTTGAACTTGTTTTTGTTGTCATTATGGGGTATTGTGTGTAGATTGATGGGGGGAAACAATTTTATAATAAGGCTGTACATTAACAAAATGTGAAAAAAGTGAAGGGGTCTGAATACTTCCCGGATGCATTGTATTTGTATTTATTAGGGATCCCCATTAGCTTCTGCAAGGCAGCACTCCAAGCAGTTTAGTCACCTCAACTTGCTCAATTTCCACATCATTCATTACGAGACGTAGTTGAGGTTTAGGGTTTAGTGAATGATTTATCCCAAATACAATGCTTTTAGTTTTGTAAATATTTAGGACTAGCTTATTCTTTGCTACCCATTCCGATACTAACTGCAGCTCTTTGTTAAGTGTTGCTGTCATTTCTGTCGCTGTAGCAGCTGACGTGTATAGTGTTGAGTCATCCGCATACATAGACACACTGACCTTACTCAAAGCCAGTGGCATGTCGTTAGTAAAGATTGAAAAAGCAAGGGGCCTAAACAGCTACCATGGGGAATTCCTGATTCGACCTGGATTATGTTTGAGAGGCTTCCATTAAAGAACACCCTCTGTGTTCTGTAAGACAAGTAACTCTTTATCCACATTTTAGCAGGTGGTGTAAAGCCATAACACATACGTTTTTCCAGCAGCAGACTATGATGTCAAAAGCTGCACTGAAGTCTAACAAGACAGCCCCCACAATATTTATTTTATCAATCAGTCATTTGTGTAAGTGCTGTGCTTGTTGAGTATCCTTCCCTATAAGCGTGCTGAAAGGCAGTTGTCAATTTGTTTACTGTGAAATAGTATCTGGTCAAACACAATTTTTTCCAGAAGTTTACTAAGGGTTGGTAACAGGCCGATTGGTCGGCTATTTGAGCCAGTAAAAGGGGCATTACTATTCTTAGGTAGCGGAATTACTTTAGCTTCCCTCCAGGCCTGAGAGCACACACTTTCTAGTAGGCTTAAATTGAAGATGAGGCAAATAGGAATGGCGATATTGTCCGCTATTATCCTCAGTAATTTTCCATCCAGATTGTCAGACACTGGTGGATTGCCATTGTTGTTAGACAAGTCATTTCTTTTTACATGATTTCTTAGTTTGCAGTATGTTTGCAAATCCGATGGGCTTTCAGACTTAGTGTATGTACAGTACCAGTCAAAAGTTTGGGCACACCTACCTATTCATTCAAGGGTTTTTCTTTATTTTTACTGTTTTCTACATTGTAGAATAATGGTGAAGTCATCAAAACTATGAAATAACACATATGGAATCATGTAGTAACCAAAAAAGTGTTAAACAAATCAAAATATTTTTTACATTCTTCAAAATAGCCCCCCTTTGCCTTGGTGACAGCTTTGCACACTCAACCAGCTTCATGAGGAATGCTTTACCAACAGTCTTGAAGGAGTTCCCACATATGCTGAGCACTTGTTAGCTGCTTTTCTTTCACTCTGCGGTCCAACTCATCCCAAACCATCTCAATTAGGTTGAGGTTGGGTGATTGTGGAGGCCAGGTCATCTGATGCAGCACCATCACTCTCCTTCTTGGTTAAATAGCCCGTACATAGCCTGGAGATGTGTTTTGGGTCATTGTCCTGTTGAAAAACAAATGACAGTCCCACTATGCGAAAACCAGATGGGATGGCGCATCGCTGCAGAATGCTGTGGTAGCCATGCTGTTTAAGTGTGCCTTGAATTCTAAATAAATCAGATAGTGTAACCAGCAAAGAACCTCCACACCATCACACCACCTCCATGCTTCACGGTGGGAAGCACACATGCGGAGATCATCTGTTCACCTACTCTGCGTCTCAAAAAGACAGCGGTTGGAACCAAAAATCTCAAATTTGGACTCATCAGACCAAAGGACAGATTTCCACTGGTCTAATGTCCATTGCTCATGTTTCTTGGCCCAAGCAAGTCTCTTCTTATTGGTGTCCTTTAGTAGTGGTTTCTTTGCAGCAATTCGACCATGACGGCCTGATTCACACAGACTCCTCTGAACAGTAGATGTTGAGATGTGTCTGTTACTTGAACTCTATGAAGCATTTATTTGGGCTGCAATTTCTGAGGCTGGTAACTCGAATGAACTTATCCTCTGCAGCAGAAGTAACTCTGGGTCTTCCTTTCCTGTGGCGGTCCTCATGAGAGCCAGTTTCATCATAGCGCTTGATGGTTTTTGCGACTGCACTTGAAGAAACGTTCAAAGTTATTGAAATGTTCCGCATTGACTGACCTTCATGTCTTAAAGTAATGATGGACTGTCGTTTCTCTTTGCTTATTTGAGCTGTTCTTGCCATAATATGGACTTGGCCTTTTACCAAATAGGGCTATTTTCTGTATACCACCCCTACCTTGTCACAACACAACTGGTTGACTCAGATGCATTAAGAAGGAAAGAAATTCCACATTCACTTTTAACAAGGCACACATGTTATTTTAAATGCATTCCAGGTGACTACCTCATGAAGCTGGTTGAGAGATTGCCAAGAATGTGCAAAGCTGTCATCATGATTTGTTCATCACTTGGTTACTACATGTGTTATTTCATAGTTTTGATGTCTGAACTATTATTCTATAATGTAAAAAATAAAAACCCTTGAATGAGTAGGTGTGTCCAACGTTTTGACTGGTACTGTAGGTATGTATGTGTGTGTGATGGGATGTATAGATAGGATATGGATAGAATATGTAGTATATCTGAAGAGTAGTATGTATAGCAATGGTTAAATAAGATAGGCCTTGACTAGAATACAGTATATATGTATGAAGTGGGTGAAAACAGTATGTAAACATTATTAAAGAGACCAGTGTTCCATGACTATGTACATAGAGTAGCAGCCTCGAAGGTGCATGTTAGAGTAACCGGGTGGTAGCCGCCTAGTGACAGTGACTGAAGATGTGGGCAGAGTACTGGGCGGAGGCCGGCTAGTGGTGACTATTTAGCAGTCTGATGGCCTTGAGATAGAGGCTGTTTTTCAGTCTCTCGGTCCAAGATTTGATGCAAATATACTGACCTCGGGTGGCTGAGGTCGTTGATGATCTTCTCGGCCTTCGCGTGACACCGGGTGCTGCAGATGTCCCGGAGGGCAGTGTGCCCCCAGTGAAGCGTTGGGCAGACCGCACCACCCTCTGGAGAGCCCTGCGGTTGCGGACGGTGCAGTTGCCGTACCAAGCGGTGATACAGCCTGTAAAAGTTTCTTAGGGTCTTAGGGGCCAAGTCGAATTTCTTCAGCCTCCTGAGGTTGAAGAGGCGCCTTCTTGACCACACTGTCTGTGTGGGTGGACCATTTCAGATTATCAGTGATGTGTACGCCGAGGAACTTGAACCTTTTCACTTTCTCCACTTGGGCCCCGTCTGTGTATGGGGCCCTCTGCTGTCTCCTGAAGTCCACGATCAGCTCCTTTGTTTTGCTGAGGTAGAGGTTATTTTTCTGTCACCACTCCGGATAGGAAGGGAAACATGTATTCTGAGGTCCAAGCAGTCATAGGTGTCGTGTCCAATAGGCTAAATGGAATTTAACTTGCCATATATTTACTCCTGTTTATACAAAAATACATCAAATCCACCAGAGAGCATGATTTAGGCACAGAAGATCATTAGCTTCTTTAAAAAAAAAAATAGCTGTGGATTGTTTTAAATCGCCAAGGTATAACCTACAGTCGGGAAGCACGCACTTTGGGTAAATAGCTGATTGTTGATTTGCGCCTGTTGGTGAAAAGCATCTAAAATAGGCCTAAGCCTAAGATACGGTGGCTGGGAAAAAAAGAGAGGAGACAAAGAAAAAACAAACTGGTCTTTAGTTAGGCTATCAAAATCCTGAACTTGCAATAGGCTATTGAGCTACCAGTAGCCTATCGTATTGGCACTATAGCGGAGAGCATCGGCCATATCCCCGGTGAGTGCGCATATTCACTGTCTGTCATTGGGTGAGTCCGTGCTCCTGGAAAAAAAATTTGGGACAATAATTTCCTCCTCCAGGGTAGATGGACATCATAGTCTACAATATGTTTCCTATTTTCATAAGCCTTGATTAGATGGTTGCATTCAAAGACAAGGTCGTTTTTTATTGATCTTAGTTTGTCCGTGTTAGCAGAGTAGCCTACCCTGTCACTTTTGTGCTATTAAAGATTCTGCTATTGTCTTCAGTCATGGAATAAAAGTTTCATAGAATTGCATGAAATATGTTCATAAAAGGCCATATTTTTTTCTCAGATTTCTCTTGGCTGCTCCTAAAACATTTCCCTCTAGCTGGGGCTGAGCTCTGGATGTGTGCTAAGAAAGGAGAGGAAAAGCAGAACGGTATTTTTTGCTAACAGTGAGTCAGTTCCCACTGGGCACAACTGGTTGTTTCAATGTAATTTGTCAATGTATTGTGATGTGAAATCTATGTGCAAAATATATTGGATTTGAAAAAAAGTAATTAAAATAAACTGTTGTGCAGCGCTCGCTGTGCCACCAGAGACTCTGGGTTCGCGCCCAGGCTCTGTTGCAGCCGGCCGCGACCGGGAGGTCCGTGGGGCGACGCACAATTGGCCTAGCGTCGTCCGGGTTAGGGAGGGTTTGGCCGGTAGGGATATCCTTGTCTCATCGCGCACCAGCGACTCCTGTGGCGGGCCGGGCGCAGTGCGCGCTAACCAAGGTAGCTAGGTGCATGGTGTTTCCTCCGACACATTGGTGCGGCTGGCTTCCGGGTTGGAGGCGCGCTGTGTTAAGAAGCAGTGCGGCTTGGTTGGGTTGTGTTTC
The DNA here is from genome assembly GCF_016432855.1 of Salvelinus namaycush. NCBI lineage: Eukaryota > Metazoa > Chordata > Actinopteri > Salmoniformes > Salmonidae > Salvelinus > Salvelinus namaycush. The sequence continues at coordinate 48,033,659 of NC_052308.1, forward strand.
GGAGGACGCATGGCTTTCGACCTTCATCTCTCCCGAGCCCGTACGGGAGTTGTAGCGATGAGACAAGATAGTAATTACTAACAATTGGATACCACGAAATTGGGGAGAAAAGAGGGTAAAATTATTATTTTCTTTAAATAAAAAATAAATGTTGTTTTGAGGTTGAAAGTTCAACATAGACAAACCTTGTACGAAATTTGGTGAATTTGTACCTTTAAAACAATGTCAAATCCAATTATTATCCAGTTATATCCAATGTCAGAAAAAAAACTAGACTGGGCAGTACCTCGTACTGGAGAATTGGTCTATCTACAGCTACCCTTTGGTCTCCCACCCAGGGTTTTAACCAAGCCCAGCCATGATATTTGTCACTGACTATTACCAATGTGCTATCATGAGAGATCTCCTCTTAAAAACGAAATAGATTCACTGTTGTTATCGAAGTCATTCCAAAGGGTGGGTTTAACAGAGCAAATGAAATGTGACCATACACTCATATCATCAATAATTCTCTTTAGGCCTAGATATCTTTTGCAGTCTTCAACAGCTATTGTTTCAATTCAACCCAGAATTCAACTCAAAATAGACAATACAATAGGCCCAGGGTTTCAAGCTCTGGTTGATTTAAAATGTAATGATATTGAATTGTGTTTGGTTGTCAAAGCAACAACATTTGAAGGAGCTGTATTAGGTTGAAGACTTTAGTTGGCCAGACCTGTACTTCCTCAGTTTTCCCCTTTCACAGCCATCAAACTCTAACTGTTTTAAAGTCATTCCTCTTTCAACTGAGTTAGGAAGGACACCTGTATCTTTGTAGTGACTGGGTGTATTGATACACTGTCCAAAGTGTAATTAAAACCTTCACCATGCTCAAAGGGATATTCAAAGTTTTTACCCATCTACCAATAGGTGCCCTTTGCTAGGCATTGGAAAACCTCCCTGGTATTTGTGGTTGAATCTGTCTGAAATTCACTGGTCAGCTGAGGGACCTTACATATAGTGGTATGTGTGGGGTACAGAGATTGAGGTAGTCATTCAAAACACTATTATTGCACACCGAGTGAGTCCATGTAATTTATTATGTGACTTGTTAAGCAAAGGTTTACTCCTGAACTGATTTAGGCTTGTCAAAACCAAGGGTTGAATACTTATTGACTCAAGACATTTCAGCTTTTCATAATATAATTAATTTGTCATTAAAAAAAAACATCATACCACTTTGACATTATGGGGTGCTGTGTGTAGGCCAATGACAAAACAAATCTAAATTTAATCATTTTAAATACAGGCTGTAACACAACAAAATATGGAAGAAGTCAAGGGGTGTGAGTACTTTCTGAATGCACTGTAATTTTAACTGCAATCCAAGTCATTTGGTTGGATTAGATGAAGTACAGTGATAATACATTCATCTGTTGTATAAATAAACAAAATATCTGACATTGTAGTCCCATTTGAACTTTGCTGTGCTTTTAAATGGTTGAAAGTGCAGAGATAGACATTTGGGTGACAGCCAAACCAAAAATCAGACATTGTTTTTCCAGTGGAATTTGGTTGTGCATTTAGATGATTGAAAGCATAGTGATAACACATTGGAAATTCAGCTAACTTTTGCCTTTCTTTTTGAGTGGGTGTATATGGGTTTTAATCTCATTGATCAACGTCTCAAACAAATATTACCCAATTATCCATGTTGAAATGACGTGGTGTGCCCAGTGGGTTATATTATTAACCTAATTTATGACTATCCAATCTACTCATGTTAGGAATAGTAGGCTATATTACATTCATCTGCAAATGCAATGAGAGATGCATGCAATATTTTATCACAAAGGTGATTTTTATTTTTGTTGATTTAAAAAAAAAACTAGCTTGAAACTTATGCTCCGCCTATGCAAGCAGTCAATGCACCAGATTTCTTAATGCAATCACAGGAAGAACACTTTTGTCTTTTGGCCTTTGTTAAAAAAAAAGGGGGATCCCAGCTTTCCATTGCTAATTTGTTTATTTCTTTACGCCTACAATTGCACACATGGCATCGTTTTAAAAAATGCAGTTACAACCACACAACCGGAGTTTCAAGCATGGTTTAGCATGGTTTAGGCGCAGCTGAGCAACAGAGCTCTTGAAGGGGCAATGGCATCTTAAAAGGGCAATGACATACTTTGTAATACAATAATTACTAATAATATATTTTTTAATAATGATTTATTCTAATAACAATCAGGATGTCCAATGGGGGTAATGGGGTAAATGCAGATGGAAAAGCACCATGCTTCAACCTATGTATTTATAGCCCCTATGCTGCATCTGTTGGGCTACAGGTGATAATGCTTATTGCTAATGGCACATCTGATAATGCAGACCATGCATAGGCTATATGCATGGTCCAATATGTTAAAATAATTTAGGGCTCATTATGGAGGTGGATATTATATTTTAGATGGTGTCAGCATAATTTTATTTTCATTCATTTTGGAGTAGAATGTCCTTTTAAAAAGGCAGCAGAAGTGAGCTTCTCAGTCCTACGTATAAATTATTCTGGGATGGACCCTGGACCCACTAAGAAAGGGGACTGGAATTGGTCAAATTCGCATTTACAAAATGATCCTCATTCCCTAAAATCATGATGGTCATGATTTTTTTTTTACGTGAAAGGGGAGGTTAACTTGGCCCCAGACAATTGATCTGAGATTGACTTAAGTTTTTGCTTTAACCCCAGAATAGAATAAATGATAGGGATGAACTGACTGCCTCTCTCTCTCTCTCATCTCTCCCTCTCTCTCCTCCAGGAGTAAGAGTGGGGAGTGTGCGATGGAGAGAGTGATGGCGAGGCACTATGACTTTGACCTCACCTACATCACCGAGAGGATCATCTCTGTTTTCTTCCTGCCCGATCTGGAAGAACAATGTTACCGCGGCAACTTACAGGAAGTGGCTGCCATGCTCAAGTCCAAACACCAAGACAAGTTCCTGGTGAGTTGGGGGGGGAATGAGTACCGTACTTGGAAAAAGGCAATTCCCAAGTCCAAAATGTGAACGTTCAGGCACCAAACATAACAAAGTAGACCGAAACAGGTAAAAACTACCTGGGGATTTGTCCAATGAGAAACACAATTTTTTATTTTCCGTTACAAAACGTTTTAAAACGTTTTCCATTGCGTGTGCTAATGTACTTTTTCCATTGCATGTACTAATGTACATGCCTTTGGTGCTGGGTACATCAATCGATACATATGACTAACAAGAAGCCTGCATATTATTGTGGCTACCAAAAGTTAGTTAATTGTCGGTCAGCCAGGGGTGGGACGACATAACCTTCGAGGTTCGATGTATAGTAGCTGCAGGCTGTTGCTCCAGCCAAGCAGTAACACACCTAATTCAACTTACAACTAATCATAGTCCTCAATCAAGGCTTTGAGTTTTAAAATTAGGTTACTGCTGGGCTGGAGCAAAAGCCTCGCAAGTTAAGGTTGTCCACATCTGGGCACATATTCACGGAGTGTCTCAGAGTAGGAGTGCTGATCTAGGATCCGGGCCCCCTTGTCCATGTAATCTTATTCATTATGATCCAAAAAGCAAAACTGATCCTAGATCAGCACTCACTGCTCTGAGTATGGACCCTGATTTGAATGGAGATGAAAGGAGACAATTTGTTGAATGATGCCGTCACAAAAAAAAAAAATCTGTTGCCAAGGCTTGTTTCTCCCCTAAATGTTTATAAAACCGAAACAAAGATGCTTGTTCGTGGTCCGTGAACAACGGTGTTTTCTATCATAACGATTACTAACCATTGAGCTTGCGCCATCTTCCATTACTCTTTCATATAGTTAGCAAGTGACGATTGCTCATTCTTAGGGCCCGGTTGGGTATATTAACTATGTTACTTTATGGTGTTATAAAGAAGCAATACAAACAGTATATTGTTTTTTTGTAACAAAAGGTCATTGTTTTGTTCCACCCAGCACTATGTCAGACAACTTGCGGTCAATGTTGAGACAACGGTGTGTGGTGGTTACTGGGTGTGACATTGTTGATTTCCCCTTCTCTTTGTCTCAACGTCTGCTTCTCCCAGCTCTTAAACCTGTCTGAGAAGCGTCATGACATAACCAGACTCAACCCCAAGGTAGGATGACCACCATAGAGATGCAATATAATTGTGCAATATACCTGTAATTGAGTGTGTGAGGACCGCTCTCCAGAGTGCCAGTAGTATAGTGCTCTCAAATCCTGGTTCCGATCACTGCTTCCCATAGAAGGTTTATCCAGAGATGGATAACTTCACTGTGTGTGCCAAACTCAGGTTGAAGACTTTGGTTGGCCAGACCTGCACGCCCCACCCCTGGATAAGATCTGTGCCATATGTAAGGCCATGGAGACCTGGCTCACCTCTGACCCCGGCAACGTGGTCGTCCTGCACTGCAAGGTCAGGGGAGAGGCGCTACTGTTGCGTTGCTGCTGTTTGCATTGTTTGTATTGTATGTTCTGTTCAAATATGTCCAGTTGGCCTACACAGCTCTCTTTTTTCTTTCCTCCTCTTCTCTCTCACAGGGAAACAAGGGGAGAACGGGGGTCATCGTGGCGGCCTACATGCACTACAGCAAGATCTCCGCAGGGTATGTGATGACTGTGTGCGCGGGCGTTTGTGTGCACATGCAATACTGTCAGTCATGTTGATGCCGTACGTGGGTACACTTGTACAGAGAGTTCTTGATGCTATGTTTGTGTCTATGCAGGGTGGACCAGGCCCTGACGACTCTGGCCATGAGGAAGTTCTGTGAAGATAAAGTGTCCTCCTCACTTCAGCCCTCTCAAAACAGGCAGGAGAATCGCTATTTTTTTATGTCATGCCACTTTTGTCATGCCATCTTCCCAACTTTTCTCCTCCTTGTATGTTGCAGCTAGATTGTCACCTGTTTGAGTATGCACATCCCTCTTAATTCTAAACGCCCCAATCTCTCTCTCTCTTCTCCTCCCCAGGTATATCTACTACTTTGGGGGTCTGCTGTCAGGGGCGATCAGGATGAACAGCAGACCTCTGTTCCTCCACCAGGTCCTCATCCCCAGCCTGCCCAACTTCCAGGCAGCAGGAGGAGGTCAGTGTCCTCCTGTACAATGTGATGTAGCAGTGTACACTACACTGTTAAATCTGTGTTGTTTCAACTCAAAGATAACTTACCACGATGCCTTCCTGTTCAAGGTGAAACAGAAAATGTTAAGATGGAAATGAGGAAGTCCGTGTGTGGCTATGAAATGAGTAGGAACTTGTTAGTTTACTACTGTTAAAGGCGTCAGCATGCTTCAGTTCGGCCGAGCCGAACGAGTGTTCTTACATACTCCCGTAAAAGACCTTTGCTTGAAAAATAGTACTGTTAGTCCATTTTGAGACGCTGTAGCCAGTATACACTTCCTCAAAATAGTCTGAATTAATCTAAGAGTAAGAAACTCAAGAGATCTGTCATTCATTTTGACAGTTTTGCCGAGGTGATGTTAGTCGTGCGATTTTACATCCAACTAAGATGTTGGGTGCATTATTTCTCAACAACAAAAAATGTGCGTGAACTTGTCGTCTCTCACTGAATGACAAAAAATACTTTATTGAAGAATCCCTACTGTTAAACAAATAACCGACAATGGGGCGTTGACTTCGGCTACCGACTTCGACTTTCGGCAAGACATTTTTTTGTGCTGGAAAAACCCTTACCGAAGTCCAAAACTAACAAAAACTTTAATAAATGTTGTCATAATATATGCACTACCTCTTCCGAACTGTTTCGGCTGGGAACCATGCGGACGCCTTAAGGAGTACTAACATTAGTATTTTTAGAATTTGCAACTACAATTCCTTTCACTTCAAACCACTTTGGGGGGATAGATTACCTCCACTTCTTTTTTTTATGACCTCACATCAGCATAATCTTTCTCTCCCTGCTCTCTCTCCTTTCCTTCATTCCTACACCTACTCGCTTTCTGTGCAGGTTACTATCCTTTCCTGAAGATCTACCAGTCTCTACAGCTGGTCTACACATCAGGCATCTAGTGAGTTAATTATGTTGTTAATACCATATGGTCAGTATATTTTTCACTGTGCTTCCTTTCCACCTTCAGACACAGTAGGTACTTGGGTACCTTTGTTGGGACTTTATTTATATGTGCTACCGCCTGTGTTTACATGTGCGCTGGTCTGTGTTTATTCCAACTGAACATTGTTTGCCTGTGTTTTACTACCTTGAGGTGTGTTTTACAGATGATCGAATGTGTTTTGACTATGTTCACGTCTCTCTCTGTGTAGCGACCCCCAGGGCTCCAGGGCGAGAAAGCTGTGTGTGACACTTGAGCCGGCGCTACTGCTGAAGGGGGACATCGTGGTGAGTGTTAAACAAAATGGACAACACAGCAACTAGTCATCACTCCTCTCCGTCTTCATCTACCAGTCCCTTCTCCTTTTCTCTTTGACCCTTTCAACAGCTCGTATCTGTAAAGCTTCAGCCATGGATCCACTTTCAGGCAAATTATCCTCCATGTTGCCACCAAATATTCCATGACAATAATGTCATTTGAACTAGAATGTGATTGCCTAAGTCCTAAGTCTCAAACCCAGTGTCTGTGTAAATAATAGTGTGGCCACTTAATCGCTCTCTGTGTTTCTCTTCCTTGTCTCTTTCTCCAGGTGAAGTGCTATCACCGGCGGCCGCGTGGCTCAGAGAGGGAGGCAGTGTTCAGGCTGCAGTTCCACACCTGTACGGTGCACGGAGCTCAGCTGTGGTTCGGCAAGGGAGAGCTGGACCTGGCCTGTGCAGGTAGGTACCAGGGGTTGGATTAGTCAGCAGTATACCACCCAGAATCCCACTGCTGGCTTTCCTCTGAAGGTAAGCAGGGTTGGTCCTGGTCTGTCCCTGGATGGAAGACCAGATGCTTCAGGAAGTGGTGTTGGGGGGCCAGTAAGAGGCCATCTTTCCTCTGGTCTAAAAAAAAAGATACCAATACCCCAGGGCAGTGATTGGGGACATTGCCCTGTGTAGGGTGCCGTCTTTCGGATGGGACATTAAACAGGTGTCTTGACTCTCTGTGGTCACTAAAGATCCAATGGCACTTATTGTAAGTGTAGGGTGTCCTGGCTAAATTCCCAATCTGGCCCTCATACCAACATGGCCACTTAATCATCACCAGCTTCCAATTGGTTCATTCATCTCCCTTCCTCTCCCCTGTAACTATTCCCCAGGTTGTTGCTGCAAATAAGAATGTGGTCTCAGTCATCTTACCTGGTAAAATAAGATTTAAATAAAAGTAAATAAAATAAGAGGGGAACGTCTGGGAGTTTAGAGAGAAGGGAATGGTTGTGTTTCAGGACGAAGTGCAATCGCTCATTATCCGAAGCAGTCAGACAGACAAACGCAAGCGCACATTCTCACTAGCTCGCACGCTCACACAGACACACCCACACAGAAATCTGACTCAGAAAATGCCAAATTTTTATGATTACATTATTTAACAAATATTTTCTAATAGCATATTGCCATAAAAATTAACAATGTATCAGCAAACGTATACCTACCAAAATTCTAACTTATACCTCAGAAGCAGAGAGGAAGCCCATCTCCACTGCCAACTCCAACACTCCCGGTATGGCCTCCAGTTTCTCCAACTCCTCATCAGAAAAGAGCCACTGCTCGTCAAAGCTCCCATGTTGCCTCTTCCACTACTACTTCGTCCTCAGTCAGACAAGGCCTGTCTCTTCTGTGTCACTAGGTGCATGTCGGCCTCTCTCCAAGTCAGGCCTCTACATCAGCTCCCTGTAGTAGAAGGATTGAAGCTGTCAAAAGTACTCGTAAAAGCACTGGATGTTGTACTGGAGTATGTGGATACCGCTGAAGTCGGAAGTTTACGTACACCATAGCCAAATACATTTAAACAAATTTTTTCACAAATCCTGACATTTCATCCTTGTAAGAATTCCCTGTCTTAGGTCAGTTAGGATCACCACTTTATTTTAAGAATGTGAAATGTCAGAATAATAGTAGAGTGATTTATTTCAGCTTTTATATCTTTCATCACATTCCCAGTGGGTCAGAAGTTTACATACACTCAATTAGTATTTGGTAGCATTGCCTTTAAATTGTTTGCTTCCCACAATAAGTTGGGTGAATTTTGGCCCATTCCTCCTGACAGAGCTGGTGTAACTGAATCAGGTTTGTAGGCCTCCTTGCTCACACACACTTTTTCAGTTCTGCCCACAAATGTTCTATAGGATTGAGGTCAGGGCTTTGTGATGGCCACTCCAATACCTTGACTTTGTTGTCCTTAAGCCATTTTTCCACAACTTTGTAAGTATGCTTGGGGTCATTGTCCATTTGGAAGACCCATTTGCGACCAAGCTTTAACTTCCTGACTGATGTCTTGAGATGTTGCTTCAATATATCCACATCATTTTCCTGCCTCATGATGCCATCTATTTTGTGAAGTGCACCAGTCCCTCCTGCAGCAAAGCACCCCCACAACATGATGCAGCCACCCATGTGCTTCACGGTTGGGATAGTGTTCTATGGCTTGCAAGCCTTCCCCTTTTATCCTTCAAACATAACGATGGTCATTATGGCCAAACAGTTATATTTTTGTTTCATCAGACAAGAGGACATTTCTCTATAAAGTACGATCTTTGTCCCCATGTGCAGTTGCAAACCGTAGTCTGGCTTTTTTATGGTGGTTTTGGAGCAGTGGCTTCTTCCTTGCTAGGCAGCCTTTCAGGTTATGTTGATATAGGACTCGTTTTACTGTGGATATAGATACTTTTGTACCTGTTTCTTCCAGCATCTTCACAAGGTTCTTTGCTGTTGTTCTGGGATTCATTTGCACTTTTCGCACCAAAGTGTGTTCATCTCTAGGAGACAGAACGCGTCTCCTTCCTGAGCAGTATGACGGCTGCATGGTCCCATGGTGTTTATACTTGCGTACTATTGTTTGTACAGATGTACATGGTACCTTCAGGCATTTGGAAATTGCTCCCAAGGATGAACCAGACTTGTGGAGGTCTACAGTTCTTGGTCTTGGCTGATTTATTTTAGTTTTCCCATGATGTCAAGCAAAGAGGCACTGAGTTTGAAGGTAGGCCTTGAAATACATCCACAGGTACACCTCCAATTGACTCAAATTATGTCAATTAGCCTATCAGAAGCTTCTAAAGCTATGACATCATTTTCTGGAATTTCCCCAAACTGTTTAAAGGCACAGTCAACTTAGTGTATGTAAACTTCTGACCCACTGGAATTGTGATACAGTGAAATAATCTGTCTGTAAACAATTTTGGAAATATTACTTGTCATGCACAAAGTAGATGTCCTAACCGACTTGCCAAAACTATAGTTTGTTAAAAATAAATTTGTGGAGTGGTTTAAAAATGAGTTTTAATGACTCCAACCTAAGTGTATGTAAACTTCCTACTTCAACTGTACCTGTACCAGAAGTCCTGGTACTGCTCCATGTAAAACTCTGGGAGACTGGGGGCAGCTGCCTGCACTGGTACATAATAGAGCAAGGGAGAGGTAGATGGACGCACTTACTGAGCTGTTGAACACGTGCTGAGTTGCACACCAGTCTCCCTCCCATGCAGCAGAGACTGTCTGGACCGGACTCGGCGGGGGCCTGGGGCTAGAAGGGAGACTGAAGGTCTGTACTGTAGGTATGAGACCTCCTCAACATCTGAGGCAGCAGGCGGGTGAATCATCCCAATGTACAGTACCAGTCAACAATTTGGACACGCCTACTCATTCAAGGGTTTTTCTTTATTTTTACTGTTTTCTACAATGTAGAATAAAAGTGAAGGCATAAATGGAATCATGTAGCAACCAAAACACTGTTATATTTTAGGTTCTTCAAAGTAGCCACCCTTTGCCTTGATGACAGCTTTGCACACTCTTGGCATTCTCTAAACCATCTTCATGAGGTAGTCACCTGGAATTCATTTCAATTAAATAACAGGTGTGCCTTGTTAAAAGTGAATTTGTGAAATTAATGCATTTGAGCCAATCAGTTGTGTTGTGACAAGGTGTAGGGGTGGTATACAGAAGATAGCCCTTTGTGGTAAAAGACCATATTATGGCAAGAACAGCACAAATAAGCAAAGAGAAATGACAGTCCATCATTACTTTAAGACATGAAGGTCAGTCAATCCAGAAAATGTAATTAACTTTGAACGTTTCTTCAAGTGCAGTCGCAAAAACCATCAAGCGCTATGATGAAACTGGCTCTCATGAGGACCGCCACAGGAAAGGAAAACCCAGAGTTACCTCTGCTGCAGAGGATAAGTTCATTAGAGTTAACTGCAACTCAGATTGCAGCCAAAATAAATGCTTCACAGAGTTCAAGTACAGACACATCTCAACATCAACTGTTCAGAGGAGACTGTGTGAATCAGGCCTTCATGGTCGAATTGCTGCAAAGAAACCACTACTAAAGGACACCAATAAGAAAAAGAGTCTCGCTTGGGCCAAGATGAGCAATGGACGTTAGACCGGTGGAAATCTGTCCTTTTTCGTCTGATCAGTCCAAATTTGAGATTTTTGGTTCCAACCGCTGTGTCTTAATGAGACGCAGAGTAGGTGAACGGATTATCTCTGCATGTGTAGTTCCCACCGTGAAGCATAGAGGAGTTGGTTTGGGGGTGCTTTGCTGGTGACACTGTCAATGATATATTTAGAACTCAAGGCAATTTACCAGCATGGCTACCACAGCATTCTGCAGCGATGCGCCATCCCATCTGGTTTGCGCTTAGTGGGACTGTCATTTGTTTTTCAACAGGGCAATGACCCAACACACCTCCAGGCTATTTAAGGGCTATTTGACCAAGAAAGAGAGTGATGGAGTGCTGCATCAGATGACCTGGCCTCCACAATCACCCAATCTCAACCCAATTGAAATGGTTTAGGATGAGTTGGACCGCAGAGTGAAGGAAAAGCAGCCAACAAGTGCTCAGCATATGTGAGAACTCCTTCAAGACTGTTGGAAAATAATTCCTCTTGAAGCTGGTTGAGAAAATGCCAAGAGTGTGCAAAGATGTCATCAAGGCAAAGGGTGGCTAATTTGAAGAATGTGAAATATAAAATATATTTTGATTTGATTAACAGTATTTTTTGTTTACTACATGATTCTATTTGTGTTATTTCATGATTTTAATATCTTCACTATTATTCTACAATAAAGAAAATAGTAAAAATAAAGAAAACCCCTTGAATGAGTAGGTGTGTCCAAACCTGACTGGTAATTCAAGACTGGTAATTAAAATTTTCTGTTAAAAATTTGTGATTTTAAGAGTGACAAGTGGGAAAAACGGAAGCCAGGAAAAACTAAATGGAGAAAATTGAATTTGGGGGGGAAATTATTGATTCAATGAAATAGAATGGGCATGGACTTTCAAATCAAATTAATATGGTTTGAGCTGCCATCTTCGATTATGATGTCTTAACATTCTAACATTACAATTAAATTTGTCATTAGAGTTATTACAGAATTTTCAAAGCAAGCCCTGTTTTCATTTCAAGTTAACGTATTTTAAATATAATTCAAGAGTACATATTCCAGAACATTTTTTATCTTGTAACATGTTTATTTCAACAGAAAAAATGACTTGTTCTAAAAAAAATATGATAAAAAAAATGATAAACATCTGCGTTCCGCCAGAATTTGTTTACTTGAAATGGTTCAATTCACATCGTCTACCTCCAAATAATTCAAGAGCTCCGCCAAGCCATGCTATTGCACTTAGTTATGCTACAGAAATAGATACACACATGCAATATAGACACAGATTAATGAAATCATCATACATGTGTATAAGATTAAAAGAAAAGGATACATGACATAGGCTATAGCCTGCTGAAGCCCAGGCCGTGAGAAGGCAAACAGGCCCAACCCCCACTCTTACACTGGCCCAAGCCAATGGAATGTACCAGATGCTCAGCAGGCTCTGCTCACACTTAGTGGTCTGAGGCCAAACCACACGACTAACAACATTGGACACTTTATGGAACAGTTATCAGTCAGAGTTATCTATCCAAAACGGACACGTATGGATAAACCACTTCTCCAATCTTTTTGGCCCTATAACAAAGAACAAACAGCAAAAAAATATACATGATCAAATACAAATTTTAGAATCAACTATTAAAGACTACCAGAACTACTAGATTATCCAATTACATTGAATGAACTACAGGACAAAATACAAACCCTCCAACCCAAAAAGGCCTGTGGGGTTGATGGTATCCTAAATGAAATGATAAAATATACAGACCACAAATGCCAATTGGCTATACTTAAACTCTTTAACATCAACCTTTTAGCTCTGGCATCTTCCCCAATATTTGGAACCAAGGACTGATCACCCCAATCCACAAAAGTGGAGACAAATTTGACAAACAGCAACCTTGGGGAAACCCTCTGCATTATCATTAACAGCAGACTCATACATTTCCTCAGTGAAAACAATGTACTGGGCAAATGTCAAATGGCTTTTTACCAAATTACCATACGACAGACCACGTATTCACCCTGCAAACTCAAATTAAAAAACATACACACCAAAAGAAAGGCAAAGTCTTCTCATGATTTGTTGATTTCAAAAAAGCTTTTGACTCAATTTGGTATGAGGGTCTGCTATACATATTGATGGAAAGTGGTGTTGGGGGAAAAACATACAACATTATAAAATCCATCTACACGAACAACAAGTGTGCGGTTAAAATTGGCAAAAAAAAACAACATTTATTTCAACAAGACCGTGGGGTGAGACCGGGATGCAGCTTAAGCCCCACCCTCTTCAACATATATATCAACGAATTGGCGAGGGCACTAGAACAGTCTACAGCACCCGAGCCTCACCCTACTAGAATCTGAAGTCAAATGTCTGCTGATGATCTGGTGCTTCTGTCCCCAACCAAGGAGGACATACAGCAGCATCTAGATTTTTAATTTTATTTAACCTTTATTTAACTAGGCAAGTTAGTGAAGAACAAAACTCTCCCCTAAACCGAACGACGCTGGGCCAATTGTGCGCTGCCGAACTCCTGATCACAGCCGGTTGTGATACAGCCCGGGATCGAACCAGGGTCTGTAATGACGCCTCTAGCACTGAGATGCAGTGCCTTAGATGCTGCGCCACTCGGGAGCAAGATATTCTGCACAGACCTGGGCCCTGTCAGTAAATCATAGTAAGACAAAAATAATGGTGTTCTAAACAAGGTCCAGTTGACAGGACCATAAATACAAATTCTATCTAGACACCGTTGCCCTAGAGCACACAAACTATAAATACCTCGGCCTAAACCTCAGCACCACAGGTAACTTCCACAAAGCTGTGAACGAGCTGAAAAACAAGGCAAGAAGAGCCTTCTATGCCATCAAAAGGAACATCAAATTCGACATACCAATTAGGATCTGGCTAAACGAAGAATTCACAAAATGGGACAAACACCAAATTGAGACTGTGTACAACATAAAACACCAAATAATGCAAGCCGATACCCGCTAATTATCAAAATCCAGAAAAGAGACCGTTAAATTCTACAACCACCTAAAAGGAAGTGATTCTCAAACCTTCCATAACAAAGCCATCACCTACATAGAGATGAACCTTGAGAAGAGTTCCCTAAGCAAGCTGGTACTGGGGCTCTGTTCACAAACAGACCCCACAGAGCCCCAGGACAGCAACACAATTAGACCCAACCAAATCATGACAAAACAAAAAGATAATTACTTGACACATTGGAAAGAATTAACAAAAAAACAGAGAACACAGTGACCGAATACCTGACCACTGTGACTGACCCAAACTTAAAGAAAGCTTTGACTGTATAGACTCAGTGAGCATAGCCTTGTTATTGAGAAAGGCCGCCATAGGCAGACCTGGCTCTCAAGAGAAGACACGCTATGTGCACACTGCCCACAAAGTGAGGTGGAAACTGAGATGCACTTCCTAACCTCCTGCCAAATATATGACCATATCAGAGACACATTTCAATCAGATTACACAGATCCACAACGAATTTGAAAACAAACCCAATTTAGATGAACTCCCATATCTATTGGATGAAATACCAGTGTGCCATCACAGCAGCAAGATTTGTGACCTGTTGTCACAAGAAAAGGGCAACCAGTGAACAAACAACATTGTAAATACAACGCATATTTACGTTTATTTATTTTCCCTTTTCTACTTTATCTATTTGCACATACCATAACATTTGTAATGTCTGGATTCTTTTGTAACTTTTGTGAGTGTAATGTTTACTGTAAAAAAAAATGTTTATTTTCTAGTTCACTTGCTTTGACAATGTTTCCCATGCCACTAAAACCCTGAAATGAGAGAGATTTCTGTGATGTTTATCTCTCTGTAGATGACCGGTTCCCTCCAGATGCTACAGTGGAGTTTATCTTCTCCTACGGCCCAGAGAAAATGAAAGGTACTGCTCGTTTGTGTGCACACAACATACTTATTGTTTTTATACGTGCGTGCGTGTGTGTTATATCTTACGTCTCTCTCCTCACAGGGCGAGAGTACCGTAAGAATGACCCCTCTGTTACAGTGGACTACAGCACTTCAGACCCTGTGGTGCGCTGGGACTCATATGAGAACTTCAACCTTCACCACCAGGATAGCATTGAGGGTAAGGGTGAAGCACGCGCGCACACACTATATCACACACACACACATAAACCTATACCACCAGGACATCTCAGAGAGAACACACACACTTACAGCTAACCCTGTATCCCTCTCTAATTGTCAGACATCTCCCACACGCGGGGCCCCCTGGATGGCAGTCTGTACGCCCAGGTGAAGAAGCGTCGGGGCCCGGGCTCTGTCGGTGCCTCTGGGGTCTCTCCCAACGGATGCCCCCCAAGCAGCCCCACAAACAAGCCCCCTTCCCAGGCCCAGCCTCAAACCCAGCCCCTTTCCCTCAGCTCCGACTCGGGGCACTCCTCCACCCCCTCGGAACACCTGGAGGAACCCCCTCCTCGCCCCCTGTCCCGTCTGGAGAAAGAGAAGAAAGAGATGGACTGTCTTCTGAGTAGGATAGAGGGGGAGGGCGAAGAGAGGGATAGGGCGAGACAGAGGGACAGGGAGACGGCCATTTTGGATGACAGAGTGTCTGTGCCGGACGGAGGGTCAAGGCGGGAGCAGCGGTCATGTTGCGTTCCAGCTGGCCATGGTTCGAGATGCCAGAGGTGTGGGGAGGCACCGGGTTGGGAGAGGGTGAGAGAGAGGGAGCCATGCCTTGCAAATGGACATTATATGGACCGCTGTAACAGAACCAAGGGGAATCCAAAGAGCCGAACGCTTCCCGCCTTACCCTCCCAGCAGCCTGCATCTCCTCGCCCTCTCTCGCCCCACCTGGACTTGTGCCATCGCCATAGCGCCCATCCCCTGCCCGAGTTGCCGTGGGAACACCCCCCGCCCCCCTTACCCTGTCTCCATCGCCCCTGCTACCCCTACCCTGCCCCTGAACACGTCCACCCACACGCCCACACCCTCCCAGCCTCCAATAGGGTCTTCTGCGGCGGGGAGGAATGTCAGCTCTTTCATTACGCCGCCCACGCCCCCCTTTCCCCTCGTGTCTCCCACCAATCGCTGCCCTCCAGTCCATATAGGGAGATGTTTTTCAGACCGGCAGCTCCTCCCCCTGGTGGCTGCCCATGTCGGGACTGCACCTGCAGGCGAGGGCACCAATCGGCTTCAGCCAGAGCCTTCCACCCGCTGCGCCCGGACCAACCACAGAGCCCACACTGGGCTCGAGGGCGGGACTCTGAGCTGTGGGACAGGGATGCCGGGTTGAGGCGGGGGAGGGAGGGGCCTTCTCAGCTTTGGGAGGCAGAGAATCTATGGGAGGCGGAGCGAGAGGCAGAGATTTGGCAGCGTTCAGTGGGAGGGATGTCGTCCTATAGAGGCCATCACTCCCCTCTGGGTCAAGGTCACGACCCTTCTGTTTTCCTGCTAGGCCCTAACCTGCCTGGGTATCCCAGCCCCCACCCCCTCCTGGACAGCCCCCGTGGCAGCAGTGGGTACCACACCCCTCAACCCCCCCTACACTCCTGCCCCTGCGAGCCCTACCAGCAGGTCTCCCCCTCGGAGAGCCACGGGAGCCGGGGGTACGCCTCGGGGTACCAGTCCGGGTCTGCCTCGCCCCTGCCCCCTGGTGGCACAAACTCTGGTGCCTCCCCCTCGGAACCACCCACCGACCGGCAGCAACAGACTGATGGACACACTGGTAAGTGCATAATACAGGTACTGTATTGTGTTTACACTAGATGAATCAGATCTAACTGGACCTTCTTTCTCTTACTCTCCCCTCTCTCATTTACTCTCCCTCCCTCATTTTCTCTCTCTCACTCATTCTAGGTGTGTCAGAGGTGGTGCAGAACATTGTGGGTATGGAGGACTGTTCTTCCCAGGGGTCATTGGGGCAAGCAGAGATTGACAGACAGCCCGCTTGCCCCACCCCCTTATCAGACTCTGATCCAGACTACACAACTATCACCGGCAGTTATGTATCCAGGTATAGGCTGAAGTTGCCTCTAGTTGCTGATCTTTGGTCAGTTTAGCATTTTCCCTACAAAGGCCATACACATTTTATTTACTGTATAACGGATGCCCCCCTTCACATTTCTCAAAAATTCAATAACCAAAACCTTTTATTTTATAGTTATTCTTAAAAAAAAAAAAAAAAACGTTTTGTAGATACTTTAAGTTGATTTGGGCATTTAATTTGTTCGACATTTGTAACTTAATAGATGCTAGTCAGCCTGCAGTGAACACCTACATCTAAGCTAAGATAAATGACTAAACCACAACAGGTAAATTTCCTGAAGGAAATGTGTGTGCTTTCTTCAGCTGTCTAAAAAAATTTTTTATGATAGCGGGAGTTTTTTTGCAAAAATGTCTGATACTGGGTTAACAAGGACCCCAGGACCCGTGGAAGAAAAATAGCCCCATAACATCAAAGATCCACCACCATATTTTACAGTAGAGATCGGGTTCTTTTCTGCATATGCATCTTTCTTTCGATGCAAAACCCACCACTGGTGTGCGTGGCTAAAGAGCTCTATTTTAATTTACTTCACTGGTCCTGGGGCCCTTGTTAAGGTCAATGGAATCATGTCCAGTACCAGGACATTTTAGCCCAAAAATCTGGTTGCCTCTGCCAAGATGCTGAAACTTGGCCGCAAGTGGATCTTCCAGCAAGACAATAGCCCCAAGCACACATCAAAAGCCACAAAGAAATTGACTACAAAATAAACATTTTGCAATGTCTCTGGACTTGAACCCCATTGAAACCCTGTGGTTTGAATTGAAGAGGGCAGTCCATAAGCATAGATGAAAGATATCAAGGATCTGGGAAGATTCTGTATGGAGGAGTGGTCTAATCACTACCAAAGTGTTCTCCAATATCATACAACATTTGAGAAAAATACTCTGTTTTCCTCTCAAGGTGAGGTGTTGAAAACAGGGGTGCCAATAATTTTTACCCATATGTTTTTGAGAGAAAATAAATATTACTTGTTTAACACAATCTCTTTCTCTGTGCAATTGTATTAGTATAGAACAACATAATTTCCAAATGTTTTTGACCATACAATATAGCTCAGTATTTTATACAGCATTTTTTGCTCATCTTTATCAAGGGTGCCAATATATTTTGAACTGACTGTTATGTGATAACGTGATGTACTGTATGCTGGACGGGCATTTAATGATTACTGTGACTTTGAAGTCAATACATTACAACTGGCAATGCCATTTGTCCTTGAAATACATTTCACCTTATATAATAATTAAAGAATACAAACTTTTTGCATATCAGTCTTTCTCTTTAAATTCGGTTTTTATCACAAAACACATTTTTTGTATTTACAAATACTATGTTCCCTGTACTGTTGGCATTTCCTTGTACTGTGTCATCACGTTGGCTTTAGTACTTTTTAAATGTGTCAATGAGTAGAAACTGACATTCTAATATCTCTGCTCTAGTGAGAAGAAGCAAGATGAAGAGAAGATGTGTGACCCCACCGAGGGTTCCACCTGGAGTCCTCCAGCAGGCCCCCAGGAGCCAAGTCAAGGGCCCCAGCTGACTGAGTCCCTCAGTGTGGCTCCAATGTCTGAAGCCTCAGCCTCCCACTCCACCACGCGGGAGCCTAACAGTAACAGTAGCACACCAGAAACAGAATGGACACTGCCGAATGGACACTCCACGACACCACCAACATTGGTGGAGACACAAAACCAAGAGACCATACAGATGCCGAATGAACGCGTAAACCCTACTGGCTCAACGCAAGTGCACACTGTAAGTGTGCATCCACCTCCAACTACAGCTGAAGATGGAGAATTGAAGGTTGTAGAGAGTGAAACAAAGGGATCTAGCGGTACTGAGATGTCCACTCAGGCCGCCTCCGTCCCGAGCCCAAGGAATTCATTCGGCCCAGTCCAAGTGCAACTCAATGGCACCGCTCTCCCTAGTGACTACCCCCTGTCAGAAAAGGGCAGTGGCACATCCCTGACCGCTTGTTCCAGCCCCAGCTCTGTCCCTCCCTCTCCGCACCTTTACATTGGCTCCCCAGAGCGACGCCCCTCCCCTCAGCCCTCTCCATTGGCCACGGACCCAGCTGGGCGAAGACTGACCCATGTGAGTGACAGCGACCCCAAACCCCCGTCGCCTGTCCCAGATGGGTACAACACCCCAACCTTTCCCCTGGCGTCCTATTACTACCCTCTACTCAACGTGCCACACGTCCCCTACACGGGCTACACCGCCGTCACCATCCCCGCCGCACAGCCCCCGCTCCCCGAAAAGAGGCGCCTGTCCTCCATGCCAGGGTCCCCCAACGGTTACGGCTCACAGTCTCTTCTCAGGGCCTCTCTGGGTGCCGTAGGACCCATGGGTCTCTCTCCCCAGTCCAGCCTCCTCCAGGTCACTTTCTCACCCTCGGTGGGGGAGCTCCCCCCATCTGTCAGACGAGGACTGGCACACCCTGGTGTCAGAGAGGAGGTGGAGAGCAGCAAGGTCAATGCCAAGTTTGTCCAGGACAGCTCCAAGTTCTGGTACAAGCCTAGCATCTCAAGAGACCAAGGTAAGGGTACAGGCCTCTTCTGAGGTTTTGAAGGGTCTCACTTTATTTGGATAGTCCCCAACACATGATCTAATGTCAATTGCAACTGTGTTTATATGGAAACATCTGGTACTATATTATCTTGAGTTGAGAAACACTGTTGTAGTGTATATTTTCTAAATTAAAGTCTTAGTAACTAATTTCTTCCATAATATGTTTCTTCTCCCTCCATGTAGCCATCGCTGTGTTGAAGGACAAGGAGCCAGGGTCCTTCCTGATCCGGGACAGTAACTCCTTCCAAGGGGCCTACGGCCTGGCCCTCAAGGTGGCCAGCCATCCTTCAAACAACGTCAACAACGCTTGCCGTAAATTCAATTAATATTTATTGTTCCCAAAAGGCAAAGGTCATGATTTTGGTTCATGTAACAGTTTACTAACTTTGTACTGTTTTGCTTTATCATAATTTAATTTTGTTGGAAGATTAAGCGAAAGAAAGGGTGATCGTTCTTATTGGGCAATGCCAATTGTGCACTACTTATGACCACTGTAGTTCACTACTATGACCAGCATAGTTTTTCTTGATACTATGGCAAGGTGTTGTCTTCTACAACTACCTAGCATTCATTGAGGTCTCCCTCTCCCTCCTCTCATTCTGTCTCTCTCTTCCTCCCTATCCCCGCTCTTTCTCTTCCTTCCTTCCTCCCTCCTTTTCTCTGTCTGTCTCAGTCGATTCTCAGGCGCAGCTAGTCAGACATTTCCTCATAGAGACGGGCTCGCGGGGGGTCAAGATAAAGGGCTGTCAGAACGAGTCCTATTTCGGTGAGTCCTATTTCCATCCTGCAGATGTCGCTGTTGGCCTCACATTTACGTCAATCATTGCTCTAATTCCCTTTTCACACTATTGTACACTGCAGACCCAAAGCATAGACCTACTGTGCTGGCTCGGATATTTTCAGTTGACATTGTCTTCACAGCACGGTTCCAGCAACTATGGTGGATGCATAACCAGGCCAGCGCAGTACGGCTCTACTCGACTCTAATGTATAATGGCGCCAGAGGGGATGGCTGATGTTTTATGGGCTCCTAACCAACTGCTATTTTGCTTGTTTTTTTTTCGCGTTGTTTGAAACTGATTTTTTAAACTTATTTTGTACATAATGTTGCTGCTAGCGTCTCCTATGACCAAAAAGAGCTTCTGGACATCAGAACAGTGATTACTCACCTCGAACTGGACAAAGATTTTTACTTTAACGAGTCCGACGCAATGGATATACTGCTTTCTCTAGACCAGGTCCAAACCCCTGTCATTTGTGTGAAGAATGGAGAAAAGGGGGGTGGAGGTCGGGCTGCTTTCTGAGAATTCGTAGGCGAGTGAGTAAACTTCCACTACCATCAGTACTATTGTCCAACGTGCAATCACTGGAAAATAAAATGGATAATCTATGATTAAGAATATCCTACATTTCACCGAGTCGTGGCTGAACAACGACACAGATACTATAGAGCTGACTGGGTATTCTGTGCATCGGCAGGACAGAGAAGCTACGTCTGGTAAGACGAGGAGCGGGGTGTGTGTCTATTTGTAAATAACAGCTGGTGCACTATTTCTAATATAAAGGAAGTCTTGAGGTATTGCCCGCCTGAGGTAGAGTACTTCATGATAAGCTGTAGACCACACTATCTACCAAGAGTTATCATCTATATTATTCGTAGCCGTCTATTTACCACCACAAACAGATGCTGGCACTAAGACCGCACTCAACGAGCTGTATAAGGCCATAAGCAAACAAGAAAATGCTCATCCAGAAGCTGCGCTCCAAGTGACCAGGGACTTTAATGCAGGCAAACTTAAATCCGTTTTACCAAATTTCTACCATCATGTAACATGTGCAACCAGAGGGGGAAAAAAACTGTGGACTACCTTTACTCCACACAGAGACACATACAAAGCTCTCCCTCACCCTCCATTTGACAAATCTGACCATAATTCTATCCTCCTGATTCCTGCTTACAAGCAAAAACTAAAGCAGGAAGTAACAGTGACGCGCTCAATACGGAAGTGGTCAGATGACGCGGATGCAACGCTACAGGACTGATTTGCTAACCAAGACTGGAATATGTTCCGGGATTCATCCAATGGCATTGAGGAGTATACCACCTCAGCCACCGGCTTCATTAATAAGTGCATCGACGACATTGTCCCCACAGTGACCGTACGTTCATATCCCAACCAGAAGCCATGGATTACAGGGAACAGCCGCTCCGAGCTAAAGGCTAGAGCTGCCGCTTTCAAGGAGCGGAACACTAATCTGGATGCTTATAGAAGAAATACCACTACACCATCAAACAGACAAAGCGTCAATACAGGACTAAGATTGAATCCTACTACACCGGCTCTGACGCTCGTGGGATGTGGCAGGGCTTGCAAACTATTAGACTACAAAGGGAACCCCAGCCGCGAGCTGCCCAGTGACGGGAGCCTACCAGACGAGCTAAATGCCTTTTATGCTCGCTTCGAGGCAAGCAACGCTGAAGCATGCATGAGAGCACCAGCCGTTCTGGACGACTGTGATCACGCTCTCAGTAGCCGATGTGAGCAAGACCTTTAAACAGGTAGACATTCACAAAGCCTCGGGGTCAGACAGATTACCAGGTACATGTACTCAAAGCATGCGTGGAGCAATTGGCAAGTGTCTTCACCGACATTTTTAATCTCTCCCTGACCGAGTCTGTAATACCTACATGTTTCAAGCAGACCACCATAGTCTCTGTGCCCAAGGTAACCTGCCTACCACTCACGTCGGTAGCCATGAAGTCCTTTGAAAAGCTAGTCATGGCTCACAATCAACACCATCATCCAGGAAACCCTAGACCCACTCCAATTCACATACCGCCCCAACAGATCCACAGATGATGCAATCTCAATCGCACTCCACACTGCCCTTTCCCACCTGGACAAAAGGAACACCTATGTGAGAATGCTATGCATTGACTAAAGCTCAGCGTTCAACACCATAGTGCCCACAAAGCTCATCACTAAGCTAAGGACCATGGGACTAAACACCTCCCTCTGCAACTGGATCCAGGACTTCCTGACGGGTAGGCAACAACCCATCTGCCACGCTGATCCTCAACACCGGGACCCCTCAGGGGTGTGTGCTTAGTCCCCTCTTGTACTCCCTTTTCACCCACAACTGCGTGGCCAACACCATCAATAAGTTTGCTGACGACACAACAGGGGTAGGCCTGATCATCGACAACGATGAGAAAGCCTATAGGGAGGTCATAAACCTGGCAGTGGTGCCAGGACAACAACCTCTCCCTCAATGTGAGCAAGACAAAGGAGCTGATTGTGGACTACAGGAAAATGCGGGCTGAACAGGCCCCCATTAACATTGGCGGGCTGTAGTGGAGGGGGTTTCAAGTTCCTTGGTGTCCACCAACGAACTATCATGGTCCAACCACACCAAGACAGTCGTGAAGAGGGCACGACAACACCTTTTCCTCCTCAGGAGATTTAAAAGATTTGGCATGGCTCCCCAGATCCTCAAAAAGTTCTACAGCGTGCACCATCGAGAGCATCCTGACCAGTTGCATCACCGCCTGGTATGGCAACTGCTCGGCATCTGATCGTAAGGCGCTACAGAGGGTAGTGCGTACGGCCCAGTAGATCACTGGGGCCAAGCTTCCTACTATCCAGGACCTATATACTAGGCAGTCAGAGGAAGGCCAAAAAATTGTCAACCAAATCATAAGATGTGTTCGAATACTCATATTACCCATACTATTTGTGACGTGAATTTAGTATATATTATGCTTATTGGTCATAGTATGGATATAGTTAGTATGCCAAAAGTTCCCGGATGTCGTAATTCGCCAAAATATGAAGTATACACGCAGATATCCGTACTTTAGGGCCCATAATGCAATTCTTCAGGAAATGGGCGTGGCGTCACATCGTTTCAGATTTTAAGAAAATGGCGGTAAATATGCAAAGTCCAACGATAGTGTTTACAAATTCATTGCTTTATCTCAATATGACAAATGTTAACAAAATGTTGAGCAATGTAATCAAGTAATTACTTTTCAAATAAGTTACCTTGCACGTTATGTTGGCTGACAATTTGTTAGCTACGCTGTCCTTACGAACCACATAGCATATCATTACAGCAGTATGTACCGGTTTGTTAGCTAGTTACCTAACGTAAATTGGCTACTTAAACATCACACTTGCCAGGATATAAACTATATGCTATCTAATTACCCAACTTTTAGCTAAATTGTGTAGTTGTTGTGGGTTCTCAATGGACATTCGGGTGCTTTCATAAATTCGCTTTGGCTATCTTCTCCGATTTCAGAGCACTCTTGTCTGAGTGTACAAGAGCCAGATTAATGAATTTACGAGCGCTCAACACCGGTTTGATATGGCTGGTGTCAGTTAACGTCGGTAAAAATGCGTAATTAAATTGTTTCCAGCAACAGTCACCAACGCTCTGTATAACATGAAAACAGCCTAACCAGCTCTGCTAAGGCGAGTAAAATGGTCAGAGTGGTCACTCATTTGTGTCTGGAAGTAGCTAGCCAACGTTAGCTTGGGTGCTTGACTGCCGTTGTAAGGTCAGAAAGCTCAAATCAACCCTACTCCTCGGCCCGAGCGTCCAGTGTACGCTCTGAATTTACAAACGGACAATCTGACAACGAGCGCACTCTGGCACTCCAGATTGAATTTAAGAACACACCCGAAATCGTAAAATGTCTAACTAGTAATTTGTTATGCTAGTTAGCTAGCAAGAGGTTGCATAGCAACAGCATCAACTTCCGGGAGACTGGCGAAAAGCTAGTACGCTCAACTGAAAGGATACTGTTCCATTTACAGTATACTAAAATTAACTAATGGTATGTAGTATATACTCATTAAGTATGTAGTATACAGTATGTTAGTATGGGTATTTGAACACAGCTATAGACTGTAATCTCTGCTACCGCACGGCAAGCGGTACCGGAGCGCCAAGTCTAGGACCAAAAGGCTCCTTAACAGCTTCCCCCAAGCCATAAGACTGCAGAACAATTAATCAAATGGCCATCCGACCATTTACATTGACACCCGCCCCCTCCCTTTGTTTTTACACTGCTGCTACTCGCTGTTTATTATCTATGCATAGTCACTTTACCCCTACCTAAATGTACAAAATAACTTGACTAACCTGTACCCCCGCAGAATGACTCGGTATCGGTACCCCCTGTATATAGACTCGTTATTTTTATTATTTTTACTTTAGTTTATTTAGTAAATATTTTCTTAACTCTTTCTTGAACTGCATTGTTGGATAAGGGCTTGTAAGTATGCATTTCACGGTAAGGTCTACACCTGCTGTATTCGGAGCATGTCACAAATTTGATTTGATTTATTGTGAAAATGGGAACTTCCCTTCCTCATCTCCTCTCCTTTACCTGTGCTGATCTGATATGCGTATGTGTTTTAGGAAGTTTATCTGCCTTAGTGTACCAGCACTCCATCACTCCTATCTCCCTGCCATGTGCCCTGTGCATCCCAGAGAAAGGTAAATCCCTATATGTTTCAAAGGAGTCACTTTTTATCTAACAATATGGGGCAGATACTACATGTGTATATCAATAGTGCATAAGCTATATGTGTGCAATACACGATATACAATTTACAGAAAGTATATGGGGTGCATGTGAAGTGTGTTATTTGTTTGTGATGTGTATGTATGTACACAGTGTTTGCATGGTTTTAAGGTGAGTCATGGGAAAATGTTGTCCTGTTTTCCAGATCTGGTTGGAGAGCTGCAGGAGATGCATAGTTCCAGCAACACCAGTACTGCAGCGGACCTCCTCAAACAGGGCGCAGGTGAGAGAGTTCAAGGGTCAAATACAGCTGCAATGCAGGCTTTCGCCAGTAGTGGCTGCTCAAGGTACCTGAATCACCACCGAGAGATAGGAAAACAGTGTGGAATGCTAGCATGATTTAGCAAATATACCCACTCCATTTACGTCAATCCACACTCACTGTCTATCATTGCATTAAGCTCGGCAAGCTCCTCTCAAGTTAGGTTTGCCTTGTGTAGGTGTGACCTGACCTAATTCCATCTCTAAATACTGCTCATGTTAATCCATGGAAATCCATCATTCCTAATCTCCCTCTCTCTCTTTCTCTCTCCCTAACCTCTCCCTCCCTCCATCTCTCTCACCCCCCCCATCTCTCTCACTCCCCCTCTCTTTCTCTCTCCTTCTTTCTTTCTCTCTCCTTCTTTCTCTCCCTATCTCCCTCCAGCCTGTAACGTACTCTACCTGAACTCTGTGGAGACAGAGTCACTGACCGGGCCTCAAGCTGTCTCCAAGGCGACCAGGTGCACTCTGACCCAGAGTCCTCGGCCCACAGCCACAGTGGTCCACTTCAAAGTGTCCACTCAGGGTATCACGCTGACCGACAGCCAGAGAAGGTGTGTACTACCTGGATTAGGCCTACTCCTGCCTAACCTATTCTGTTTACATCCAAAATCAAGTAAAGTTTTTTTGTCACATGCTTTGGAAACAACAGATGTAGACTAACAGTGAAATGCTTACTAAGGCGTCCTTCCCAGCAATGCAGAGAAAACAATATATAAGTAATAGAAAATTAGAAAAAGAATAACACAAGGAATAAATACAAAATGAGTAACGATAACTTTGCTACATACACGGGGTATCAGTACCGACGTGCAGGGGTACGAAGTAATTTAGGTAGATATGTACATACACTACATGACCAAAAGTATGTGGGCACCTACTCCTCAAACATCTCATTCCAAAATCATGGGCATTAATATGGAGTTGATCCCCTCTCTGCTGCCACAACAGCCTCCACTCTTCTGGGAAGGCTTTCCACTAGATGGAGAATTGCTGCGGGGGCTTGCTTCCATTCAGCCACTAGAGCATTAGTGAGGTCAGGCACCGATGTTGGGTAATTAGGCCTGGCTCACAGTCGGCGTTCCAATTCATCCCAAAGGTGTTCATTGGGGTTGAGGTCAGGGCTCTGCAGGCCAGTCAAGGTCTTCCACACTGATCTCGGCAAACAATTTCTGTATGGACCTCGCTTTGTGCATGGGGGCATTGTCGTGCTGAAACAGGAAAGGGCCTTCCCCAAACTGTTGCTACAAAGTTGGAAGCACAGAATTGTCTAGAATTTCATTGTATGCTGTAGCGTTTTCCCTTCACTAGAATTAAGGGAACTAGACCGAACCATGAAAACCAGCCCCAGATTATTCCTCCTCGACCAAACTTTACAGTTGGCACTTTGCTTTTGGGCAGGTAGCATTCTCCTGGCATCTGCCAAACCCAGATTTCTCCCGTCCGACTGCCAGATGGTGAAGCTTCATTCATCACTCCAGAGAACACTTGTCCACTGCTCCAGAGTCCAATGGCGGAGTGCTTTACACCACTCCAGCCGACGCTTGAAATTGCACATGGTGATCTTAGGCTTGTGTGCGTGCGGCTGCTCGGCCATGGAAACCCATAACATGATGCTCCCAACGAACAGTTTATTGTGCTGACGTTGCTTCCAGAGGTAGTTTGGAACTCGGTAGTGAGTGTTGCAACCGAGGACGGACGATTCTTACGTCCTGTGCGCTTCAGCACTCTGCGATCCAGTTCTGTGAGCTTGTTGTTGCTCCTAGATGTTTCCTCTTCACAACAACAGCACTTACAGTTGACCAGGGCAGCAATTTGACGAACTAACTTGTTGAAAAGGTGGCATCCTATGACGGTACCACATTGAAAGTCACTGAGCTCTTCAGTAAGGCCATTCTACTGCCAATGTTTGTCAATGGAGATTACATGGCTGTGTGCTCGATTTTATACACCTGTCAGCAATGGGTGTGGCTGAAATAGCCGAATCCACTCATTTGAAGGGGTGTCCACAGTAACAGCAGATTATGTGATGAGTCAAGAGTTAGTGCAAAAGGGTCAATGCAGATATTCCAGGTAGCTATTGGTTAACTATTTAACTAACTATTTAGCAGTCTTATGACTTGGGTTAGAAGCTGTTCAGGGTCCCATTGGTTCCAGACTGGTACATCGGTACCACTTTCCGTGTGGTAGCAGAGAGAACAGTCTACGACTTGGGTGGCTGGAGTCTTTGACAATTTTTAGGGCCTTCCTCTGACACCGCCTGGTAATGAGGTCCTGGATGACCAGGAGCTCGGGCCCCAGTCGTCCGTAACAGCTGGTGCTCTCATGCATGGTTCAGTGTTGCTAGCCTGGAAATGAGCATAGAAGGGCATTTAGCTCGTATGGTAGGATCCCATCACTGGAAAGCTCGCGGCTGGTTTTCCCTTTGTAATCTGTGGTAGTTTGCTAGCCCTGCCGCATCCGACGAGCGTCAAAGCCGATGTAGTAGGATTCAATCTTGGTCCTGTATTGACGCTTTGCCTGTTTGATGGTTCGTCGCAAGGCATAGCGGGATTTCTTATAAGCATCCGTGTTAGTGTCCCGTTCCTTGAAAGCGGCAGCTCTAGCCTTTAGCTCATTGCGGATGTTGCCTGTAATCCATGGCTTCTAGTTGGGATATGTACGTACGGTCACTGTGGGGACAACGTCATCAATGCACTTATTAATGAAGCCGGTGACTGATGTGGTAAACTCCTCAATGCCATCGGATGAATCCTGGAACATATTCCATTCTGTGCTAGAAAAACAGTCATGTAGCTTAGCATCCGCTTCATCGGACCACTTCCGTATTGAGCGCGTCACTGTTACTTCCTGTTTGAATTTTTGCTTGTAAGCAGGAATCAGGAGGATAGATTTATTGTCAGATTTGCCAAATGGAGGGGGAGGGAGAACTTTCTGTGTCTCTTTGTGTGGAGTAAAGGTGGTCTAGAGTTTTTTCACCTCTTGTTGCACAGGTGGCATGCTGGTAGAAACTAGGTAAAACGTTTTTCATTTTTCCTGCATTAAAATCACCGGCCACTATGAGCGCCGCCTCTGGGTGAGCATTTTCTTCTTTGCTTATGGCCCTATACAGCTCGTTGAGTGCGGTCTTAGTGCCAGAATCAGTTTGTGGTGGTAAATAGACGGCTCCGAAAAATATAGATGATAACTCTCTTGGTAAATAGCATGGTCTACAGCTTATCATGTGGTATTCTAACTCAGGAGAGCAGAACCTCAAGACATCCATAAGATTAGAGATCGCGCACCAGCTGTTATTAACACACACACACACCCTCCCTTGAGTTTCCCTGACGTTACAGTCATTCAGATCATGTTGATAGGATAGTCTCGAGCCTGTAAAACGACCACTATTCCATCCAACGCCATTCCAGGTCCTATGGCTATCGTATGTAGATAGATGTCTTGATTCCTGTGTTTCAAATCTTATCCAACTTTTTAAAAGTTTAAAACAATTTAAAGTGATTTTAAACATAGTGTCAAAATACTTTTACATTATATATTTCTGTCACATGGAATTTCTTTGAGTGTACAGAATAACTTATGTTTATCATTGCTGGCGCCCATTCTCATAACTAACCAAATTCTTTATATTTATTTTTAATGGAACTTTACCTCTGTAAAGCTATCTTCTTGTTTAGGTATGCACACTGTCATCCTCTGACGGTTCCCCCCCCCCCATCTCTTTTTACCCACCTTTCCTATCTTTTCCTCTATGCAGACTATTTTTCAGGAGACACTACCCCATCAACAGTGTGACCTTCAGCAGCGTGGAGCCTCAGGATCAGAGGTGGGCCCAACGTCAGGCAAACGTTAGAGTAGACAACACATGGAACGATAGGTTCTGACACTCTGGCTTTATGCCTATATGCAACCACTGTCACATAGATCGTGTTTCTATGTGAATACCACCGAGTGAACAGTGAAAAATGATGTGTTGAGCAAATACAGACTATAAGGGTCTTTAGCTATGTAGCGTAGTTGACCTTGTGTTATGTCATTTCTAAACTCTGCTTCATTTGGTAAACAGATATTGCATTGTAGTTTAGGGTTTGGGGTCAATTCATCTGGTTCAATGTTATTTCAAATCTAATTGATCCCAACCCTGTTGTGGCTTAATGTTGTAGGGTTAATAACTGTATTAACCCTGTATTGAGCTATTATGACTGCTACAGCTTGAAGGGACTTCTATTAATGTTTCTAAATACTGGTACAGTATAAACCTGTTTGTGCAATGTGCAACTATAGTATGATTTTTTCTGGTTAACTGTAACTGTATGACTGCTCTTTTTGGTGTATTTGAGAAGCTCTATCTGTCTCGTGCATCCATGTGATTATCTAAGCCTTGTCTTTATGTCCCTGTCTCTCTGCCTGTCTGTCTGCTTCAGGTGGACTAATTCTGATAAGTCAAGCAAGTAAGTGCTTGTGTGTGTCTCTCTGCT
The DNA here is from genome assembly GCF_016432855.1 of Salvelinus namaycush. Classification (NCBI taxonomy): domain Eukaryota; kingdom Metazoa; phylum Chordata; class Actinopteri; order Salmoniformes; family Salmonidae; genus Salvelinus; species Salvelinus namaycush. Next base: position 48,063,145 of record NC_052308.1, read on the forward strand.
TGTCTGTGTGTGTGGATAGCATTGTGTGTGTGCATGGCAATTTATCAAACAGTATCCTCTTTTAGAAAAGATGACTTTTATCAAATTGATTCTTACAGTGAATGATCTTTAAAAGATCATTAAAGTGAATATAAGTCAAGTGATGCCCCACAGTTTCTTCTCATATCTGTGATTGTCATTAGAAGAACACAATGAGCGCACTGAAAAGGGAACTCTGCTACCATCATAGATCTAAAAACAACCACAAAACCTGCTCTCTTTGATTCACCTGTCTGTTGAACTAATCTCCTACTCTATCCTTTTTCTGGTCCCCTTTCATCACCTCCTTTCACTCCCCCCTCTTTCTCTCTCATTCTCTCTCTCATCATCCCTCTCTCCTGTAGGGTGTTTGGTTTTGTGGCCAGGCGGACGGGCAGCGCATCGGAGAACGTGTGTCACCTGTTTGCTGAGATGGACCCGGAGCAGCCAGCTGTGGCTATCGTCAACTTTATCAACAAGGTCATGCTGGGACCCCAACAGCAACGCAGATGAGCTAGGGCCCCCAGAGCAATAGCCACAACAGGGGATAACAGTGTGTGGGTCACAGTGTGTAAATTGGTGGGCGATAATAGTTGGGTATGTGTTTCTGCAAATTGGTCAGTGTGTTTGTGTGTACAAAGTGGTGGGTGTGAGTGTGTGTACAAGGTGGTGGGTATGGGTTTGCAAATTGGTGTGTGTGTGTGTGTGTTTGTGTGTGTTCATGTTTGAAGATAGCTGTCCACTGGTCCAGGAGAGGAACAGGATTGGACATGAATCATGTCCATCAAGACGTTACGTTAGAAATGTTAGAGAATATATTTGGAGGTGATAGAGTTAAGCTTTTCCTCTACAGTTAAGCGAGTCGATTAACACCACCTCTACCGGGTGAGATTTGTATATATTTTGGGGGGGGGGTCCATTCAGTTACTGTTTGCCATCACCTTTCATTTAATCATATTTGTATGACTATGAAGTATGTGTAATTTTAAATAGGCAAGCCTTATAAAAAAGCCTGTACAATGTCAATGACTACCCAGTTTGCACACAAGCAGATTTGGAAGATCACTTTTTATTGGTCAGTATTATGTTACCCAATTTCTGTATAGTCAACCTCTTTGACGAGTTGGACAAAACAGCGCAGAAGCTGGTTATAGTAAATGTGTGTGAGTGTAATGGAATGTCAGAAATGGAATCGGATTGGCAGTCATTTTATTGCGTTTATAGTTGAACTGGAATGGCAACATATCCTGGGTCGTGTTCATTATGTACTGAAACAAAGGATAACCTGGACTTGCTCATTTTCATTTTCTGTTCCGAAACCTTTTTAAAATGTTTTCCCTTGCGTGCCCTAATGAACATGACCATAGTCTTTATTATGTTTTTTTCTATCATGCCAGTACTGAGGTGGATACATTGGGCTGGCATGCCAAAGAGAGGAAAAGCAAGTGATCCTGTGGAGAGGAATATGAAGAGAGCTATTTGAAGAGTTTATTCAATGCTATGTTGATATGATGAACTGTGACGTTTTTAAATTAAAGTTTAAATTTACACACAATATCCCAAAGAATATTTTCCAAACCATAGAAGAACTTTCCTACACTTATGTTTATGTATTTATTTAACAATGGTGCGTTATGCACTTCAATGTAGCGATTAATAAATGTGAGCGTAGCTCACCATGTCCCAAGTTATATGGGCCTTGCATTAAGAATCAGAAAATACTCTTATTTACCCCCCTAAAACTTATTTTTCAAACATCTAGATATATTTCATACTGTATGTCAACTAAATCAACCTGCTAGTGAACCTTGCAGTCAACTGTAACTTAAAATTAGTCGTAGCTGAACATCCTTCAAAGGATGGGCTACAGCAAAATAAAAGAAAACCATGACAGAATAGATTGAACTAGTATTATCTTGGGCCAAATTTTTGGGGGAGTTTTATGATCCAATTTCCAGGTCCTGCAATTTGCTTTGTATTAAACCAAACATACTGTATAGCCATAAATAACACTGAAGCCATAGACAACCAAGCACTCATATTATGTTTTGTAAAGGAATACTTTATTATTGAGGCTTGATTCCTGTATACTTTTTTGTGCTGTTTTGTTATCGAGTGTTTTACATGACAATCGTTGCCGTATTTAGATTAATGATTTATTGTTTGTATTTTTCATATGGAGTTTATGATATATTTTCAGTCTCTGGTAAAGTTTATAACAAAGCAGTATAAGAAAAACATTGATATTTTTAACTGAAAATTTAGTAAATAAAGGTTTGGGGGAAAATGTGTTCTGTCTGCCTTAATTGCAATTACCTTACAAAAATGTTGTCATATTTCCAAGGGATTTTATTAGATCCATCAAAATACTAATAGGCCTTTAGAACCAATAAAAACATACTAGAGCTATGTTTAGTGGTGGTAAACCATTTATAGTGCCTACAGAAAGTATTCACACCCCTTGACTTTCTCCACATTTTATTACAGCCTGAATTTCAAATGGATTAAATAGAGATTTTGTGTCACTGTCCTACACACAATACCCCATAATGTCAAAGTGGAATTATGTTTTTTAGAAATGTTGACGAATTAATAAAAAACGTCTTGTAAATAATTATTCACCCCTTTGTTAAGGAAAGCCTAAATAAGTTCAAGAGTAGAGATTTGCTCAACAAGTCACATCATTTTTTATTTCACCTTTATTCAACCAGGTAGGCCAGTTGAGAACAAGTTCTCATTTACAGCTGCGACCTGGCCAAGATAAAGCAAAGCAGTGCGATAAAAAACAACAACAGAGACTTCCCTGAAAAGTTGCATATCGCGAGGACTATTCGATGCTAGTGCAGTACGCCACAGGATGTTTTTGTGCTGGTCGAGGGCAGTCAGGTCTGGAGTGAACCAAGGGCTATATCTGTGCTTAGTTCTACATTTCTTTGAAAGGGGCATGCTTATTTAAGATGGTGAGGAAATTACTTTTAAAGAACACCCAGGCATCCTATACTGACGGAATGGGTTCAATATCCTTCCAGGATACTCGGGCCAGGTCGATTAGAAAGGCCTCTCGCAGAAGTGTTTTAGGGAGCGTTTGACAGTGATGAGGGGTGGTCGTTTGACCGCGGACCCATAACGGATGCAGGCAATGATGCAGTGATTGCTGAGATCCTGACTGAAAACAGCAGAGGTTGCATGGACTCACTCTGTGTGCAATAATATTGTTTAACATGATTTTTGAATGACTACCTCATCTCTGTACCCCACACATACAATTATATGTAAGGCCCCGCAGTCAAGCAGTGAATTTCAAACACAGATTCAACCACAAAGACCAGAGAGGTTTTCCAATGCCTTGCAAAGGAGGACACCTATTGGATGGTGTATCAATACACCCAGTCCCTACAAAGATACAGGCGTCTTAACTCAATTGCCAGAGAGGAAGGAAACCGCTCAGGGATTTCACCATGAGGCCAATGGTGATTTTAAAACATTTACAGTTTAATGGCTGTGATAGGAAAAAACTGAGGATGGATCAACATTGTATTTACTCCACAATACTAACCTAAATGACAATGAAAAGGAAGCCTGTACAGAATAAAAATATTCCAACACATGCATCCTGTTTGCAATAAGGAACTGAAGTAAAACTGAAAACAAATATGCCAAAGCAATGAACTTTGTCCTGAATAGAAAGAGTTATGTTGGGGGTAAGTCCAACACAACACATAACGGAGTACCACTATTCATATTTTCAAGCATGGTGGTGGCCACATGTTATGGGTATGATGGTCATCGGGAAGGAGTAGGGAGTTTTTTAGGATTACAAAAACTATGGAATAGAGCTAGTGTAACGGATGTGAAATGGCTAGCTAGTTAGCGGGTACGCGCTACTAGCGTTTAAATCAGTTACGTCACTTGCTCTGAAAACCTAGAAGTAGTGTTGCACCTTGCTCTGCAAGGGCCGTGGCCTTTGTGGAGCGATGGGTAACGATGCTTCGTGGGCGACCGTTGTTGATGTGTGCAGAAGGCCCGTGTCGGGGCGAGGGGACGGTTTAAAGTTATACTGTTACATTGATGCTGTTGACCCGGATCACTGGTTGCTGCGGAAAAGGAGGAGGTTGAAAGGGGGGTGAGTTTAACGGATGTGAAATGGCTAGCTAGTTAGCGGGTACGCGCTAGTAGCGTTTCAATCAGTTACGTCACTTGCTCTGAAACCTAGATGTAGTGTTGCCCCTTGCTCTGCAAGGGCCGTGGCCTTTGTGGAGCGATGGGTAACGATGCTTCGTGGGCGACCGTTGTTGATGTGTGCAGAGGGTCCCTGGTTCGCGTCCGTGTTGGGGCGAGGGGACGGTTTAAAGTTATACTGTTACATTGATGCTGTTGACCCGGATCACTGGTTGCTGCGGAAAAGGAGGAGGTTGAAAGGGGGGTGAGTGTAACGGATGTGAAATGGCAAGCTAGTTAGCGGGTACGCGCTACTAGCGTTTCAATCAGTTACGTCACTTGCTCTGAAAACCTAGAAGTAGTGTTGCACCTTGCTCTGCAAGGGCCGTGGCCTTTGTGGAGCGATGGGTAACGATGCTTCGTGGGCGACCGTTGTTGATGTGTGCAGAAGGTCCCTGGTTCGCGCCCGTGTCGGGGCGAGGGGACGGTTTAAAGTTATACTGTTACACTAAGCACATACAAGATCCTTGAGGAAAACCTGGTTGTCTGCTTTCCAACAGACACGGTTACAAATTCACATTTCAGCATTTCAGCAATAACTTAAAACAAGGCCAAATATACACTGGAATTGCTTACCCAGGTGACATTGAATGTTCTAGAGTGGCCTAGTTACAGTTTTGACTTAAATCAGCTTGAAAATGGCTGTCAAGCAATGATCAACCAACTTCACAGCTTGAAGAATTAAACAAATTATGTGCAAATATTGTACAATCCAGGTGTGCAAATTTCTTAGATTTACCCAGAAACTCACAGCTGTAATCGCTGCCAAAGATGATTCTAACATGTATTGACTTGGGGTGTGAATACCTACGTAAAATAGATATTTCTGTATTTAAGATTTCTTAAAACATGTTTTACTTTAATCATTATGGGGTATTGTGTGTTGATGGGTGACGAAAAAATATCAATTTCATCCAGGCTGTAACACAAAATGTCGAATAAATCAAGGGGTATGAATACTTTCTGAAGGCACTGAATCTATGGCAGGGATCATCAACTAGATTCAGCTGCGGGCCTATTTCTTTCTTGAAGGGGTGGACGGGGGCTGGAACATAATTACAAATAATTTGAAGACTACAAATTAACCGCGAGAAATCCAAAATATGTTTGACTATAACATAATCATTTCAAACCTTGCTTACGTTTGTAAACGATCACGTCTCTTTATTATGCGTGGGAATACTTTAGAAGATTTCTTAAATTAAAATCAATTGGAGCAGATAGACTGTAAAACAGGCAATGTCCAACAATGAAAATACAAATTATTTAAAAAACGTATTTTTTATTATATTTCTTTGCTCAGAAAACTTGGGGGGCCCTAGTACAGAAGACCCACCAACTGTTGTATTTTACCTTTTGACAGGAGACAACAAATCCACATCTGAGATAACTACCAATAATTTCAGTGTCCATAATATTTGTGTAACTGTTAGGATATTTTAAATCAAAATGACGAGGTCCTACCGAGATTTGAACTCGGATCGCTGGATTCAAAGTCCAGAGTGCTAACCATTACACCATAGGACCACTCACAGCAGAAATAGCTAAAACCTGGGTTCTTATCCGGTACATGCACGTGCCGTCTAACACTTTACAAGATGCTGTTAAGCTACTCGTGCGTCGGTAATGCAATTCAGTAGCAACTTTGACAACAGACATTTACAACGTGGAATTGCAAAAACATGCATGCCGAAATGCTAGGCAAAAGAAAGAGACATTGCTAGCTACCAAACAAGCGAATTAATTAGCTAGCTTAGTTGAACAGCTAGCGTACTGCATATATTAGAGCAGCATGGCAGCTAGCTTTTCCCGAAGTGTTTTCCTACGTAGCTTGCTAACAAATAATAAGACCGATAATAGGCATGTATTTGTCGTGTTCGCCTCTGCTTTCAACAGCTAGCTGAGGGTGTTGATATTTGTCCTAACTAGCAAAAGTCACTAGCTAGCTATTAGCTAGCTAGCCAGCTAACGCTAGTATATTTATGCTGGCTGTTGGCTAGTTAGCTAAATTTAACCAAAAAAGGCAATCCCACAAGCAGGCCCCTAAATGTAGAAGACGAATCTCGGGTTCTGCATGACATACTATAGCAGGCAAAACGTTCTAATCGCCGTCCTTTTCATTCTATTAGCTTAGCTAGCTACTGCTGTAAGTGTGGTTTTGCTGCAGGTACATGATGGCATTGCTTTCTTAGCCCTGGCTATAATATTGCGGTTTAAGTTGTAAATAGTCTGTAGAGGGGGCTAGAGAGTTACGGCCCAGGGTTAGGCCTGGGTCACCAGTAATATAATGCTCAACCAGAGGATAATTCAGTAAATAATACATATTTGGGTCTAATTAGGCCCACAAACTATACTTATGCTTTATATGGCCAGTATTTATGGATTTGTCTAAGCTAGGAATTGTGAATAAAAAGACTTGTTGGCCCTTGTGAACATTCCAAACAAAGACTTGTTAATTCTATCCTTTCCCATTGACAGAAAAGTATGTTCTGACTGGAAAATCCCATAATATGTGTGTGTGCATTAATGCTTTATGTGTGTGAGAGAGTGAGAGAGAGTTGGGGGAGGGTTCTGGCCAGTGATAAGTCATCATCAAGACATATAATACTTAACAATTCATGTGACTGACTCGTGAACTCATGACAACTTTCCAGGGTAAAGTCCCTCGGCTCACACTAACAATCATCTTGTATCAGCTACAGGTGTAATTTACCTTTATCTATGTTCGACATAGAATACGATACAGGACTCAAACATACTCCCAACGACTACAAGAAATCAACCCCCGAAGAGTAGGAGGAAATGGCATCTACACTGAGATTTGAAAGCACGTCTGACTAAATAAAACTGAAGTAGCCTAGCGTTAGGCATTTCTCCTCCCTTCAGAGGCCATTACAGAGGATTGTGACTAGGATTTTTTTTTATGTCTTCCAAACATTCTCTCCAAGAAAATGATTTATCCTGTCCTGTGTGCTGTGACATCTTCAGGATCCTGTCCTCCTGTCGTGTAGCCATAGCTTCATTCCATGGAGGAACTCAAGACTACATTGAAGCCCTTAAACTGACGTCACACGAAATAATCTGGATGCAGTTTCAGCTACTTGCAACAAAGTTCTATCTGGGTTGCTCTGTATGTCACCCCCCAAAAATTGCCTGCATCTCAGTTGCATTGCATTGTAAGAGATAAATTATTGATTTCTTTCACGCAACTGATTATGCAATGTCCAATCAGTGAGCAGAAGAAAGTTGTCTGCTAAACACCTTTGTATACAGTCATGTGTGAGAAAAATTAAGTATTTCTTCCTTATGATGTTGCCTTCTTTTGATACTTTAACAGATTGTTTTTCTAACTGACAATAAATAACAGTTGCATAGACGTGTTTGTGCAGACAAATATCAGATGTATCTCATTGTGTCAAATACATTGTACAACCTGAGTGTGAAAAGAGCTTAAAAGCTCAATGTACTCTAATTTTGCATACTGGGCCGTACGCCAGGTGATGGCCTGTATTTGTTTACAAAATGATGTACAGAATGCTGAAACCTTTTAGTTGACCTCTTGTTCAACATCTTCTACCCCCAAGCCAGACTCCTGAACATCTAATCAAATGACTACTCAGACTATTTGCATTGTCGGACAGGCACTGTATATCTTTGATTTCAAATAAAATAAAATAAATGTGTCATATGCGCTGAATACAACAGGTAAATGCTTTCAAGCCCTTAAACAATGAGGTGTGAAGAATAAATACATAAAATAAATAACAATATATTTAAAAAATAAATTAAAAAGTAAATAATAATTAAAGAGCAACAGTAAAATAACAATAGCGAGGCTAAATACAGGGGTACCGGTACAGAGTCAATGTGCGGGGGCACTGGTTAGTCGAGGTAATTGAGGTAATATATATATATGTAGGTAGAGTTATGGAAGTGACTATGCATAGATAATAAACAGAGAGTAGCAGCAGCGTAAAAAAAGGGGAGGGGGACAATGCAAATAGTCTGGGTAGCCATTTGATTAGATGTTCAGGAGTCTTATGGCTTGGGGTTAGAAGCTGTATAGAAGCCTCTTGGACCTAGACTTGGCAGTAGCAGAGAGAACAGTCTATGACTAGGGTGGCTGGAGTCTTTGACAATTTTTAGGGCCTCCTCTGACACCGCCTGGTATAGAGATCCTGGACGACAGAAAGGTTGGCCCCAGTGATGTACTGGGCTGTACACACTACCCTCTGTAGTGCCTTGCGGTCGGAGGCCGAGCAGTTGCCATACCAGGAAGTGATGCCAGCAGTCAGGATGCTCTCGATGGTGGAGCTGTAGAAACTTTTGCGGATCTGAGGACCCATGCCAAATATTTAAAATCAAGTTTTATTGGTCACATACACATGGTTAGCAGATGTTATTGCGAGTGTAGCAATGCTTGGGCTTCTAGTTCCGACAGTGCAGTAATACTATATCTAACAAGTAATCTAACAAATTCACAACGACTACCTTATACACACAAATGTAAAGGGAGGAATAAGAATATGTACATATAAATATATGGATGAGCGACGACCGTGCGGCATAGGCAAGATGCAGAACATGGTATAGAATACAGTAAATACAAATGAGATGAGTAATGTAGGATATATAGACATTATTAAAGTGTCGTTATTTAAATTGACTAGTGATACCTGTATTAAATCCATTTATTAAATGTATTAAAGTGGCCAGAGATTTGAGTCTGTATGTTGGCAGCAGCCACTCAATGTTAGTGATGGCTGTTTAACAGTCTGATGGCCTTGAGATAGAAGCTGTTTTTCAGTCTCTCGGTCCCAGCTTTGATGTACCTGTACTGACCTCGCCTTCTGGATGATAGCGGGGTGAACATGCAGTGGCTCGGGTGGTTGTTGTCCTTGATGATCTTTTTGGCCTTCCTGTAACATCGGGTGCTGTAGGTGTCCTAGAGGGAAGGTAGTTTGCCCCCGGTGATGCATTGTGCAGACCGGATAGGGCAGTGTGATGGTGATTGTGTCGTCTGTGGACCTATTGGGGCAGTAAGCAAATTGGAGTGAGTCTAGAGTATCAGGTAGGGTGGAGATGATATGATCCTTGTCTAGTCTCTCAAAGCACTTCATGATGACAGAAGTGAGTGCTACGGGGCGATAGTCATTTAGTTCAGTTACCTTAGCTTTCTTGGGAACAGGAACAATGGTGGCCATCTTGAAGCATGTGGGGACAGCAGACTGGATAGAGATTGATTGAATATGTCCGTAAACACACCAGCCAGCTGGTCTGCGCATGCTCTGAGGACGCGGCTAGAGATGCCGTCTAGGCCGGCAGCCTTGCGAGGGCAAACACGTTTAAATGTTCCACTCACGTTGGCCACGGTGAAGAAGAGCCCACAGGCTTTGGTAGCGGATCGTGTCTGTGGCACTGTATTGTCCTCAAAGCGAGCAAAGAAGTTGTTTCATTTGTCAAGGAGCAAGACGTCGATGTCCGCGACGGGGCTAGTTTTCTATTTGCAATCCGTGATTGACCGTAGACCCTGCCACATATGTCTCGTGTTTGAGTCGTTGAATTGCGACTACTTTGTCTCTATACTGACGCTTTGCTTGTTTGATTGCCTTGTGGAGGGAATAGCTACACTGTTTGTATTCCGTCATGTTTCCAGTCGCCTTGCCATGATTAAAAGCGGTGGTTCGCGCTTTCAGTTTTGCACGAATGCTGCCATCAATCCACGGTTTCTGGTTAGGGAAGGGGTTTTAATAGTCACAGTGGGTACAATATCACAGATGCACTTGCTAATAAACTCACTCACTGAGTCAGCATATACGTCAATGTTGTTGTCTGAGGCTACCCGGAACATATCCCAGTCCACGTGATCGAAGAAATCTTGAAGCAAGGAATGCGATTGGTCAGACCAGCGTTGGATAGACCTGAGCACGGGCGTTTCCTGTTTGAGTTTCTGTCTATAGGCTGGGAGCAACAAGATGGAGTCATGGTCAGATTTGCTGAAGGGGGGAGGACTTTGTATGCATCGCGGAAATTAGAGTAGCAATGGTCCAGAATGCTACCAGCTCGTGTCACGCATTCGATAAGCTGATAGAATTTACGAAGAATTGTTCTCAGATTAGCTTTGTTAAAATCCCCAGCTACAATAAATGCAGCCTCGGGATATATGGTTTCCAGTTTACATAGAATCCAGTGAAGTTCTTTCAGGGCCATCAACGTATCTGCTAGGGGGGATATACACGGCTGTGACTATAATCAAAGAGAATTCTCTTGGGAGATAATGCAGAGTAATTTGATTGTAAGGAATTCTAGGTCAGGTGAATTAATGGACTTGAGTTCCTGTATGTTGTTATGATTACACCATGAGTCGTAAATCATGAGGCATACACCCCCGCCCTTCTTCTTACCAGAGAGATGTTAGTTTCTGTTGGCGCGATGCGTGAAGAAACCGTTTGGCTGTACCGACTCTTACAACATATCCCGAGTGTGCCATGTTTCCGTGAAACAGAGAATGTTACAATCTCTGGTGTCTCTCTGGATTGGTACTCGGAAGCGGTGGATGGTGTGCTCGCCTTCTAAGTCTGACCAGTAGGCCGCTCAGTCTGTCTGCGGCGACCACATTGTTTTGGGCTAGCCTCTGGAATAAGATCCCATGTCCAGAGTGGAGGTCCGATCAAAGGATTCACTTCAGGAAAGTCATATTCCTGGTCGTAATGTTGGTAAGTTGACATCACTTTTATATCCAGTAGTTCTTCCCGGCTGTATTTAATAACACTTGAGATTTTCTGGGCTAACAATGTAAGAAATAATACATTAAAAAAACATATTACTGCATAGTTTCCTAAGGACCTGACGCGAGGTGAACATCTCTGTTGGCGCCATGACTACTATTTTCTGTCTCCTGAGGGGGAATAGGTTTTGTCGTGGCCTCTTCACAACTGTTTTGGTGTGCTTAGTCCATGTTAGTTTGTTGGTGATGTGGACACCAAGGAACTTGAAGCGCTAAACCTGCTCCACTACAGCCCCGTCAATGAAAATGGGGGCGTGTTCGATCCTCCTTTTCCTGTAGTCCACAATCATCTCCTTTGTCTTGATCACGTTAAGGGAGAGGTTGTTGTCCTGACACCACACGGCCAGGTCTCTGACCTCCTCCCCATAGGCTGTCTCGTCGTTGTCGGTGATCAGGCCTACCACTGTTGTGTCATCAGCAAACTTAATGATGGTCTGGAGTCGTGCCTAGCCATGCAGTCATGAATGAACAGGGAGTACATGAGGGGACTGAGCACACACTCCTGAGGGGCCCCCGTGTTGAGGATCAGCGAGGCGGATGTGTTGTTACCTACCCTTACCACCTGGGGGCGGCCCATCAGGAAGTCCAGGATCCAGTTGCAGAGGGAGGGTTTAGTCCCAGGGTCCTTAGCTTAGTGGTGAGCTTTGAGGGCACTATGGTGTTGAACGCTGAGCTGTAGTCAATGAATAGCATTCTCACATAGGTGTTCCTTTTGTCCAGGTGTGAAAGGGCAGTGTGGAGTGCAATAGAGATTGCATCATCTGTGGCTCTGTTGGGGCGGTATGCAAATTGGAGTGGGTCTCAGGTTTCTGGGATAATGGTGTTGATGGGAGCCATGACCAGCTTTTGGAAGCACTTCATGGCTACAGACGTGAGTGCTACAGGTCTGTAGTCATTTAGGCTGGTTACCTTAGTGTTCTTGGGCACAGGGACTCTGGTGGTCTGCTTGAAACATGTTGGTATTACAGACTCAGACAGGGAGAGGAAAAAATGTCAGTGAAGACACTTGCCAGTTGGTCAGCGCATGCTTGAAGTGCACGTCCTGGTAATCCGACTGGCCCTGCAGCCTTGTGAATGTTGACCTGTTCAAAGGTCTTACTCACATCGGCTACGGAGAGCATGATCACACAGTTGTCCGGAACAGCTGGTGCTCTCATGCATGCTTCAGTGTTGCTTGCCTCGAAGCGAGCATAGAAGTCTGGTAGGCTGGTAGGCTCATGTCACTGGGCTGTGCTTCCCTTTGTAGTCTGTAATAGTTTGCAAACTTTGCCACATCCGACGAGCGTCGGAGCCAGTGTAGTACGATTCAATCTTTGTCCTGTATTGACGTTTTGCCTGTTTGATGGTTTGTCGGAGGGCAAAGTGGAATTTCTTATAAGCTTCCGGGTTAGAGTCCCGCTCCTTGAAAGTGGCAGCTCTACCCTTTAGCTCATTGTAGATTTTGCCTGTAATCCATGGCTTTGGTTGGGGTATGAGCATTTTCCTGTTAACTTATGGCTGATTATAGCTCATTGAGTGTGGTCTTAGTACCAGCATCGGTTTGTGGTGGTATGTAGACAGCTACATACGACCACCAGCTAATACAGATGAAAACTCTCTTGGTAAATAGTGTGGTCTACAGCTTATCATGAGATACTCTACCTCAGGCGAGCAAAACCTTGAGACTTCCATTGATTTCGTGAACCAGCTGTTGTTTACAAATATACATAGACCGTCACCCTTTGTCTTACCAGAGGCCGCTGTTCTATCCTTGTATTAAAAATATTTTCAATATCATTTAGCTTATATACTTTTGTTTACTGACAAAATATTTTGGCAATCAATTTAATAAGAACATGATGAGCTAGACCAGGGTTCTCCATCCCTGTTCCTGGAGAATTACCCTCCTATAGGTTTTTGCTCCAACCCCAGTTGTAACTAGCCTGATTCAGCTCATCAACGAGCTAATTATTAGAATCAGGTGCGCTAGATTAGGGTTGGAGTGAAAATCAACAGGACAGTAGCTCTCCAGGAACAGGGTTGGAGAATCCTTAGCTAGACAATGTACAACCTGAGTGTGAACAGAATGGAAAATGTAATAATGGACTGATGAGAGTGGTCATGAATGTTTTGTATGAGAATAGACAGCAGAATGTTATTATGCACACAATGCCTTTGTTTAAAGGTGCATGCACTTGTTCAGTGCGCGATCACATAATGCATCCTCCTTATTGGTTAATAACATCTCAATTGACGGTCCTCGTTGGTGGATGGCCTGTGTAATAATACTACCCTTTGAGCAGGCAGATGGAGAGATCTCTGGAAACAGCCATGTCTTCTCCTCTTTCAATATTAAAATAAACCGTCTTATTTATGATGCACTCCTATACACTGTCGCGTTTCTTCCAAGAGCAAAAATAACCCGCTCCCTTTAAACCAGGGATGGAACAATGAGTGCTGATTTTCCTCTACATTTGCATACCGTGCTCCAGATGATAGGCTATATTTGTTTGCAAAATGTGTTTATGGAAGAGAAGTTTAGATTCATCAAGAACTGATTCTTCAGACTTACACACAACATCCACCCCATGAATGCAAACAGAACTCCTTCAGTCAAGGTATGGCTTTTTATAAATTAGGCAATTGTAGCAATTGTTATCAACCATCAGATGTAGTGAAGTGTTCTTTTAGACTGAATACTTTGTATTTTAGAAATGTCCAATTTTGGTATTTCAAACATGATGGTCTATTTTGTATGCTTTGAAGGGTTGATGTAAATTCCAGCCTGATTCAGTCACTTTGGGAAATTAATTGAACATTTTCGATTTTTCGTTTTTGGTCATCCGGTACCGAAACTGCTCCCTCTACAACGGAAAATCCTGACTATTATTTTTATTTAGTCTCTTTTTGCAGTGTCCACTGAAACCACAGACATATCAAGGAAATGAATAGTTCCAAAGCAAATAACTTCACTACTGCTTCCACCTGTCCCTTTGGATCCTGCTTTTGCATGAATCACATTGCTCTACCTTGTGCCTGCAGTAACCAACATCATTCTAGGTGTCCCAAAAATGTCTATTTCCTGTGGCTGGTAGTGACCGGAGGGGAAGGTCTTGGGGCCTCAGGACTTCTCCGCTCTCAACCTGTCCGTGTCTGAAATCCTCTCCTGCCTCTGTGCGGCCTTGTACTATCTGGACCAATATGTCCTGGGACATGTTCTTCGATACATGACTACGTTTTCTTCACGTCTCATCTACACTGGCCGGCCCGTGTTCCAGTCCTGTACCTGTGTGGAGCGCTACCTTGCGGTGGTCCATCCTGTGATCTTCCTGAAGTAAAAACTTACACCGGATCCTACCCTATTGTTTTGGATACCTAAGCGCCGTAGGCATAGATGCAGAAGGCATGCTGGCGTCCTGGTGAGACAGATGGAGAGAAAATCTAACGGCACTCCCCTATGTTTTATTGGCAAATGTCCAGTCACTCGAGAATAAGATGGATGAGCTTCGTTCGGGAGTCTCCTATCAAAGAGGCTTGAAAGCTGCAATATTCTGTGCTTTACAGAGTCTTAGCTGACTGAATCTATGGATATACAACTCAGTGGTTTCTCCATGCAGCATCATGATCAGACGGTGGCTTCAGGCAAGTCCAAAGGGGGAGAGGTGTGCCTCTTTGTATACAATAACTGGTGCGCGGCTTCCAGTGAGAAGGAAATCTCAAGCTTTTTCTCACTTGACATAGAATACCTCATGGTAAACTGCAGACCTTTTTATCTACCAAGATCGTTCTCATCCGTAAGTATCACTGCTGTCTACATCCCACAAAAAGCAAACACCACCTGTCATTCAATGAACTGTATGGGGCCATAAACAAACAAGAAACCGCAGACCCAGAGACCCAGTTTCTTGTGGGCAGAAATTTTTACGAGGAAAGACTAAGATCCGTTCTACCTAACTTCTACCAACATGTCTCCATGTGCCACAAGGGGCGTCAAAACTATGGATCACTTTTATTCTACCCACAGAAACACATACAAGGTCCTCCCTCGACCTCCCTTCGGAAAATCAGACCAAGACTCTATCCTCCTGCTTCCAAACAAAAGCTCAAACAGTAAGTACCAGTGAATCGCTCAGTATGTAAGTGGTCCGATGAAGCAGACACGAAGCTATAAGACTTTTGCTAGTACAGAATGGGATATGTTCCGGGCAGCACTGGAATTTCGTGATTTTAAGGGCACGGACATTTAGCCTTCAAGAGGTGCCCAATCTGCCAGGGCACCAAGATCATCTGCCAGGGCACCAAGGCAATCAAAGTAGCCAATTACATTGATTAGAAAACCAAAAAACACAAGCTATTCTGTTTAGAAAAACACAAGCGATGTAAATATACATAAATAATTAGCATACATGTCAAAGTGTAAGTGCTAGACTATGTATATTAGCTACAGACTTTCATGTCCATACCACACCGATGCTGACATGAGAGAGGCGATAGAAAATTTAGCCAAACTTTAATGAGACGTTTAATTGTATATATACACTGCTCAAAAAAATAAAGGGAACACTTAAACAAAACAATGTAACTCCAAGTCAATCACACTTCTGTGAAATCAAACTGTCCACTTAGGAAGCAACACTGATTGACAATAAATTTCACATGCTGTTGTGCAAATGGAATAGACAAAAGGTGGAAATTATAGGCAATTAGCAAGACACCCCCAATAAAGGAGTGATTCTGCAGGTGGTGACCACAGACCACTTCTCAGTTCCTATGCTTCCTGGCTGATGTTTTGGTCACTTTTGAATGCTGGCGGTGCTCTCACTCTAGTGGTAGCATGAGACGGAGTCTACAACCCACACAAGTGGCTCAGGTAGTGCAGCTCATCCAGGATGGCACATTAATGCGGGCTGTGGCAAGAAGGTTTGCTGTGTCTGTCAGCGTAGTGTCCAGAGCATGGAGGCGCTACCAGGAGACAGGCCAGTACATCAGGAGACGTGGAGGAGGCCGTAGGAGGGCAACAACCCAGCAGCAGGACCGCTACCTCCGCCTTTGTGCAAGGAGGAGCACTGCCAGAGCCCTGCAAAATGACCTCCAGCAGGCCACAAATGTGCATGTGTCAGCATATGGTCTCACAAGGGCTCTGAGGATCTCATCTCGGTACCTAATGGCAGTCAGGCTACCTCTGGCGAGCACATGGAGGGCTGTGCGGCCCCACAAAGAAATGCCACCCCACACCATGACTGACCCACTGCCAAACCGGTCATGCTGGAGGATGTTGCAGGCAGCAGAACGTTCTCCACGGCGTCTCCAGACTCTGTCACGTCTGTCACATGTGCGTGTGAACCTGCTTTCATCTGTGAAGAGCACAGTGCGCCAGTGGCGAATTTGCCAATCTTGGTGTTCTCTGGCAAATGCCAAACGTCCTGCACGGTGTTGGGGGACAACCCCCACCTGTGGACGTCGGGCCCTCATACCACCCCCATGGAGTCTGTTTCTGACCGTTTGAGCAGACACATGCACATTTGTGGCCTGCTGGAGGTCATTTTGCAGGGCTCTGGCAGTGCTCCTCCTTGCACAAAGGCGGAGGTAGCGGTCCTGCTGCTGGGTTGTTGCCCTCCTACGGCCTCCTCCACGTCTCCTGATGTACTGGCCTGTCTCCTGGTAGCGCCTCCATGCTCTGGACACTACGCTGACAGACACAGCAAACCTTCTTGCCACAGCTCGCATTGATGTGCCATCCTGGATGAGCTGCACTACCTGAGCCACTTGTGTGGGTTGTAGACTCCGTCTCATGCAACCACTAGACTGAGAGTACCGCCAGCATTCAAAAGTGACCAAAACATCAGCCAGGAAGCATAGGAACTGAGAAGTGGTCTGTGGTCACCACCTGCATAATCACTCCTTTATTGGGGGTGTCTTGCTAATTGCCTATAATTTCCACCTTTTGTCTATTCCATTTGCACAACAGCATGTGAAATTTATTGTCAGTCAGTGTTGCTTCCTAAGTGGACAGTTTGATTTCACAGAAGTGTGATTGACTTGGAGTTACATTGTGTTGTTTAAGTGTTCCCTTTATTTTTTTGAGCAGTGTATATATAGGCCAAACGCCAGTCATGTTTCACAAATATAATGTAGGATAATTAACATTAACATCACACACCTTGCAATCTGAGCAGAGGCGGTCAGCATGTAAAAAAAACATTTATTTTTATTTTTTAACCTGGATGTTTTTTTGTCATTTTATGATCCAAGTCTTACCTTGTTTCAAAGTTGCCTAAGAAAAATCTGACCATATTTATTTTATAAACACTTCCTCATATGCCATTAAAACCAGCATTTCTCTCATGTTCTATTGCGATTCCACTTTCTTTCATTGTCCAGTTGCCATACATTTCTCCTCTAAATTTCAAGTCCAGTGTGCAGTAACATCTTCCGGGATCCTGTAATCCTGTCATGTAGCCACAGCTTTTGTTAAGTCTGTCTCAATGAATTCTAGAAACAAAAGGATTCTCTGGAATGTCCAATTTGCAGTAGAATATCCTCAAAGGAAGAACCTCCTCGTAACCTAATTTTAAAGAAACTGTGTGAGGCCTTCTTAGAGGAGAAGAATCAGAGAGATTCAGCAGGGCCTGAGGGGCTGTCTGCACCACGAGAAACTCAAACTCTTCTGCCTGAATGATAAACAGCCAGTGTGTTTTGTGTGTCATACTTCTAAAAAACATGCAAACCACAATTTCTGTCCCATGGATGAAGCTGCACAGGATTTTAAGGTAGGGGGCTTATAATAACATTACCACAACATAATTTTGCTGACATTTTACACCAGAAGAAAAAGTAATGTTAGTGTTTACTTTCTCATCATAGCTACAAACTCTGGTGTCCTTATGGATGTAACAGTATAACTTTAGTACGTCCCCTCGCCCCGACCCGGGCGCGAACCAGGGACCCTCTGCACACATCAACAACGGTCACCCACGAAGCATCGTTACCCATCGCTCCACAAAGGCCACGGCCCTTGCAGAGCAAGGGGCAACACTACTTAAGTCTCAGAGCAAGTGACGTAACTGATTGAAATGCTACTAGCGCGTACCCGCTAACTAGCTAGCCATTTCACATCCGTTACACTCACCCCCCTTTCAACCTCCTCCTCTTTCCGCAGCAACCAGTGATCCGGGTCACGGCACCAATGTAACAGTATAACTTTAGTACGTCCCCTCGCCCCGACCCGGGCGCGAACCAGGGACCCTCTGCACACATCAACAACGGTCACCCACGAAGCATCGTTACCCATCGCTCCACAAAGGCCACGGCCCTTGCAGAGCAAGGGGCAACACTACTTAAGTCTCAGAGCAAGTGACGTAACTGATTGAAATGCTACTAGCGCGTACCCGCTAACTAGCTAGCCATTTCACATCCGTTACATGGACAGCATGTTTGCATTGTAGAATTTGTGAGTGTTTCATTCCCCACTCATGTAGGTGTATATCGCATGTCTGTTCTAGGCTCTTATGTCATTTTTAATGCTGTTGAAAGTAACTACAAACTAATAATCAGTAATCCCGATTCACACAAAGTAATAATAGCAGGTTGACCGTCTTCAATACAGTATCAATTTTCAATTCTAGGAGGAACTCAAGACTTTATTGAAGCACTTACAGAAGACGTTTGAGATCTTCCATAAAGTGAAACTAGCCTGCCATCAAGCAGTAACCCATATTAAGGTGAGAATGTTGACTTATGTTGTCTAATACCACAGTGCAATGTAACTGTAGCTGAATGCCTTTATGCATTTGTGGATTCATTGTGAGAATAGCTGTGGTAATAATAGTATTTCACATATTCCTCCCGCTGTCTGCAGCTACACGCAGAGGACACAGAAAGACAGATTAAAGGGGAGTTTGAGAAGATACACCAGTTGCTTCGAGAGGACGAGGCGGCCAGATTAGCTACTCTGAAGGAAGAAGAGGAGCAGAAGAGTCACTTGATGAAGAAGAAGATTGATGAGATGATCGGAGGGTTATCATCACTTTCAGACACAATCAAAGCAGTAGAGGAGGAGCTGAAAGCAGAAGATATCTCATTCCTTCAGGTAAAAACCAATAACTCAATAATAAGCAGAAATTATTTGAGATATAAACTCAGCAAAAAAAGAAACGTCCTCGTTCAGGACCCTGTCTTTCAAAGATCATTCGTAAAAATCCAAATAACTTCACAGATCTTCATTGTAAAGGGTTTAAACACGGTTTCCCCTTGTTCAATGAACATGCACCTGTGGAACGGTCGTTAAGACACTAACAGCTTACAGACGGTAGGCAATTAAGGTTACAGTTATGAAAACTTAGGACACTAAAGAGGCCTTTCTACTGACTCTGAAAAACACAGAAAGAAAGATGCCCAGGGTCCCTGCTCATCTGCGTGAATGTGACTAAGGCATGCTGCAAGGAGGCATGAGGACTGCAGATGTGGCCAGGGCACTAAATTGCAATGTTCGTACTGCGAGACACCTAAGACAGCGCTACAGGGAGACAGGACAGACAGCTGATTGTCCTCGCAGTGGCAGACCATGTGTACAGGATCGGTACATCCGAACATCACACCTGCGGGACAGGTACAGGATGGCAACAACAACTGCCTGGGTTACACCAGGAACGCACAATCCCTCCATCAGTGCTCAGACTGTCCGCAATAGGCTGAGAGGCTGGACTGAGGGCTTGTAGGCCTGTTGTAAGGCAGGTCCTCATCAGACATCACTGGCAACAACGTCGCCTATGGGCACAAACCCACCGTCGCTGGACCAGACAAGACTGGCAAAAAGTGCTCTTCAGCAGGGGTGATGGTCGGATTTGCGTTTATCGTCGAAGGAATGAGTGTTACACCGAGGCCTGTACTCTGGAGCGTGATCGATTTGAAGGTGGAGGGTCCGTCATGGTCTGGGGCGGTGTGTCACAGCATCATCGGACTGAGCTTGTTGTCATTGCAGGCAATCTCAATCTCAACGCTGTGCGTTACAGGGAAGACATCCTCCTCCCTCATGTACCCTTCCTGCAGGCTCATCCTGACATGACCCTCCAGCATGACAATGCCACCAGCCATACTGCTCATTCTATGCGTGATTTCCTGAAAGACAGGAATGTCAGTGTTCTGCCATGGCCAGCAAAGAGCCCGGATCTCAATCCCATTGAGCATGTCTAGGACCTGTTGGATCGGAGGGTGAGGGCTAGGGCCATTCCCCCCAGAAATGTCCGGGAACTTGCAGGTGCCTTGGTGGAAGAGTGGGCTAACATCTCACAGCAAGAACTGGCAAATCTGGTGCAGTCTATGAGGAGGAGATGCACTGCAGTACTTAATGCAGCTGGTGGCCACACCAGATAATGACTGTTACTTTTGATTTTGACCCCCCCCTTTCTTCAGGGACACATTATTCAATTTCTGTTAGTCACATGTCTGTGGAACCTGTTCAGTTTGTCTCAGTTGTTGAATCTTATGTTTATACAAGTATTTACACATGTTAAGTTTGCTGAAAATAAATGCAGTTGATAGTGAGATGACGTTTATTTTTTTGCTGAGTGTATTTATTGATGAACTGATTTCATAATGTCATCTCACACCCACATGTAGGATTTGGCACGTTATTTTGGGGTCCCTCCAATATGTATTATTTGTTACATCCTTCCAATTCGTATGATACCTCTTAAACAACAGTCACCGATGCTTTAGCATTTGTCACTAAGGTTAGCTAGGTTAGGTGTAAGGGATAGGGGTGAGGGTTCGATAACATGCTCAGCAGTTGCAAAACGCTATGGTGGTGGTTAGCTAAAGTTGCTAATCAGATAAGATGCCACTTTCGTGTCTATTTTAAGTAATTCGACCATTTGTAACATATCATACGTATTGGCTCTGAGGCCAGGCTGGATTACATGTCATGTATTATCATTATTTATTATTAATTTGGTATTTTATTCTTCTGCAGAACTACAAGGTCACAATGAAAAGGTAAGTGATCTGCCTCTTCACTCTCTCTTCTCTGAGGTTCTTAACCTAGGGTGCCAAGGCTGTTCTTCACCTAACCCCACAGTTGAACTAACTCCTGAATATTCTTCCAGAGCCCAGTGCACACTGCCGGATCCAGAGAGGGTTTCAGGAGCACGGATCCATGTGGCTAAGCACCTTGACAACCTGCGCAGATTTTGTGGGAAGATGCAGGACATTGTTGAAGTGTTTGCTCACTATAGTAAGTATAATTTTATTGCTGCAATTGACAAGATGTTCAGTTACTAGCCATAGTTAATACATAACGCTACTTGATGCAAGTGTGAAACGTTGCTTGGCCCTGGTCTAAGCCCCAAATGTGCAGTTTGAAAAACCCCATACAGAATCTCTGTTCTCTTTGTTTAGCTGCTGCGACTCTGGATCCCAAGACTACCCACCCATCTCTCATCTTGTCTGGTGATCTGACCACTGTGAGACTTGGTGATGGGACGCAGAAGCATCCTGACAACCCAGAGAGGTTTGACAACAATAGAATGGTCCTGGGCTCTGACGGCTTTAACTCAGGGACACACATCTGGGATGTTGAGGTTGGGGACAGTGTAGGCTGGACCCTGGGTGTGGTTACAGAGACTGTCCGGAGGAAGGGAGGAGTACGCAGTGGACTCTGGGGTCTAAATTATAAATCAGGTGAATACAGGGCATATTCCCTACCAAATTCAACCATTCCCTTCACGTTGGGCCAGAGACCCCAGAGGATCCGAGTGCAGCTGGACTGGGACAGAGGAAAGCTGTCATTCTATGACCCTTTTAATAACTCACACTTACACACATTCACACACACTTTCGCTGAGAGAGTCTTTCCCTGCCTTGGTAATGGATGTAAACACCAGCCTCTAAAGATCTTATCATGGCCTCTGTAACAGTGGAACAACATAGAGCGGATAGGCCTCTTGTCTAGGAACAGCACAGTTAGAGCTGATAAGGAAGTTATAATGTCTCATATCACAACTTTAAAGATGAAATATGTAACCTATTGGGCGACCTGACCAACTTCACATAGAAAGGTGAGTGTTAGATCTGCAATTCTCATTGAAAGAAAGTCTAAGAAGCGGAAGATCTGTTCTTTGTGCGCTACTTCTATGCTTCCCGTTCCTAAGTTTCGTTTTTGTATCTTTTACTTTCGGTCTTGTACACCAGCTTCAAACAGCTGAAAACACAATCTTTTTGGTTATGAAAAGATATTTCACAGCGGTTGAGATGGTACAATTATTCTCTACACTGTACATTGCTTGTTTTGTCACATAAACTGAAATTAGGCGAACTATTCGAATTTTGGCAACTAGGAAATGGCAGAGCAATTTCTGCACTTTGCACCTTTAAATCGAGCACCTACTGATATTATAAAGACTTGACTGATTTGAACTTAATGATTAAACTGTTGATAAAGCACGAGAGTAGAACTGACACCCAGTCCAAATTTAGTAGAGTATAATCCTGTTTCTTATTTGTATTATATACGATTGATTTGTTAATCATTTGCTCTTATTGCCTTAAGTATATGATCAATTGCATGGAAATACAAAGCCATACTGTAACTGCCATTCCCTATTACATGATTCAACCAAATACATTCTATTGTTTTTTGTCTATGAGAGTGGAATAACACAGTTAAAGTTGATGCTGTTTTACCATAACGTTTCATTCACCCACTAGCCTAACCCACTTCCATGATTTAATCTTCTCAAACTAGTATGGCATAATTTTCAACAGTTGGAGCAAGCACATAAAGTTTCTTCAGAAATATATGCTTTTCCAGTTTAGACCGGTGTGGTAGGTTTGCAGAGGGAGACCGCTTGCAGAGGGAGATAGAGAGTCACTGGCCAGGGTCAGGCAAGGGTCACCAATAACTCTCAATTAGAGAGGAATATTCAGTAAATAAAGAATATTTGGCTACACCTAACTGCGCTGAATTCAAGGATTTTGCATTGGAATGTCCCAAAGTTTATTTCCACCTCTGATGTGTTTGTATATGGCAAGTGATAAGTCATCAAGACATAAAATACTAAACAATACATGTGACTGGCTTTGTAGAACTGTGAATTCTGTCCTGGGTAAAGGCTCTCACACTGTAGAACTCAGCTCGTATCAGCTACAGGTGTAATTTACCTGCTGTGTTCGACATTGGATACGATATAGGAATCAAAGTTATTCAAACTTTTTTTTTATGACTACAAGATAGCAACTCCGAAGAGAAAGATACAACTGCATCAATACTGAGATTTGAAAGCACACCTGACTAAACAAGACGGAAGTATACTGCTCCCTTCAGACACAATCAGAGCCGCAGAGGAGCTGAAAGCAGAAGGTAAGAACCAACAGTTCTGTGACAAGAAGACATTATTTGAGATAGATTTATCGATGAACTGATTTCATCTCATGTATTATGAGGATATATTATTCAGTTGGCCTTTGTGCTCCTACAGAACTATAAGGCCTACAGTGAAAGCAAGGTAAGTGATCTACCACGTGTCTCTGTCTCTTATCCCTGGTTTTTGACCTAGGTTATTCTTAACCCAACCCCACATTTGAACTGACTCCTGAATATTCTTCCAGAGCCCAGTGCACACTGCCGGATCCAGAGAGGGTTTCAGGAGCACGGATCCATGTGGCTAAGCACCTTGACAACCTGTGGGGGGAAAAAATTGTGTTTGCTCAATACAGTGAGTATGATTCTTATGTTACAATGAACACGTTAATTTACTAACTTAAGATAATACATTCATTTACAACAACAAAAATCGAAAAACAAGGGCATAAACAGACCTCAATGTTTGATTGAGTATAGTTAAATGACAAAACATGAAAGGGTAAGTTCAGAATTTGACAACATTATGTTAGATGGTTGCTCACCCTGAACGTAGTATATTGACCAGGAGGAACTGTAATCCATGGCTCGGTTTTCTTTAAACAGCTGTGATGACGTTGAATCAACGTGGGAAACTGATTGGATTTGCAAAAAGTCATACATTTAAGGGCATTTCTTCTTTTTTTCACCCAACTTTTAACCTACAGTAAATCCAAAGACATGGTGATTTCACGTTGAATTCACGTCAGTTGACAACCAAATGGAAATCAAAACTAGGCGTTGAACTGACGTCTGTGCCCATGGGGTTAGTATAACTTACACTAAGTGACCAAAAGTGTGGACACCTGCTCGTCGAACATCTCATTCCAAAATCATGGGCATGACTCAAGTAAAAGTGAAAGTCACCCAGTAAAATCCTACTTGAGTAAAAGTCTAAAAGTATTTGGTTTAAAATATACTTAAGTATCAAAAGTAAATGTAATAGCTAAAATATACTTAAGTGTCAAAAGTAAAAATATCAATCATTTCAAATTCCTTATATTAAGCAAACCAGACGGCACCATTTTCTTGTTTTTTTTAATTTACGGATAACCAGGTGCACAGTCCAACACTCAGACATCCTTTACAAACAAAGCATGTGTTTAGTGAGTCCGCCAGATCAGAGGCAGTAGGGATGACCAGGGATGTTCTCTTGATAAGAGTGTGAATCAGACAATTTTCCTGTCCTGCTTAGCATTCAAAATGTAACGAGTACTTTTGGGTGTCAGGGAAAATGTATGGAGTAAAAAGTATATAATTTTCAGTTTGTCCAATGGCGGTGAGCTTTAAACCACTCCAGCCGACACTTGGCATTGCGCATGGTGATCTTAGGCTTGTGTGCAGCCGATCAGCCATGGAAACCCATTTCATGAAGCCCCCTAACGAACAGTTATCGTGCTGATGTTGCTTCCAGAGGAAATTTGTAACTGAAGAACTACGTGCTTCAGCACTCTGCGGTCTCATTCTGTGAGCTTGTGTGGCCTACCACACAAGCTCATTGTTGCTACTCGACGTTTCCACTTCACAATAACAGCACCTACAGTTGACCGTGGCAGCTCTAGCAGGGCAGAAATGAGATGAACTGACTTGTTGGAAAGGAGGCATCCTATGACGGTGCCATGTTGAAAGTCACAGCTCTTCAGTAAGGCCGTTCTACTGCCAACGTTTGTCTACGGCGATTGCATGGCTGTGTGTTAGCTTTTATACACCTGTCAGCAACGGCTGAAATAGCCGAATCCATTCATTTGAAGGGGTGTCCACATACTTTGTATATAAAATGTACCAAAATGTACTAACTTTAGCCACCGCTAGCTACAAATCTATGTGAGTGATCGCCAAATCAACTCAACATATAAAGTGTTGAACCAATGTTTCATGAGATGAAATAAAAGATCCCATACATTTTCCATACGCACAAAAAGTTTTTCTCTAAAACATCCCTCTTAGTGAGCATTTCACTTTTGCCAAGACAATCCATCCACCTGACAGGTGTGGCATATCAAGAAGCTGACTAAACAGCGTGATCACGAAACAGGTGCACCTTGTGCTGGGGACAATAAAAGGCCACTAAAATGTACAGTTTTGTCACACAACACAATTCCACAGATGTCTCAAGTTTTGAGGGAGCATGCAATTGGAATGCTGACTGCAGGAATGTCTGCCAGAGAAATGAATGTTCATTTCTCTACCATAAGACGCCTCCTTCATTGTTTTAGAAAATTTGGCAATATGTCCAACCGGCCTCACAACCACACTAGCCCAGGACCTCCACATCCAGCTTCTTCACCTGCGGGATCGTCTGAGACCAGCCACCCGGACAGCTGATGAAACTGTGGGTTTGCACAACCAGAAACCGTCTCAGGGAAGCTAATCTGCGTTCTCGTCGTCCTCATCAGGGTCTTGACCTGACTGCAGTTCGATGTCGTAACCAACTTTAGTGGGCAAATGCTCCCCTTCGATGGCCACTGGCACGCTGGAGAAGTGTGCTCCTCACAGATGAATCCCGGGTTTCAACTGTACCGGGCAGATGGCAAACAGCGTGTACGGCGTCATGTGGGCGAGCGGTTTGCTGATTGATGTCAGCGTTGTGAACATGCTGGCGGCGGGGTTATGGTATGAGCAGGCATAAGCTACGGGCAACGAACACAATTGCATTTTTATCGATGGCATTTTGATATTGTGACGATATCCTGAGGCCCATTGTCATGCCATCCATCCGCTGCCATCGCCTCATGTTTCAGCATGTATGACTCTTTTAACATTTGGAAAGAAGTAGAAGGTGCTCAACCAACTAGAATAGAGGGGCGACCTAAAAATGTGTCGACATCATTGGACAGGAAAAGGTGCAGCGCTCGCTCAACATTAAAAAATACATTGTTTTATTAGACAAGTTTAAAAGATTGACGTGTCGGCCTTCAATGGCCTTCTTCAGGATAATCACGAAGGGAATGGACAAGTTCATGTAGGGCATGGGGAAGACAATTAGGGAGAAAACTCTCTTCAGCTGGTGGTGCTAATGAGAGACCATACAGGTTAGTACTGGTGTGCTGCGGTCAATGTCTCCACCTAGTGATACAATACAGGAGTGAAACCACTAAACAACAATTGGAAAACGTGACAAGCTTTTTTTCAACTACAGTAGGTGTAATTGATATACAACCACTACTATATAATACATGTTGAATTTGTTGGGTATTGGGTAACAACTGGTTTGGGGAACAACAGCTAGTGAGCTAGTAAGTTCCCTCCATGTCTAAACAAGAAAAACAAATGGGGGAATGGGGTGGTCACTGGACCAACAAAGGGATGGGGCCCTTCTCAAAGGCATACTATAGTCCTTCTCTAGATTAAGACCTTTGGGGACTAAAGTATCTAAGGAATGGATCCAGGACGTCTCTCGGGACCTTTGGTGTTTGTCAACATCACCACCGCGTCAGTTGGCCCATCGCCACCGCATCAATACCGCCACAAGTCAATTGGTCCTTTCCTAAATAAGCCATGGATGGCGATAGGAATTTGGACTTGTGTTTTTACTTAATTCTCCGTACTGGCCAATGATTAATAATGACGATACTGATCCAACCATAAATTCATACATTGTGCCCCTGGACTGAGAGGATGATAAATTCTAGATGTAGAAGGCTAATGTTAACCAGCTAACGTTACCCACGAAAGGAAGTAAGGCATTTTAGCCAAGTAGTCTAGGACATCTAAAAATAAAAGCGTGTACTGTATGAGTCATAGACTGTTTCGTCAACATGAAAGAGAGGAGGATGGTATTGGCGTTTCTCTACAAGTAGGGTGAGTCAACATGTTTCTCCTACTTGAACACACACACACACACACACACACACACACACACACACACACACACACACACACACACACACACACACACACACACACACACACACACACACACACACACACACAAATCAGAACCATTGACAGCCACATCACATTTAGCTGACGTTGATTGGGCTAAATATGTTTTGGTATCTTTTAGTTGTCACTGTATTAGACTAAGCAGAGGTGATTTGATTATGTTGAAATGGTGCTGGAATAGTGGAGGCAGCTCCTGTCTGTGGTTCTAAATCAATAGTTGTTTAGTAGTCCGCACATGTTTGGGAACATTAACTTGCTTGACCATGCTGTAGGTAATATAACTCTTTGTTACATGCAATATGCTTTGGACAGAGGTTGCTATCCAGTTTTGTGCTAAAACAAAAGTGTGGTTGAATGTATTCTGCCAATGTGTCTTCTTATTGTCTCAGCTTGAGGCCTATATATATATCCCGGTCGCAAGGCATATGAACTAACAGGTTATAGAGAAAACAACGCAACTATCACAACACATAGGTTGCAATATGGCTTTTTTTTCCTGGCTTGTCTTCCCCAATGATTTTACCCACACACCGCTACTGCTCTGAACCCCAAGACTGGCCACCCATCTCTGATCTTGTCGAGGATTTGACAAGTGTGAGACTTGGGCATGGGACATATCAGCTCCCTGACAACGCAGAATGGTTCTGGGCTCTGAGGGCTTTAACCTCAGGGACAAACAACTTAGATGTTGAGGTTGAGGACAGTATATGCTGGTTCCTGGGTGTGATCACAGAGTCTGCCCCGAGGAAAGGAGTCATACCCAGTGGATTCGTGTTTATATTGTAATGGAGCTTATTCTGACTACTCAGAAGAATCCCCACCAAAGCCAGACAGAGACCACAGAGGATCAGAGTGCAGCTGGACAGGGACAGAAGAAAGACCCTATAAATAACACACACCGACACACATTCACAGGAACTTTAACTGAGACAGTCTTTTCCTGCTTTTCTCATTTCTGTGAATGCCAGCCTCTAAAGATCTTGCCATGGCCTCTATAAAAGAACAGCACAAAGAGCGGATAATATCTCTTACTAGTTTTATTTATTTGAACTTCATGCTAAAATTGTTGATAGTACAAGAGTTGCCACCTTGTCCAGTTTTAGTGGAATATTCCGTTTTTTCTCCTTTCTTGCTGACCAATTACATGGAAATACAAAACCATACTGTAACTGCTATTCCTTATTCCACGACTAGAGCAAATAGCGTTTTTTTCTTTTCTTCCGCCTATCAATGGAACAGCAGTATATGGTAATGTATCTTACCAAAGCATTACACCAACCTACAATCCTAACCCACTATGACAACCCCATTATTTAATGTTCTCTCAATAGTGAAACAGAACTGTTGCAAGCATACGATGTTTCTTCAGAAGTGCTGTGTTGTAGGTACATAATGTAGATACAGCCTGTAGAGGGAGATGGAGTCCCAGGCCAGGGGTCAGAGCCAATAGCACAGAAGTAATCAATGCTTAACAAACTTATGGTTTTCTATCATGTGGTCAATATACACAAATATACATTCTCCAAGTTGAAGAATCTCAACAATGTTAAGGATTTGAGGCAAACAATTGCATAAGACAAGAAATAAGGGTCCGTCTTTCTAATATGAAAATGGATAGTACATTTACTAATTGTATCATATTACCAATGGTTGAAAAAGTACTTAATTGTCATACTTGAGTAAAAGTAAAGATACCTTGATAGAAAATTACTCAAGTAAAAGTGACAGTCACCCAGTAAAATCCTAATTGAGTCAAAGTATGTTGTTTTAAATATACTTAAGTATCAAAAGTAAATTTAATAGCTAAAATATACTTAAGTATCAAAAGTAAAAATATAAATAATTTCACATTTCTTATATTAAACAAACCAGAAGGAACCATTTTCTTGTATTTTGATTTATTTACAGATAGCCAGGGACACACTCCAACACTCAGACATAATTTAAAAACTAAGCATGTGTGTTTAGTAAGTCCGCCAGATCAGAGGCAGTAGGAATGACCGGGGATGTTCTCTTGATAAGTATGTGAATTGGACAATTTTCCATTCCTGCAAAGCATTCAAAATGTAACAAGTACTTTTGGGTGTCAGGGAATATGTATAGAGTAAAAAGTACATTATTTTCTTTAGGAATGTAAGTGAAGTAAAAGTAGAAGTTGTCCAAAATATAGATAGTAAAGTACAGATACCCGAAAAAAATACTTAAGTAGTATTTTGAAGTATTTTTACTTAAGTACTTTACACCACTGCATATTACGAATCATTATTAATTCAACAGCTAAATGTAAAAAAAAATCTGTAATGATATTGCCAGGGTGAGGTAAAAAAAAAAGTGCCAGGTTATGACAAAATAAATGTCTCTCTGGTTTCACTCTAAATTCAAGTTCAATGTAAGGAGTTAACGAAAAACTTAATAGGCTACAGATACATCCTTCCTATCTCCATCTGCGGTTGAAGTGTCTTCACTCCCAAGTTCACTTAACACATGCAACACAATAAAGGAGGTATTATACTGTGGCTGTGTTAATTCATTTTTATGTTGAAAGGGAAGACTATGCCTTTAGGTGAAGTCTATATGTCAGGGTTCCACAACTGGCAGTTATTTTGGGGGGGGGGGGGGGGGGGGGCCCTCAAGTTTTCCTAGTATATATATATATATATATATATATATATATATATATATATACTGAACAAAAATAAAAATGCAACATTTAAAGTGTTGGTCCCATATTCCATGAGCTGAAACAAAATATCTCTGATATTGTGCATATGCACAAAAAGCTTATTTCTCTCAAATTTTGTGCACAAATGTGTTTATATCCCTGTTAGTGAGCATTAAACCTTTGCCAAGATAACCCATCCACCTGACAGGTGTGGCATATCAAGAAGCTGATTAAACAGGTGCACCTTTTGCTGGGGACAATAAAAGGCCACTATAAAATGTGCAGTTTTGTCACACAACACAATGCCACAGATGTCTCAAGTTGAGGGAGCGTGCAATTGGCATGCTGACTGCAGGAATGTCCACCAGATCTGTTGCCAGAGAACTGAATGTTCATTTCTCTACCATAAGCCACCTCCAATGTTGTTTTAGAGAATTTGGCAGTACGTCCAACCGGCCTCACAACCGCAGACCATCAAATCAAATTGTATTTGTCACATGCGCCAAATACAACAAGTCCTTAACCAACAATGCAGTTCAAGAAATAGGGTTAAGAAAATATTTACTAAATAAACTAAAGTTTAAAAAAATCTAATCAAATACAGAGTCGGTACAGAGTCAATGTGCGAGGGTACAGGTTAGTCGAGGTAATTTGTAAAGTGACTATGCATTGATAATAAACAGCGAGTAGCAGCAGTGTAAAAACAAAGGGGGGGGGGGGGGGGGGGGGGGGGGTGTCAATGTAAATAGTCCGGGTGGCCATTTTATTAATTGTTCAGCAATCATATGGCTTGGGGGTAGAAGGTGTTAAGGGACCTTTTGGTCCTAGACTTCGCGCTCCGGTACCACTTGCCGTGCGGTAGCAGAGAGAACAGTCTATGTCTTGTGTGACTGGAGTCTTCGACAATTTTTGGGGCTTTCCTCTGACACCGCCTAGTTTATTGGTCCTGGGTGGCAGGAAGCTTGGCTCCAGTGATGTACTGGGCCGTTCGCACTACCCACTGTAGTGCCTTGCGGTCGGAGGCCGAGCAGTTGCCATACCAGGCAGTGATGCAACCAGTCAGGATGCTCTCGATGGTGCAGCTGTACAACCTTTTGAGGATCTGAGGACCCATGCCAAATCTTTTCAGTCTCCTGAGGGGGAATCGGTTTTGTTGTGCCCTCTTTACTGTCCTGGTGTGCTTGGACCATGTTAGTTTGTTGGTGATGTGGACACCAAGGAACTTGAAGCTCTCAACCTGCTCCACTACAGCCCCGTCGATGAGAATGGGGGCGTGCTCGGTCCTCTTTTTCCTGTAGTCCACAATCATCTCCTTTGTCTTGATCATGTTGAGGGAGAGGTTGTTGTCCTGGCACCACACGGCCAGGTCTCTGACCTCCTCCCTATAAGCTGTCTCGTCGTTGTCGTTGATGAGGCTTACCACTGTTGTGTCATCGGCAAACTTAATGATGGTGTTGAGTCGTGCCTGATGAGTGAACATGGAGTACAGGTGGGGACTGAGCATGCACCACTGAGGGGCCCCTGTGTTGAGGATCAGCGTGGCGGATGTGTTGTTACCTACCCTTACCACCTGAGGGCGGCCCATCAGGATGTCCACTATCCAGTTGCAGAGGGAGGTGTTTAGTCCCAGGGTCCTTAGCTTATTGATAAGATTTGAGGGCACTATGGTGTTGAATGCTGAGCTGTAGTCAATTAATAGCATTCTCACATAGGTGTTCCTTTTTTCCAGGTGGCAAAGGGCAGTGTGGAGTGCAATAGAGATGGCAACATCTGTGGATTTGTTGGGGCGGTATGCAAATTGGAGTGGGTCTAGGGTTTCTGGGATAATGGTGTTGATGTGAGCAATGACCAGCCTTTCGAAGCACTTCATGGCTACAGACGTGAGTGCTACGGGCCGGTAGTCGTTTAGGCAGGTTATCTTAGTGTTCTTGGGCACAGGCACTATGGTGGTCTGCTTAAAACATGATGGTATTACAGACTCAATCAGGGACATGTTGAAAATGTCAGTGAAGACACCTGCCAGTTGGTCAGAGCTTGCTCGCAGTACACGTCCTGGTAATCCGTCTGGCCCTGCGGCCTTGTGAATGTTGACTTGTTTAAAGGTCTTACTCACATCTGCTGCAGAGAGCGTGATCTCACAGTCTTCCAGAACAGCTGGTGATCTCATGCATGTTTCAGTGTTATTTGCCTCGAAGCTAGCATAGAAGTAGTTTAGCTCGTCTGTTAGGCTTGTGTCACTGGGCAGCTCTCGGCTGTGCTTCCCTTTGTAGTCTGTAATGGTTTACAAGCCCTGCCACATCCGATGAGCGTCAGAGCCGGTGCAGCGGCTTACGTTCAGATGGTGAACAGTTGCCATACCAGGCAGTAATGCAACCGGTCAGGATGCTCTCGATGGTGCAGCTTTTTGAGGATCTTTTCAGTCTCCTGAGGGGGAAAGGGTGTTGTCGTGCCCTCTTCATGAATGTCTTGGTGTTTGGACCATGATAGTTTGTTGGTGATGTGGACACCAAAGAACTTGAAACTCTCGACCCGCTCCACTACAGCCCCATCAATGTTAATGGAGGCCTGTTCAGCCCGCTTCTTCCTGTAGTCCACGATCACCTTTGGCTTGCTCACATTAAGGAAGAGGTTGTTGTCCTGGCACCACACTGCCAGGTCTCTGACCTCCTCCCCATAGGCTGTCTCATTGTTGTCGGTGATCAGGCCTGCCACTGTTGTGTCGTCAGCTAACTTAATGATAGTGTTGGAGTTGTGTTTGGCCATGCAATCGTGGGTGAACAGGGAGTACAGGAGGGGACTAAGCACGCACCCCTGAGAGGCCCCAGTGTTGCGGATCAGCGTGGCAGACATGTTGTTGCCTACCCTTACCACCTGGGGTTTGCCCGTCAGGAAGTCCAGGATCCAGAGGGAGGTGTTTAGTCCCAGGGTCCTTAGCTTAGTTATGAGCTTTGTGGGCACTATGGTGTTGCACGCTGAGCTGTAGTCAATGAACAGCAGTCTCACATAGGTGTTCCTTTTGTCGAGGTGGGAAAGGGCAGTGTGGAGTGCGTTTGAGATTACGTCATCTGTGGATCTGTTGAGGCAGTATGTGAATTGGAGTGGGTCTAGGGTATGATGCTGTTCATGTGAGCCATGACCAGCCTTTCAAAGCACTTCATGGCTACCGATGTGAGTGCTACGGGGTGGTAATCATTTAGGCAGGTTACCTTCGCTTCCTTGGGCACAGGGACTATGGTGGTCTGCTTGAAACATGTAGGTATTACAGACTCGGTCAGGGAGAAGTTGAAAATGTCAGTAAAGACACTTGCCAGTTGGTCCGCGCATACTTTGAGTACACGTCCTGGTAATCCGTCAGGCCCCGCGACTTTGTGAATGTTGACCTGTTTAAAGGGCTTGCTCACATCGGCTTGAGAGCGTGATCACACAGTTGTTGCTTGCCTCGAAGCGACAATAAAAGGTATTTAGCTCGTCTGGTAGGCTTGCGTCACTGGGTAGCTCGCGGCTGGGTTTCCCTTTGTAGTCTGTAATAGAGCGTCAGAGCCGGTGTAGTAGGATTCAATCTTAGTCCTGTGTTGACGCTTTTCCTGTTTGATGGTTCGTCTGTATGGCGTATGTATGGCATCGTGTGGGCGAGCGATTTGCTGATGTCAACGTTGTGAACAGAGTTCCTCATGGTGGTGGTGGGAATATGATATGGGCTGGCATGAGCTATGGACAACAAACATAATTGCATTTTATCGATGGCAATTTGAATAAACAAAAATACTGTGATGAGATCCAGAGGCCCATTGTGAAACCCATTTCTTTTTAGGTATCTATGACCAACAGATGCATTTCTGTACTCCCAGTCATGTGAAATCCATAGATTAGGACCTGATGAATTTATTTCAATTGACTGATTTCCTCATATAAACTGTAAAATCAATGAAATTGTTGCATGTTGCATTTATATTTTTGTTCAGTATAGTTGATGATATAGTTGGAATACCTTCCTAATATTGAGTTGCACCCCCTTTTGCCATCAGAACAGCCTCAATTCATCGGGGCTCGGACTAAAAAGTGTTGAAAGTGTTCAACAGGGATGCTGGCCTATGTTGACTCCAGTGCATCCCACAGTTGTGTCAAGTTTGCTGGATGTCCTTTGGGTGGTAGACCATTCTTTATACACATGGGAAACTCTTGAACGTGAAAAACCCATTAGCATTGCAGTACACTCAAAGCCGGTGCGCCTGGCACCTACTACCGTACCCCGTTCAAAAGCACTTAAATATTTTGTCTTGCCCATTCACCCTCTGAATGGCACACATACACAATCCATGTCTCAATTGTCTCAAGGCTTAAAAATCCTTCTTTAACCTGTCTCCTCCCCTTCATCTACACTGATTGAAGTGGATTTAACAAGTTAAATCAATAAGAGATCACAGCTTTCACCTGGATTCACCTGTCCAGTCTACGTCAAGGAAAGAGCAGGTGTTCCTAATGTTTTGTACACAGTGAGGTTAGCTACAAACATTCAAATTCAACATTGGGTGATATTGATATTTTACATAGGTGGTTTCAGTTCGGTTCACATGTTTTTACATGATTTATTTAAGGATTAGTGCATATTGTATGTTGTGTTACTTAAACCACACAGATGAGGGGCTGAAACTGTGGAATCTAATGGAATTTGTCATGTTGCAGAAAATGGCATTTAACATTCTGCTATGTCACGTTTGAAATATATTTCCCCCGAAAGATATCCATATATCATAATGATATTTAGCCTCGAGAGATACCTAGTAATGTGCTCATGTTTTTCGCAAGTGTTGACAGATCAATGAATACATATACATGGTCTTGCCGAGGAGGATAGAGATCTTCAAAATCATACAGTTCATCAATGTAATAATTATTCCCCTCTTCCCGAGGGTTTGACAACGTTTCAATTCAAGACCGAGGTTGTACTGTAGCTTTACAATTCTGTATGATTGGTAAACCTACAGAAACGAGACTCAACACATCACAGAGCTCTATATTCTCATACTTGCCATGTCCTATGTTAACGAATAACTCTATATTACTATGTTATAGTATGACTTCTATAGGCCTAATACTGTATTTATTTACAACGTGTATTTGAATTGGGACAGATACAATTAAAACATTGACACATTGAATAATAAGATAGCATATCACCAAGCTTTTATACACATTTTTCAGTCCCTAGATTAAAATGACGTTCGAAAAAGAGCATATGTTACTTTTCAGCATCAGCCCCTAGACGGGCTTTAAAATAAGAAGAAAACAAAACATGATATGAAATGGTTAATGTGGTCACATGCTTACCGCTCTTTGAAACCAGTTTTTCTACTTTCTGTGTGTCACGCCCTGACCTTAGTTCCTTTTTTATGTCTGTATTTTGGTTTGGTCAGGGTGTGAGTTGGGGTGGGCATTCTATGTTTTTGTTCTATGTTGTCTATTTCTATGTGTTTGGCCGGGTGTGGTTCTCAATCAGAGACAGCTGTCTATCATTGTCTCTGATTGAGAACCATACTTAGGTAGCCTTTTCCCACCTGTATTTTGTGGGTAGTTGTTTTCTGTTTCGTGTCTGCACCAGACAGGACTGTTTCATTTCGTTTTCTCTCTTTGGTGTTTTTGTTATTTCAGTGTTCAGTTTATTTATTAAGTTAACATGAACATTTCCCACGCTGCGTTTTGGTCCACTCCTTCTTCCCAGCACGATCGTTACTGTGAATCATTTATACAAATATTTGTAGATGTTTGAAGTGATCATGAAGTGAGTTATAGAAACGGACTTCTTGACGTTGCCTATATTTCCCCCCACACGTGCCCCAGCCCTATCCCCACCCACTCACTCACTCAACTCTGGCCAGCTAGTGCTTATTTCATCATTCCCTGCCAACCTGGTTACCGTCCAACCTGGCTACTGGGTGAGCATTTGAGGACACAAAATGGCCGCGCCGGAAAACGGATCTGACAGAGGTGTCATGGAGCCAAATAAATCCTCATTAACAGAACAGCTTGATCCTGAGTTGGTGCCAGTTTGAAGGCGACCCAAGCCTCAGGACAAGGATCAACTCTCCACTACACACGGCCATGGCTTCTAAAGTGAACTCTCACACTTAATTATGGGATAAAATCCAATATATTATGGGATAAAATCCAATATATCAACACACTCAGATGCAGTATTTCTAGGGTTTTGGATGAGGTAAAAAAATATGCATTCATAGGTAAGCCTAGACACGGTTCCTATTTGTAACAGGTATTTTGCACGTGGCATATGGTAAATTGAATCTATCGATATAGTTATTCCATTGTATGATTTGAATTGATGTGGTGTCTCGTCACTTAAACCACACAGATGAGGGGCTGAAACTGAAACTGTTATGTTGCAGAAAATGTCCCAGGTTCCGGGTGAAAGTGGAACCTTTAGTCAGTGGTGCCGAAACAGCAAGGGGGAGAAGAAGAGGAGGGGACAGAGAGCGGCCCCCAGCATTGTGCTAACCTTGTGCTGATGGCTGGATCGATCCAGGGATAACTGGAGAGGTGATGAGACTGCAATATACGTTTGATAAACACAACATGGTATGAGTAGATTTGAAAGGAGATATCGCTGCATTTTGTTCTCTCTGGAGGGGAAAAAAAAACTACCACTGGCTTCAAGCATAGTGAATTTGAGCATTTAAAAAAAATATACATCTTAAAATAAATAGAATTTTATTTCTAAACACACAATAGGAAGACACACTAGATTATTTAACAGAATATGTGAATAGGTAAATAAAATAGCCCCCAGAATAGAAATATTAAACCAGTTTGATTAGGCCATGAAAGCTTCAATGTATTACTATTGTGACATTGACCAGGCATTTAATAAATGTAATTACGTTTCATTGAAAGGCAACATAATCAACATTACAAAATAAATATGCAGCCCCCTATTCCATGCCCTGCCTGCCTTTCCCGTTACTTTGTATGGGCCGGGATGGAGCCCCTCTCCATCTTTCCTTCCATTCTGTCGCATTTACTATGTTTACACTGTCGACACACCCCTGCCGTTCACCCGAACACCATCCCCCAATCCTGTCACACACACACACACACCATGGCATGAATTCCAACACAACGTGCATGTCACTGACACAACATACAATATGCACTAATCCTTCAATAAATCATGCAAAAACACGTGAACCGAACTGAAACCACCTATGTAAAATATCCATATCACCAATGTTGAATTTGAATGTTTGTTGCTAACCTCACTTACCATTCTTCAGTGGGTATCCCGGTCTGTGTCTAAAAGGAGAGGAAGGGAGGATCATGGTACTCTATAGTTTGTTCCACAAGTACATTGCATAACAATCATAGCAACAAAGCATGTTTATGCTACGTTAGGCAGCTGACACGCCATCCGCAGCACACCGCAGACATACCCCTCTGTCTCTCTGTCCTTTTCTTTCTCCCTGTCTCTCTCACACACGCGCTTCCGCATACGCACAATCCTAAAATTAAAATAATAATAATACGAACTCCGAAACCATGAGAATATCCGTGAACATGTCGCTACAATGTTTAATTCAGAGCCTCTCTGTAAGTCCATATTTTATTACAATGCTGCCACCTGTGTGGCCACATAACAAAGGAGAGTGCGTTGCACAGAATTGTGGTATATAATGATATAATTTCCTTTTCAGTACATCTATTATCATATTGTTACAGTGTTATTGTAGCACTGTATCAGTGTCTGCGAAGAAACAATGTTGCTTTAAACCTCACGCGGTCAAAGTTGTTTACCTCTTCGTTACCTCTGACGTCATGACACACCCCTGTGTTTGGGGGAAGGGGAGTCGCTCACACACGTTACGAGCATTGGACTTGACCAAGCAAAGCAGGGCTGGTGTAAGTCGTCACCAACCAAAACACGGGATACACGCAGATTGCACCTTTGATTGGTTATTGGAGAGGCTTGGAGAAAATATCCCATTTTGTCGAAGTCCGGGGGCGGGGCATATCAAAAAGTAATGGCCATCTATTTAGGGTCTGGCCAGGGGATTTCTCGTCTATCATAGCTATTCTATAGAATTCACCGTTTGTAGAGCGAACAAGGTAAATATCGTAACCAGTATTACTAGCCGTATTCGTTAATTGCAGTCGCGTTCGGTCTGAATATAGTTGATATATCGCCTGAACTTGATACACCAATTTAGGGTTAACCAGCCATCTAGCCACGCTAGCTATCAGTATCAGCTCGCCAGCCAACATTTAGAACCTTCCTTGGGCGTGATAGTTTGGACGTTTCGAGTCGATCACATGCGGATATTTGTATAACGCAGTTATTACACAGTATCTCATACCACAAGTCAACATGGGAATGAATTTTTTTTCAAGAGATTGACGACGACAAACGGATTAAGGGCAACTTGGTATTGGAAAAAGTTGTACGCAGGTATAAAACTCGCATCCAGAGAAGGAATGTGAAAGCTGAAACTATTCTGCGGCTCGAGCTCAAAACAAACGCAGCGTTACAAGGCTGTCAGTTTACCAAAATAATCTTTACAATCAAACCATTGCACGCATGTTGCTCAAGTAATTGTCATGCTTTTCTTTACAGAGAATATATGATAAGACTATTATTCAAACAACCAAACTGCTTGAAACAAGGTCTGAAGTGATTAAGACAATTTCTTATTTTTCAGGATTAAAGATATCTTTATGGTTAAGAAGAGAGTTGCCAAGTCTTTATCACCCATCAACAAACAAGGGCATGCCAAAATCTCAGGTAAATTAATTTGATCTGTTTTAAATCCTTGAATTCATAGCCAAACTGCATCTGTATAAAATGCATGCATTTAATCTCAGCTGGATATTTCCAAATATGTATTATCTGTCACAATTTATAAATAATATACTTTATTATAGACTTTATTTGGATAGTCCATCTATAGATGCTCTACAGCAGGATTCTCCAACCAGCAGACTGGATTTTGCCCACCCAGTTTTCCAAGCAATTGTAATATATATATATATATATATATATATTTATCTCAGCAAAAAAAGAAAGTCATCTCACTGTAAACTGCATTTATTTTCAGCAAACTTAACATGTGTAAATATTTGTATGAACATAAGATTCAACAGCAGACATAAACTGAACAAGTTCCACAGACATGTGACTAACAGAAATGGAATAATGTGTCCCTGAACAAAGGGGGGGGGGGGGGGGGGGGGGGGGTCAAACTTAACAGTCAGTATCTGGTGTGGCCACCCTGCATTAAGTACTGCAGCGCATCTCCTCATGGACTGCACCTGATTTCCCAGTTCTTTCTGTGAGATGTTACCCCACTCTTCCACCAAGGCACCTGCAAGTTCCCGGACATTTATGTGGGAAATGGCCCTAGCCCTCACCCTCCGATTCAACAGGTCCCAGACGTGCTCAATGGGATTGAGATCCTGCTCTTCGCTGGCCATGGCAGAACACTGACATTCCTGTCTTTCAGGAAATCACGCACAGAACGAGCAGTATGGCTGGTGGCATTGTCATGCTGGAGAGTTATGTCAGGATGAGCCTGCAGGAAGGGTACCACATGAGGGAGGAGGATGTCTTCGCTGTAACGCACAGCGTTGAGATTCTCTGCAATGACAACAAGCTCAGTCCGATCATGCTGTGTCACACCGCCACAGACCATGACGGACCCTCCATTCCTTCGACGATGAACACGAAACCGACCATCACCCCTGGTGAGACAAATCCGCGACTCGTCAGTGAAGAGCACTTTTTGCCAGTCCTGTCTGGTTCAGCGACGGTGGGTTTGTGCCCATAGGGGACGTTGTTGCCGGTGATGTTTGGTGAGGACCTGCCTTACAACAGGCCTACAAGCTCTAAGTCCAGCCTCCCTCAGCCTATTGCGGACACTAATGGAGGGATTGTGCGTTCCTTGTGTAACTCAGGCAGTTGTTGTTGCCATCCTGTACCTGTCCCACAGGCACGTTCACGCAGATGAGCAGGGACCCTGGGCGTCTTTCTTTCTGTGTTTTTCAGAGTCAGTAGAAAGGCCTCTTTAGTGTCCTAAGTTTTCATCACTGTGACCTTAATTGCTTACCGTCTGTAAGCTGTTAGTGTCTTAACGACTGTTCCACAGGTGCATGTTCGTTCATTGTTTATGGTTCATTGAACAAGTATGGGAAACAGTGTTTAAGGGTTTACAATGAAGATCTGTGACGTTATTTGGATTTTTACAAATGATCTTTGAAAGACAGGGTCTTGAAAAAGGGACATTTCTTTTTTGCTGAGTTTATTTATATATATATATATATATATATATATATATATTTATATATACAGTACCAGTTAAAAGTTTGGACACACCTATTCATTCCAGGGTTTTCCTTTGTTTTTACAATTTTCTACATTGTAAAATAATAGCGAAGACTTCAAAACTATGAAATAACACATATGGATTCATGTAGTAACCAAAAAAGTGTTAAACAAATCTAAATATATTTTGTATTTGAGATTCTTCAAAGTAGCCACCCTTTGCCTTGATGACAGCTTTGCACACTCTTGGCATTCTGTCAAACAGCTGCATGAGGTTGTCACCTGGAATGCATTTCAATTAATCTTTTCATACGTGAGTTCCAAATATCTCTAACAGTCACCCCAGCGTGAGTTGTTTTATGCACGTGATATCAGAATGCACTCAATGTTCCAAAATGTGATTGTTACACAACAGGACAGTTAACATGCGCTGCCTGCTAATTATCTATGTTTCAACTTGTCAATTTCAAAATATTTTCAAACAAGTTTTTTTTTCTAACAACAGTTTGAATTGAGGTGTGTTCCGCCTCATTAATTCACATGGAAGTAGCCCATTTCAGTGTTGCTGACAATTTATGTTTGAGGCTTAATTAAGCCGGACCAACTTCCCTCTTCGAGGAGAGCCCTTCCCCAATGCCTCCATTGTTGTTTTCCATACAAATAATAACTTTGGACATGTGTGCGTTCCTATCAAAGTAAGTGCCTTATTTTCTGCATATCATGCTGTCGTTGTTACTGTAGCATGAAGATTGTATGAATGGAGCGTAATGTATTAACAGTTTTATTCACGTGTTTTCAAGTACTGGTGACAAATAATTCATTTTGATTATTGCATAGATTGTAATGGACACCTATGATGTGTGTAAAATACCTTTTTGAAGGTTGTACTGATTATAATGAGCTAATGCTAATCTATTTGCCAGCTATGTGTGGCGCCATGTTTGTTGACATCATACAATGCATTTTGGGTGTCACGTAAACGTCTGTCAGACCAAA
This sequence comes from Salvelinus namaycush, assembly GCF_016432855.1. Taxonomy (NCBI): domain Eukaryota; kingdom Metazoa; phylum Chordata; class Actinopteri; order Salmoniformes; family Salmonidae; genus Salvelinus; species Salvelinus namaycush. The sequence goes on from NC_052308.1 coordinate 48,104,408, forward strand.
GACGTTATAATGAGGTGAAGGAATGGCTCACTCCTCTTTCGGGTAAACTTCCGGAAGTGAATGAAGGGAAGTGAATGATCGTAGACAACACACCCCCTTCAACATGCATACTGCAAAAAGACAAAACTCATCTTGTCTCTGCTTATTATATTTGGTTGATGCAAAAAACAAACATGGAGGCGCGCACCAACTACCCATCAGGTTACTTTTGATTTCTAGAAAGTGTTTTAGTCAATTATTTCGATCAATGTTGAGCTCACCCGTGATGTGATGAATTACCAATAGTAATTGCTATTAGCTAATTCATATTGTGGTTTCTGTCGTTATCTAAATATGACCACTTGTGTAGCATCAATATTTCCTCAGATAGCGCTAGGACTAATGTAGCTTACATTTTCCGGTTTGGATGATTGTGTTATGCTGTAGCTACTTCTGTGAATGTTTGAACATTGCATCCAAAAATGAACTTGTCACATTCAGGACATAACTTTGTAAGGACAGTGTTTGTGCAAAATGTTTACGTGAAAAAAAAATGTGGCTAGCTCAAATGCTGACTGTTGCGTCAATGGGAACTAGATGTTCTAAATAAGCGTTCTAATCAAACTGGTTTGAGTGTATGCTATAGGGACCACTGTAGAATGATCACACCCATTTGTTGGTACGTGTGAAAAGGTTAACAGGTGTGCCTTGTTCCTAGTTCATTTGTGGAATTTCTTTCCTTAATGCGTTTGAGTCAGTTTTGTTGTGACAAGGTAGAGGTGGTATACAGAAGATAGCCCTATTTGGTAAAAGACCAAGTCCATATTATGGCAAGAACAGCTCAAATAAAGCAAACCATCATTACTTTAAGACATGAAGGTCAGTCAATCTGGAAAATGTCAAAAACTTTTAAACTTTCTTCAAGTGCAGTCGCAAAAACCATCAAGCACTATGATGAAACTGGCTCTCATGAGGACCGCCACAGGAAAGGAAGACCCAGAGTTACTTCTACTGCAGAGGATAAGTTCATTAGAGTTACCAGCCTCAGAAATTGCAGTTCAAATAAATGCTTCACAGAGTTCAAGTACAGACACATCTCAACATCTACTGTTCAGAGGAGACTGTGTGAATCAGGCCTTCATGGTCGAATTGCTGCAAAGAAACCACTACTAAAGGACACCAATAAGAAAAAGAGACTTGCTTGGGCCAAGAAACTCGAGCAATGGACATTAGACCGGTGGAAATCTGTGCTTGGGTCTGATGAGTCCAAATTTGAGATTTTTGGTTCCAATCGACGTGTCTTTGTGAGATGCAGAGTAGGTGAATGGATGATCTCCGCATGTGTGGTTCCCACTGTGAAGCATGGAGGAGGAGGTGTGATGGTGTGGGGGTGCTTTGCTGGTGACACTGTCAGTGATTTATTTAGAATTCAAGGCCCACTTAACCAGCATGGCTACCACAGCATTCTTCAGCGATACGCCATCCCATCTGGTTTGCGCTTAGTGGGTCTATAATTTGTTTTTCAACAGGACAATGACCCAACACACCTCCAGGCTGTGTAAGGGCTATTTGATCAAGAAGGACAGTGATGGAGTGCTGCACCAGATGACCTGGTCTACAAAATCACCCGACCTCAACCCAATTGAGATGGCTTGGGATGAGTTGGACCGCAGAATGAAGGAAAAGTAGCCAACAAGTGCTCACCATATGTGGGAACTCCTTCAAGACTGTTGGAAAAGCATTCCTCTTGAAGCTGGTTGAGAGAATGCCAGGAGTGTACAAAGCTGTCATCAATTTGGTGGTTACTACATGATTCCATATGTGTTATTTCATAGTTTTGATGTCTTCACTATTATTCTACAATGTAGAAAGTAGTAAAAATAAAGAAAAACCCTTGAATGAGTAGGTAGGCATAACATTTTGACTGGTATATATGTGTATATATATACAGTATATATCATTTATTAAAAAAATTCAAACATACATTTTGGAAATTTGTTACAAAGTATTCCCAGGCATAATAGAGATGTGATCGTATACAAATGGAAGCAAGGTTTGAAATTATTACGCTTGAATCAAATATTCTATTTGTTTGGCCTTCTTTTTCTACAAATTATTGGTAATTAATGTTCTGGCCCCGTAACCATCCGCTCCAGAAAAATCATTCTGCGGCTGAATCTGGTTGATAATCCCTGCTCTACCGACTACGATTGAATATTTTCCTGGTATTTTATCTCTACAGACCATCGAATAACATTTCAACTAACTATCTACTAACCCTAACCCTAAACTTAACCCTAACTTTATCCCTTACTCTAACCCTAACCTTAGCAAGCAGTTGCTTATCAACAGATAGTTTGTTAATAGTGTGACCATCTGTTATTTGGATAGTCCGGAAAATCCGGAAAATAATGTGTGACCGATAGGCTTATTAAAAGCTTGAGTGAATTGCAGACACCCTTGCCCCAAATTTGACAGACTACTACTATTTTACATAACAGGAATTACATTTTAGGCTTCTGTTACTAGACCATAAAACGATGAAAATAGGCCTCTTGTGATGTCTCACATTAACTTTGTTCTATGATTGAACATCTACCGTCTTAATGGGTTCAATACGTAGGTTAAATCAATATACACTACATGACCAAAAGTAGGTGGACACCTGCTCGAACATCTCATTCCACAATCGTGGGCATTAATATGGAGTTGGTCCCCCCTTTTGCTGCTTCAACAGCCTCCACTCTTCTGGGAAGGCTTTCCACTGGAACAATGCTGTGGTGACTTGCTTCCATTCAGCCACAAGAGCATTAGTGAGGTTGGGCACTGATGTTGGGCGATTAGGCCTGGCTAACAGTCGGCGTTCCAATTCATCCCAAATGTGTTCGATGGGGTTGAGGTCAGGGCTCTGTGCAGGCCAGTCAAGTTCTTCTACACTGATCTCGACAAACCATTTCTGTATGGACCTCGCTTTTTGCACGGGGGCATTGTCATGCTGAAACAGAAAAGGGCCTTCCCCAAACTGTTACCACAAAGTTGGAAGCACAGAATCGGCTAGAATGTCATTGTATGCTGTAGTGTTAAGATTTCCCTTCACTGGAACTAAGGGGCCTAGACCGAACAATGAAAACAGCTCCAGACCATTATTCCTCTTCCATCAAACTTTACAGTTGGCAACATGCATTCGGGAACGTAGCGTTCTCCTGGCATCAGCCAAACCCAGCTTCACCCATCGGACTGCCAGATGGTGAAGCGTGATTCATCACTCCAGAGAACAATTTCCCTTGCCCTAGAGTCCATAGGCGGCGAGCTGTACACTACACCAAAGTAATCAATTTCATGAAGCTCCCGACGAACAGTTCTTGTGCTGACGTTGCTTCCGGAGGACGTTTGGAACTTGGTAGTGAGTGTTGCAACCGAGGACTTCAGCACTCGGTGGGCCTGTTCTGTGAGCTTGTGTGGCCTACCACTTCGCGGCTGAGCCATTGTTGCTCCTAGACGTTTTCACTTCACAATAACAGCACTTACAGTTGACCGGGACAGCTGAAGCATGGCAGAAATTTGACGAACTGACTTGTTGGAAAGGTGGCATCCTATGACGGTGCCACGTTGAAAATCACTGAGCTCTTCAGTAAGGCCGTTCTACTGGCTATGGAGATTGCATGGCTGTGTGCTCGATTTTATACACTTGTCAGCAATGGGTGTGGCTGAATTAGCCGAATCCACTAATTTGAAGGGGTGTCCACATACTTTTATATATATAGTGTATGTTTGAAACAAATCAAGTTTGTTTTTATCCACAAATGTGCACCATATGCATAAAACTATCCTGGAAATAGGTGACATGTAAGCAGGGGTGAAAGTAGAATAATTTTTCCCCCGGTATGTGACCTCCTATGTGTGCACGTACTTGTCAAACAATCACTTCAAAGGTTTCCTTTACTAGGCTACCCGCGCACATTAATCCACTCGCAATATATTTCCATCCTCAAAACAGTGGTGAATTGAAAGAGACATCTGTTACACAAAAAAACTAAAAGTGTAATGACATTTGGCAATTGTCATTAGGCCAGAATTTATGCGTCCACTGCTGTCAGTGCTGCTAATCTCTACTTTGGCAAAATGTCAATGTTCTCATCGAACCACATCACATTTTGGAGCGTAGGCTATAGGCTACCACCTGTTTTCGAGTCAATTTGCTCATTTTCATGCCTCTGACATGCGGTAAGGATAAATAGTGGTGTAATAGTGACCAATTTTTTGGGCATGTGGTTTTAATTAATGTGATTGGCTTATGTTTTAACGGTACGGCGTACCCCCACATTTCTTTTTGCCGGGGCGCTGTAATGGACGGTACCGCCTTACTTTCTGCGTGTAAGTAAACTTATGCTACCTGACATTCTTATTTTAGTCAATAGCTATGTTCATTTTTCGAAAAAAAGGTACTATCTAGAACCTAAAAGGGTTCTTCAGCTGTCCTCATAGGAGAACCCTTTGAAGAACCCTTTTTGGTTCCATGTAGAACCCTTTCCACAGAGGGTTCTACATGGAACCCAAAAGGGTTCTACCCGAAGCCAAAAAAGGGTTCTACTGGGAACCAAAAAGGGTTCTCCTATGGGGACAGTCTAAGAACCTTTTCACAACCCTTTTTTCTAAGCGTGTAGGACACAATGTCAAGCAGAAAACAAATCAGTGCTCTTGTTAGACACGTTCACATGCAGCCCCTTCTCTGCTTCAACATTTTTTCTACCATTTGCTCCTACTGAACATGACCCGGTTTCCATTTAGAACTGGGGAGGGTCCTTTGTTTTACTACGCAGCCTTTGTAGCTGAAGGTGTTGACGAGTGATTCCATATGAGATTTCACTATTAGGAATGATGAGAATTCAAAACACTGCCTCTCTAAGTACTACTCACAATGCTGAGTTAAATGTCATTGATTTGTCATAAGTGACCTGGGGCAACTGGTCATGTTATTGTAGGAATCATGCTTTGGTTGGCTCTAATGAATCCAACAAAAATGTTCATTTGATAGTCTTCGAGCTATTAAGAATTGTGAATTGATATCAGTGCTCTCTGTGTTATTGGTACGTTATTCCTCTCATACTGCCTCTGATAGATCTTTACTCAGGCCTAGATTATTGAAACATTTAAAAGGTTTAGACCAATAAACCACTTAAATTACATTAGAATAGCCTTGTTGTGGGCCTCCCGGGTGGCGCCGTGGTCTAAGAACTATGGACCAAAGAACTATGTAACCCACTAAGGAATATGATGTGTATGACAGGGGTAACATGCAATGTAGGCCTGTACTATGTATTTGTCAAGTTTGTAATGTATAGTGTTTATGTTTTATAGCCTACAGCAGTACTGTGTGTCCAAGACAATTTCCTTCTTAGGGACAATAAAGATCTATCCTAAGGAAATTGTCTTAATGTTATGGTCCTCCTGCCACCGGCTGCCATCACCTCAGATGGGACTCGAGAGCATTTATAAGCAGATGATAATGTACGGATAAGTTGCAGTGTACACTGCAGCACCCCTAATTAAGTCCCTCTTGTTGTGGAACGTGCAGTTCCTGGTTGCTATGTACAAGACCGTGTAATAAGATTATCTGTACCTGGTCGGGGTGCCAAATTTCTCCCCAACACACTCCCTTGCTCAATCACACTTCCTCTGCCAAAGAGGGGACGATGAGAGAAATGGTGAAGTCAAGTTGCCAAGAGGACATGTTTAGAGGCCTGTAGAATTGACGTACAGTGCGTTCACCTCTAGAGTCTAGACCAGTGGTTCTCAAACCTGGTCCTGCACATTTTTGTTTTTGCCTTAACACTACACAGCTGATTCATACACTACACAGCAGTTTGAGAACCACTGGTCTAGTCAGTGGTGTAAAAATACTTTGAAGTACTACTTAAGTCATTTTTTGGGGGGGTATCCATACTTTAATGTTCATATTTTTAACTATTTTTACTTTTATTTAATAAAATAATGTACTTTTCACACTATTCATTTTCCTTGACACTCAAAAGTACTCATTACGTTTTGAATGCTTAGCAGGACAGGAAAATGGTCCAATTCACGCACTTATCAACAGAACATCTTTGGTCATCCCTACTGCCTCTGATCTGGCGGACTCACTAAACAAACATGCTTCGTTTGTAAATTATGTCTGAGTGTTGGAGGGTACCCCTGCCTATCCATAAAAAAATGGTGCCGTCTGGTTTGCTTAATATAAGGGATTTGAAATTATTTACACTTTTACTTTTGATGCTTAAATATATTTGAGCAATTAAATGTACTTTTGATACTTAAGTATATTTTTAAAATATTTTATATTTTAATCAAGTAGAATTTTACTAGGTGACTTTTACTTGAGTCATTTTCTATTAAGGTATCTTTTCTTTTACTCAAGTATGACAATTGGGTACTTTTTTCACCACTGCCGATTATATTCATGAAAACCGTAATAAGGCAATTTAGAAAGTAATATTTCATGACCAACCGTGTCAAAAGCTTTGGATAAAACTAAAAACATGCCAAGAACATATTCATTGTTGTTAAGGGCTGTCAAGATTATATCCACAAGTTGCAAAAGAGACATCTTTTTTCACCACTGGGTCTAGAGAATTGGAGAACTTGGATAAACGTGATACGATCTAAAGAAAGCAGAAGTCCTTCTCGGTTGAAAGAAAACAAACTCATATTCACTTCCCCTAGCCCCCACTTCTTCAGTGTTTTCATATCTGACTGAGCGGAGAAGTGTAAGTCAGCAATGTGATGGTGGCGGTTCCACCTAGTCTTTTTCAACGGTCTCGGCTTCCGCCATATTGCTTACCTCTTCTTACACCTATCCAGTTCCTTCTGGTCTGAAACACCAGAGGCATAGGGGGTTGTTTTCATTTCAGACCAAGCTATTCTTTCGGCGATTCATTAGAAAGCTTTGAGGGAGAGCTTCACTGGCACACAAGTGATTACTTTGTGCCCTTAACAACTGACTTTGGAACAGCCCTCCCGCATTACTCCAAACTCTATCCCACTAGGAGCTGCACAGCAAGAGCTGAACCTAGAACAGTAGCCGAGGGCATTGTAATGTAGGCTCATGTTCAGCTCCGGCCAGTCACTGCTACAACAATGGCAGGTTGTGTACGAGGGCCAAGCAGTCGTGTTGGTATAGTCCATTAGCTTTTTGTCCACTCTGCGACAGCAGTACAGTCATCATACCCACCCCACCCCCGCCGTGACCACTAATTGGTTGCTTCCTCCTCTCCCACATGTAACAGTATAGGCCTCCTATAGAGCTACCCTTTACTAGGCACCGCAGATGGGCTTTTGTGTGAGTGTGTGCCGTATAGGCGTATATAGTGCACATTTGAAGTTGTTGTTGTGAGTAATGACGTGTTAAGTTCCACCTGTTAAGGTTTCAACACACTTAACGTGCAGACCTATAGACCTATAGTGTAGACCTATGTGCATGCGTGCGCTGGGGGAGTTTGATTTTTTTGGGGTAACAAGATACCTCGCCAATCCAGACTCCCAAATAGCAACATTCACAAGGGGGCGACAGAGGCTTTCTTGTTGTCTTCTCATTTGTTGTTAAAGTAAAAGAAGAGTCGGTTGTCTTCCCTTGCTAGCAAGTTGGCTAAACACTACAAGCTAGCTAGCCTTTTCGCTTCCCACATCGCCATGTGAAATAATCAGATTTATAATTAAATATTATGCCCTGGCAAATATTCTTATACTTGCTCGTTTAACCAAAAACATGATCTCAATTTGATATGCCGCTTCAGTATATTCGCTCCCATATCAGCTTAAAATACAATGTCTTCATTTTTATTCACAGAGAAAAAAAAGCACGTCTATGTGTTTTTCCATTTCCAAATGGCCTAGAATAACGTTATCACTTCTAAACAAATAGCTCGCAGCTGTTTTTACCAGTAGCCTGGAATCAATAGCATTGTAGCCTTATTTTTGGGGAGATAATATATTTTGGGGAGATTCTAATAAGGCTACAATGTTAGTGATTTTGAAGTTGATTAGCTTCCCACATCGCCATGTGAAATAATTTGATTTATAATTAAATAATATGCCCTCGCAAATATTCTTATAATGTCCAGTGTAACCTACAATATTATCCCAATTTGATATGCTGCTTCAAAAGTCTTCACTCCCATATCAGCTTAAAATTGAATGTCATCATGTTTTGGACACAGAGAAAAAGCCCATATTTCGCAGCTGTTTTAACCAATAGCCCGGAATCAATAGTTATTACTTCCAAACAAAATACATTTTGGTGGAGATTCTAATAAGGCTACAATGTTGTTTGGTTTGTTGTTTGAACAGCCGCTGAGATTATACTTACTTATCAATGCAAAATAGGTTACTTTGATGCAATGCCTATAGATCAGATCAAGGAACCAAGCAAACTTCATTGCTTACACAGCACTGCCTCCATGGCTACTCAAGGAATGATCCGGCGCGTTACAATCAAGAGAGTACATAGAATGTCTGAGCGCACATCAAAGAGCCGCCCGTTTTGTGTCAAAAAAAGACATTGTGACACTGCGCGACGCACCGTAGGGTATAAATAGCCCTTTAGTGTTGGGGTCCAAGTTGAAACTTCCAGTGATTGATGGTTCTTACGCTCGACGCGTCACATATCGTTTTTACTGTTTTAAGTATAGGCAGGCAGTAGTCATGTAGAATAATACGACTTCTTGGGAACGTGAGCAAAGGAGAAACCCAGCTGGCTTTGTTTGGTTCCTGTATGAGTTACTATAAGTTAGTAGGAGGGAGTTAGTATGGCAGAGTTAGTATGAGTGAGTTAGTATTGCAGAATTACTATGAGTGAGTTAGTATTGCAGAGTTATTAGTATGAGTGAGTTAGTATGAGTTAGTTGTTAAAGGTCCTGAAAAGTTATTCTGAAAAGCACTTTATCGCCTTAACTGACAGCTCTAAGAAACGCCCATGTCAAGCAACTTGTATGCAGTGAGCAGGGTTGCAGTAAAATCATCTCGAGCAAATGTGGTGATACACAAAGAAACTCAAACAACATTAAAATTGCATCAATTATATGTTTTTTTTTATACATCTCCCGTTTGGCATGTCTCTTGTGATGCGGTTCATAGCAGCACTGATGGATGTGTTGACTTGACAGCTGCATCAGTGTTTTGAACGACCCCTCCCCCTTTTATTCCATGCTTGCTGAAGACCTAGCTCGTCAGTAACTAGCTAACACCAGACACAGATGAACGGGGAAACATATAGTATATTTGCCATAGATGATTATGGTAAACTTTAAAAATGAACACACACACATACAATTATCTGTTAAGTTCATTGGCCGAGCAGTGAATTTCAAGCACAGATTCAACCACAAACACCAGGGAGATTTCCCAATGCCTAGCAAAGAAAGGTACCTATTGGTAGATGGGTAAAAAGCAGACATTGAATATCTTTTGAGCATGGCAAAATTATGAATTCCACTTTGGGTGGTGTATCAATACACCCAGTCACTACAAAGATACAGGCGTCCTTCCTAACTCAGTTGCCGGAGAGGAAGGAAACCACACAGGCATTTCACTATGAGGCCAATGGTGACTTTTAAACAGTTATAGAGTTTAATGGCTGTGATAGGAGAAAACTGAGGATGGATCAACAACATTATAGTTACTCTACAATACTAACCTAATTGACAGAGTGAAAAGAAGGAAGCCTGTACACAATAAAAAATATTCCAAAACATGTATTCTGTTTGTAATAAGGCACTAAAGGAAAACTGCCAAAAATGTGGCAAAGAAATTAACTTTATGTCCTGAATACAAAGTGTTATGTTTGGGGCAAATCCAACACAACACATCACTGAGTACCACTCCTCATATTTTCAAGCATGATAGTGGTTGCCTCATGTTATGTGTATGCTTGTCATCGTCAAGGACTAGGGAGTTTTTTAGGATAAAAATAAATGGAATAGAGATAAGCACAGGCAAAATCCTAGAGGAAAACCTGGTTCAGTCTGCTTTCCAACAGACACTGGGAGACAAATTCACCTTTCAGCAGGAAAATATCCTAAAACACAAGGCCAAATATAGACTGGTGTTGCTTACCAAGACGACATTGAATGTTCCTGAGTGGCGTAGTTCTAGTTTTGACTATAGTCGGCTTGAAAATCTATGGAAAGACTTGAAAATGACTGTCTAGCGATTAACAACAATCAACTTTGACAGAGCTTGAAGAATTTCTGAAAAGAATGATGTGCAAATATTGTACAATCCAGGTGTGCAAAGCTCTGAGACTTACCCAGAAATATCACTGTCAAAGGTGATTCTAACATGTATTGACTCAGGGGTGTGGATACTTTATGTAAATTCTGTATTTCATTATCAATACTTTTGTAACAAAATTGTAAAAAGTCTGTGTGTGAATACTTTCTGAAGGCACTGTAGCTATATAAACCACGCCCCTCTGCAAACACGCTTTCTACGATGTTGGTTAGAAGGCGGTACATATTTAAATGAAGTATAAGAATATCATGTTACAATTGGTGTGTTAAAATGAGAGTTAAGGTGATGCCACCTTGTCCCCTTAATAATTAATCCAAGTCTTTGACATGGGGGAGGCGACCAGTAACTCTACAATTTATCTTTATCAATGTAGAAGCAACAGTCATTTTTTTGATTTTTTTCCCGTCAAATATCATCAAATTTCATGAAAAACATGATTTTGACTGTTCGTGGCCTTTAAGAGTTAGTATGATTTAGTTAGTATGAGTGAGTTGGTATGATTTACTATGAGTTAGTAGTGTGGAAATAGGATGCTTTACTATCCACCCATACTGATGATACAAAGTCAACATGGCATTATTTCCTGGAATTCAATGACTTGACGATTGACTTTGGGCATAGTACACGTCGCCGAGGTTTGTGCTTTTTGGGTTGAGGTTATGTAACTGGGACCAGAGCTAAGTGCTTACGCACCCACATCACCCACATGTCTGTTGCCTATCCGTTCCTGTCCTTGCTAGTTCAGAGTGTGTGACTGTGTGTGTGTTTGCGAGAGAGCGACAGCACTCAATTGCTGCCGAGCTCTGCAGAGACAGGGCTGCCTGTCTGTGTGTGTTTCGTCTGTTTGTGTCCAAGCGGGCCTCTCCCTGCCTCGTCCTCTCTCCCCTCTCCAGAGTCTAGCGAGGGGCCCAGCGAAAGGGCAGGCCGCTTTCTACCTCTCTCCCCTCGCAATGGGGCCTGGAGAGGGGTGTGTGTGTTCTGTGTGGAGACCATGGGGATTGGTCACAGAACATGGTACCCCCCCCAGTCCAGCCCATCCTGTGGGGCACAGGTCACCTCGTCATGTGCTGCCGCTGCATGCTTCTCTGTGAATGCAGGGAAAAAATAGAACACGAGGCAGGGAGTAAGACGGAGGGAAAGAAAGCGGGAGAGAGAGAAAGGCAAATGGAATGACAGGACTGGACTAGTCTGCTCTGTCAGTTACTCACTCCTGTCTATCGGGGCCTATTCTGTTGTTCCACGTTCTCTCTCTCTCCCATTGTCTCTCTGTCTATTGTTCTTTTCGCTCTTTTTTTTTCTTCCATCAGTCGATCACCGTCTTTTAAGGGTTTCATTACTGCATTTCCTATCTCTTCTGACACTTCTCTCCCTGTTTTTCTATATCCCTTTCTTATTTTCACTCTGTTTGCCTGTGTTCCTGACTCTCTTTCTTTCTCTCCGTTTCTCCCCTTCCTCCCCCCACTTTTCTTCGCCTCGTAAAGTTGCTCGTTTCTCCCTCCCTCCTCTCTCTGCAGATTTTAGTTGATCTTGCTGTGTGTGGATGTGGAGTGTATGGCCAGTGTATTTCCATATAGGCCAGTTAGTTCCCTCTCGCTCTCTCTCTCTCTCTCTCTCTCTCTCTCTCTCTCTCTCTCTCTCTCTCACACACTCTATCCCTCTCTCTCACTCTCTATCCCTCTCTTTCTCGCTCTTGCTCTCTCTCTCACTCTATCCCTCTCTATCTCTCGCTCTCTATCCCCCTCTCTCACTCTCTCTCTCTCGCTATCCCTCTCTATTCCTCTCTATCGCTCTCTCGCTCTCTATCCCTCTTTCTCTCTCTCTATGGCGAGGGTCATTCCAGGTCTGATTTGTTTTATGTCTGTTCTGTACTCGTAGTGACCCATCCAGAGGTATGCAGTAAAACACATCGCCTTGTGTTTTCCCTTCTCTCTCTCTTTTTTTCCTTTCGGGAAAATCTTGGCAGTCGGGAGTGATTTCCAAGCCATTTCTAGGATTGCGTCATGTGATGCGGTAGGGAGCCGCTCATTGGGCTCTGTCGTTTTGGAGAAGGCCCCCTTCTCTCTCGCTCCACCGACGTTCCGTCCCCTCTCATTTTCCCAGCTTTGTTATAGGTCTGGATGTGATTCCGACTCCGACTCTTGTGTGTCAGGGATGTGGTCTGTAAGCTCATTGCTGACATTCTTGAGGCATGATGCCGAGACGTTTTTTTCCCCTTCCACTTTCCTGCGTGTCTGTGCGCAGTTAAGGCAAATGATCACTTTTAGAAAATCCCGTCTGCATCCTCCTTCCCCCCTCCTAACCTTCTTCCCCTCCCTCTATTACGGTATTCCATAATCACCCTTTACTTAGCCGTAATGCTAGGTTTCTAACATCACCGCCTAATCAGGTTGGTGGGATGCCCGGCCTCTATTGGCGTTCATGGAAGTCGAGTTCCAAACCTTTTGCATGGCCCCCTGTTTCCTTGTCTCCTTTTCTGCCTCACCACAAGCCTGAAACAACTGGATAGGTGAAACCAATGGTTAGTTTCCCCTACCTGTCCACTATTATATGGTCAGTAACAAAAAGGAAGCAAGGAAAGGAGGTATTCTGTGAGGGTTGGAACACTGCCACGGTCAGTTTGTGGAGGTACCACAACTGCACCTCTGTCCTTTTTGCAATAGGAGCTTGTAACAGTGCCAACTGACTGTGGGTAGAAGATAGGAGATACAGCATACCGCAACAAAGTGTGGAAATGTATACACCTCGGTACAAAATTCGAACCATGTACTCCTGATTTATTGACTGTGTTAAATTAGATGGAATTGTGGGAGTGCATGTACCTGTACCCTTTCATTGAATGTCTTCATGTGCATTCATCCAACACCAAGCTTATATTATATTAGTGCACCATTTTAAAGGGATCGCATTAGTTTTAAAGGGATATTTCAAATCAAATTGTATTGGTCACATACGTATGGTTAGCAGATGTTAATGCGAGTGTACCTAAATGCTTGTGCTTCTAGTTCTGACCGTGCAGTAATATCTAACAAGTAATCTAACAAATTCACAACGACTACCTTATACAAGCAATGTAAGGGGATGGATATGAATATGTACATATAAATGTATGGATGTGCAAGATGCAATAGATGGTGTAAAATACAGTATATACATATGAGTAATGTAAGATATGTAAACATTATTAAAGTGGCATTATTTAAAGTGACTAGTGATACCATTATTAAATCAATTTATAAAAGTGGCCAGTGATTTGAGTCTGTATGTTGGCAGCAGACTGTCTATGTTAGTGATGGCTGTTTAACAGTCTGATGGCTTTGAGATAGAAGCTGTTTTTCAGTCTCTCGGTCTCAGCTTTGATGCACCTGTACTGACCTCGCCTTCTGGATGATAGCGGGGTGAACAGACAGTGGCCCGGGTTGTTGTTGTCCTTGATGATCTTTTTGGCCTTCCTATGACATCGGGTGCTGTAGGTGTCCTGGAGGGCAGGTAATTTGCACCCGGTGATGCGTTGTGCAAACCGCACTACCCTCTGGAGAGCATTGTGGTTGAGGGTGGTGCAGTTGCCGTACCAGGCGGTGATACAGCCTGACAGGATGCTCTCGATTGTGCATCTGTAAAGGTTTGTGAGGGTTTTAGGTGACAAGCCAAATTTCTTCAGCCTCCCGAGGTTGAAAAGGCACTGTTGCGCCTTCTTCACCATGCTGTCTGTGTGGGTGGACCATTTCAGTTTGTCCGTGATGTGTACGCCGAGGAACTTAAAACTTTCCATATTCTCCACAGCTGTCCCATCGATGCGGATAGGGGGATGCTCCCTCTGCTGTTTCTTGAAGTCCACGATCCTCTCCTTTGTTTTGTGAGAGATTATTTTCCTGACACCACACTCCGAGGGCTCTCACTGTAGTGTCGTCTGCAAACTTGATGATTGAGTTGGAGGCGTGCTTGGCCACGTAGTCATGGGTGAACAGGGAGTACAGGAGAGGGCTGAGAACGCACCCTTGTGGGGCCCCAGTGTTGACGATCAGCTGGGTGTAGATGTTGTTTCCTACCTTCACCACTTGGGGGGCGGCCCGTCAAAGTCCAGGACCCAGTTGCACAGGACAGGGTCGAGACCCAGGGTCTCAAGCTTAATGACGAGTTTGGAGGGTACTATGGTGTTGAATGCTGAGCTGTAGTCAATGAACAGCATTCTTACATAGGTATTCCTCTTGTCCAGATGGGATAGGGCAGTGTGCAGTGTGATGGTGATTGCATCGTCTGTGGACCTATTGGGGTGGTAAGCAAATTTATCTTTGACTAGTCTCTCAAAGCACTCAAAGCACTTCATGATGACAGAAGTGAGAGCTACGGGGCGATAGTCATTTAGTTCAGTTACCTTAGCTTTCTTGGGAACAGGAACAATGGTGGCCATCTTGAAGCATGTGGGCACAGCAGACTGGGATAGGGATTGATTGAATATATCCGGAAACACACTTGCCAGCTGGTCTGCGCATGCTCTAAGGACGCGGCTAGGGATGCCGTCTGGGCTGCGAGGGTTAACACATTTAAATGTTTTACTCATGTTGGCCACGAAGAAGGAGAGCCCACAGTTTTAGGTAGCGGGCCGTGTCGGTGGCACTGTATTGTCCTCAAAGCACGCAAAGAAGTTGTTTAATTTGTCTGGGAGCAAGACGTCGATGTCCGCAACGGGGCTGGTTTTCTTTTTGTAATACGTGATTGTCTGTAGACGCTGCCACACCCGTCTCGGGTTTGAGCCGTTGAATTTCAACTCTACTTTGCCTCCATACTGACGCTTTGGTTGTTTGATTGCGTTGTGGAGGGAATAGCTACACTGTTTGTATTCGGTCATGTTTCCAGTCGCCTTGCCATGATTAAATGCGGTGGTTCGTGCATTCAGTTTTGCGCGAATGCTGCCATCAATCCATGGTTTCTGGTTAGGGAAGGTTTTAATAGTCACAGTGGGTACAACATCTCCAATGCACTTCCTAATAAACTCACTCACCAAGTCAGCGTATACGTCAATGTTATTGTCTGAAGCTACCCGGAATATATCCCAGTTCACGTGATCGAAGCAATCTTGAAGTGTGTAATCCGATTGGTCAGACCAGCGTTGGATAGACCTAAGCACGGGCACTTCCTGTTTTTAGTTTCTGCCTATAGGAGTGGAGCAACAAGATGGAGTCATGGTCAGATTTGCCGAAGGGAGGGCGGAGGAGGGTCTTGTATGCATCGCGGAAGTTAGAGTAGCAATGGTCCAATGTTTCGCTCGGGTGGGTACAACAATCAACGTGCTGGTAGAATTTAGGTAGCGTTGTTCTCAAATTAGCTTTGTTAAAATCCCCAGCTACACTAAATGCAGCCTCAGGATATATGGTTTCCAGTTTACATAGAATCCAGTGAAGTTCTTTCAGGGCCTTCAAGGTGTCTGATTGGGGGGGGGGGGATATACACGGCTGTGACTATAATCAAAGAGTATTCTCTTGGGAGATAATGCGGTCAGCATTTGATTGTAAGGAATTGTCGGTCAGGTGAAAAAAAGGACTTGAGTTCCTGAAGGTTGTTATGATTACACCATGAGTCTTTAATCATGAGGCATACACCCCAGCCCTTTTTCTTACCAGAGAGATGTTTGTTTCTGTCGGCGCGACGCATGAAGAAACCCAGTGGCTGTACCAACTCTGACAACATATCCTGAGTGAGCCATGTTTCCGTGAAACAGAGAATGTTACAATCTCTGGTGTCTCTCTGGATTGCAACCCGTTCCCTAATTTCGTCCACCTTGTTGTCTAGAGACTGGACATTGGCGAGTAATATGCTCGGAAGCGGTGGATGGTGTGCTCGCCTTCTAAATCTGACCACTCCTTCTGCCTCTCCTGCGGCGACGACGTTGTTTTGGGTCGACCTCTGGGATTAGATCCAATGTCCAGGGTGGTCCAAACAAAGGATCTGCTTCGGGAAAGTTGATTTCCCGGTCGTAATGTTGGTAAGTTTACGTCGCTCTTATATCCAAAAGTTCTTCCCGGCTGTATTTAATAACACTTGAGATTTTCTGGGCTAACAATGTAAGAAACAATACATTAAAAAAAACGAATTACTGCATAGTTCCCTAAGAACGTGAAGCGATTCGACTATCTCTGTCGGCGCCATCTTATGTCACCCATTAGTCAAAGTTTGGTGGAAAGTGGTCCTAGGTGAAGCTGAATGCTTCACCTATTCAATCTGTTGTGTAGGCCTATATGATCCTGCTATATGCATGAGGAGAAAAGAAAACTAAAGTAATGGGAAAGGTTGGCACCAAATAATTTACTGTACGTAATCAGATGGTGTCAATCTTTCTCATTTGTTCTGGAATAAGACATGTATGCAGGACCTAGCCTAAGTAACTGATTCTTTTCTGGACCCTTTCTTGAGGTATGAAAATATAAAAGAAATGTAGATTTATGGATGAACTATCCCTTTAGTTCCTCCAGCAGAGTAGGAAGCCCCCCCCCCCCCCCCCAGAAACACTACTAATCTAAGCAGGGTTTCCATTAGCCGGCAATTCCAAATTTTCAGGAAGATGGAGGCCTTTTTCATTGAAGTAAAACGAAAGTCATTTTTTTTAATGTAACCTTTATTTAACTAGGCAAGTCAGTTAAGAACAGTCTTGTTCAGGGGCAGAACGACAGATTTTTACCTTTGTGATTCGATCCAGCAACCTTTAGGTTACTGGCACAACGCTCTAACCACTAGGCTACCTATCGCTCCAGGTAGCCTATTATTATTATTATTATTATTGTATATAGTGGTTAATATTGTAGGCCTATTAACTCATCTTTACCAGTTCTTTAGATGTGTGTTTTCTTTCATTCTGTTGAAACACTTTTGTTGGGTAAATTAAGTTTGATCTATCTTTCTTATTGTGTGCTCTGTAATTAGTTTAAGATGTTGTAACAACAACAACAAAAATCATTAGCCTATTGCTGTTATTTGTTGGCTACGGTAGGCACTAGCCTTTCTTGGTAATTGCTGCAATATAATCGTTTCTTTTGTGAAGTGTTTTGTTTAATTAAGTTCCAACTGTAGTGGTGTGTTTGCCGCAATATAATAGTCTGTTTTTTATTTTCACTATAATCAATGGCTTGACTTATTTTTATATTACCCTAATAAAGTTTAGAAACTTTTGTTAAGGTTTGGTGTGGCAATTATTAAGCTTTAGCTACTGCAGGGTTATGATATGAAGGCAGTATGCCCTGGCTCTCCAACTGACTCCGACAGTTGAACTCGAGGTGAGGAAGAATGTTTTAGGCCTAGCAGACTTACTCCTATAATGTAACAAAATATTGCTTATCTTTATAAAAAAATATATTCTGATCGAAAATTCACGAATTAGCCTCTTCTGTATGCCTATATCTGTGTAGCAGACGCAGTAGCCTATCTGACAAGGATAAAGAAATGCATGGCGGTGTCGTAGCATGCTGCCGGCATATCTCTCTCTCTCTCTGGGGCTAAGCCTAAGCTTCTCTTCCTTTTTATATTGATTTTTTAAATGTTAATATCATACAGTGGAAGCCTATAGGCCTATGCATGCAATTCCCCTGATTTAGGACATTTAGTGCTCAAATCTCCGACAGCTGAATCGTGATGTGGAAAATTCTTGTTTTAGGAAAGTAAAAAACAATAAAACAATAGGTTAGAAAGTTTTGCATATGTTACACATCGAAACACAAGGAATGTTGTTTTGGGAATTTGTTATAAGCTGTTTTTAAAGGTTCAATGCAGCTGTTTTTATGTCAATATCAAATCATTTCGGGTAACAATTAAGTACCTTACTGTGATTGTTTTTCAATAGAAATTGCCAAAAAGAAACCAAAATAGCTTCTTAGCAAAGAGCAATTTCTCAAGCAAGAATTTTGCTAGGACTGTCTAGGAGTGGTCTGAGTGGGCAGGGGAAAATGAGAAATTAGCTTTTATTCCCAGAGAGGTTTGGAACTCTCTTTCTTATTGGTCTATTAACTAATTTACCACATGGGGACATTTCAGGCGGTCTTTTCAAACAGCTCTTAAAGTAAAATGGCATTATCATCGCGTTCACAATTTCACAGTATTATTCCAAACTCATAGTGTGGAAATATATATAAAACATAGGAAAGTCAAGTTTTTGACTGCACTGGGCCTTTAAAGTGTAACTTTCATGAAAAAACTGTTATAGTGAAACACGTCAATTCTGGTCTTCATTTTTGACAGTTTGATGCAAAAGTGATACGTTGCCTTCATAAAGTATTCACACCCCTTGACATTTTCCACATTTTGTTGTGTTACAGCCAGAATTGAAAATGGATTCAATTGAGATTATTTTGTTACTTGGCTACACACAAACCCCATAATGTCAAAGTGGAATTATGTTTTGTGGAATTTTTACAAATTAACACAACAAAATGAAAAGAAAAACTCAAATGTCTTCAGTCAATAAGTATTCAACACTTTTGTTATGGCAAACCTAAATAAGTTCAGGATTAAAACATTTCTTAACAAGTCACATAATAAGTTGCATGGACTCACTCTGTGTGCAATAATTGTGTTTGACATGATTTTTTAATGACTACCTCATCTCTGTACCACACACACCTGTAAGATCCCTCAGTTGAGCAGTGAATTTCAAACACAAAGACCAGGGAGGTTTTCCAATGTCTTGCGAAGAAGGCCACCTATTGGTAGATGGCTAAAAAATTAAAAAGCAGACATTGAATGTTCCTCTGAGCATGGTGAAGTTATTAATTACACTTTGGATGCTGTATCAATACACCCAGTCACTACAAAGATACAGGCGTCCTTCCTAACTCAGTTGCCGGAGATGAAGGAAACCGCTCAGAAATTTCACCACGAGGCCAATGTTGACTTTAAAACAGTTAAGAGTTTAATGGCTGTAATGGGAGAAAACTGAGAATGGATCAACAACATTATAGTTACTCCACAATGTTAACCTAATTGACAGAGTGAAAAGAAGGAAGCCTGTTCACAATTTTTAAAAAATATTCCAAAACATGCATCCTAATGGGGGAATATTTTTTATTTTTATGTAATGGAGCTAAGCACAGGCAAAATCCTAGAGCAAAACCAGTGTCCTCCAGACACTGGGAGATGAATTCACCTTTCAGCAGGACAATAATCTAATACATATGCCCAATCTACACTGGAGTTGCTTACCAAGAAGAAGAAGACAGTGAATACTCCTGAGTGGCCGAGTTACAGTTTTGACTTAAATCTTCTTGAAAATCTATGGCAAGAACTGAATATGGTTGTCTAGTGATGATCAACAATCAATTTGACAGAGCTTGAATAGTTTTGAAAATAATAATGGGCAAATGTTGTACAATCCAGGTGTGGAAAGCACTTAGACTTACCCAGAAAGACTCACAGCTGTAATCACTGCCAAAGGTGTTTCTTCAAAGTATTGACTCAGGGGTGTGAATATTTATGTAAATGAGATATTTCTGTATTTCATTTTCACTAAATTGGCAAAAAATATCTCAAAACATGTTTTCACTTTGTCATTATGGGCTATTGTGTGTAGATGGGTGAGAAAAAAATCTATTTCATCAAATTTGAAAATGTGGAATATGTCAAGAGGTGTGATTACTTTCTGAAGGCACTGTATAACACAAACATATAATATAAATATATTTCTTATCTTGCAAAGCCACACAAGTCCTTAGTGTTAGGCAAACAATATATTGACAGATATATTGTAATTGTTATCTGATCTGATTGCATGTGTCAAATAAACCTGGTAAGATGGAAAATCACACCCGTTCTACAAAATGTATTTCCATCCGAACGTTTTGTTACGTTTTGCACCCTTCTGAACAGGCCCTATTTTTAATCTCAGATGGGTATGGCTCATTTCGTAGCTGTCATCATCACCCACTTGAAATGGCACGTCGTACTCGATTTTGCGGCCTAGCGTGTAATTATAGCGCGCCTCGCCGCGTGCTCATCTTAACCACCACTTCATATCTCTCTCATGAGCTATTTCACTAGATCAGGGCTGTGTCACGACTGCTGTATTACAGGTTTTCCTTTCTCCTTACTTGATTGATCAGGTAAAATCATTGATTGGCCAGACATTTCATACACGTGGTCACCAAGTTTGAATTCAGATTACCCTACCCTCAACCTTAACCTTACAGTGATACAAAAACTGACCGTACTGTGCAGGCCAGGATATTTTCATTTCATATGGCCCTTTCCAGCATGGTTCCAGCAACTATGGTGGAGGAGTAACCAGGCCAGCTCAGTACAGCTCTGTTTGGCTTGGTTTGGCCCTATAGTGTGAAACAGGCACTTGTTCCTCCAACTAATGAGATCCCGGCACCTGAGACCCTATAGTGACACTGTACAGTGAGAGACCTTTGACCCCCTGACCCATGGCGTGAGGGGGCGTGTCAGACACTGCTCCAGTCAGTTTGTAACATGTCACCCCGTCCACTTTCGTGGCCCCCGTCTGCCATAGATCGGCCCACTCCTTCCTGTACAGTCAATGTATACAATGGCCCGATTGGCCAGGATGTGGAAAAAAGGGGCCTCCATCTGCCTCGCTCTCTGTCAACACACATCACACA
Source organism: Salvelinus namaycush (assembly GCF_016432855.1). Lineage (NCBI taxonomy): Eukaryota > Metazoa > Chordata > Actinopteri > Salmoniformes > Salmonidae > Salvelinus > Salvelinus namaycush. Next base: position 48,125,269 of record NC_052308.1, read on the forward strand.
CATTAGACACACACCGCAAGACAAGTCCCACACATCACACCACACACACCACTAGCTATTAGGCCATTCCGCATTCCGGAATACAAACGCAGGCCGCACCCCTTTCATTTTATCGCTGATAGATCTAAAGAAGATAAATAGTTGACGAGACATGTGTTGTGTTTTATTTTTAGCAATTTTACCCGGCACTCTGTGTGTAGCTAGCTATATTTTTAGCCGCCGTTTGAATAACACAAAAACAGTCTGTTTGTCCTCTTCACTACTCTGTTCCCTCATGCTGTTGGCCCACTGGTCCTTTTCCTGGGCTGCCTCCAACTCCTGCTCCGTATCCGCATCAGGCACACTGGGGCTTTGTGACACACAATGTCACTGAGACAAGGAGGTCACCACCGCCACCGCTCCCTCATTCTCTCGCTGTCCATTTCTCTCTCTGATTCAGATTTTCTCGCCTTCCATCTCTATCTATTTTAATCCATCTCTGTCGCTTTCGCTCTGTTTGCTGATTTCTGACACACTATTCTTTCTCGGTTTGTCGTGGTTTCTGATGAGCTTTCTTCCCTTCTCTTATTCGGACCTCTCTCTAGCTCCCTCTCTTACTCTGTTTCATACTCTCCATAGTTTTCTCTCTTTCTCTCTCTCTCTCTCTCTCTGTCTGTCTGTCCCTCCCTCCCTCCCTCTCTCTCTCGCTCCCTCCCTCCTACTCTAGCTCTGCAGCCCGTGGGCTGCCACTTCCTCTCCCTGGCTGTCAACAGCGAGAGGCCATTTAGAGGGCAGCAGCGGAGGGTTCAGGCCAATAGTCCCTGTAGAGAAACAACAGTGCCTGTCAGCATCCCAAATGGCACCATATTCCCTATATAGTGCCCTAATTTCAACCAGAGCCCTGGTCAAAGTAGAGCACTATATAGGAAATAGGGTGCCTTTTGGGACGTACACCCTAAAGTCGTGACTCATATCTCATTGAAGCAATAGTATAGTTGTCAGGAGGAGCACAATTGCCCTGTGTCTCATTCACAATTAATTTGGTAATTAGATGAAGGGATTCTAGAGGAAATAGGTATTAATGAACATTTGAATCAATGCCGTTCATGTGTGGCAGGAATTCCTAGCATCAAGCTCAAGGGGGCGCAGGAGATGCCTACCCAAGATGTGGAGCGTCCAAGACTCCAAGATAACAACAAAGTCTGGTTCCCAAATGGCACCCTATTCCCTATATAGTGCGCTACCTTTGAACAGAACCATATGGGCCCTGGGCAAAAGTAGTGCACTATAAAGGGAATAGGATGACATTTGGGGCTCATCCGTGTTGTTATCTTGGAATCTTGGACGCTCCACATTTTGGGTAGCCAGTTGTTTACTGTAACAGCTAGGCTGTGAAATGATTGACGTTAGCCACGTTGACCACTCAACTTTGAGCACACCGCACGGAGGGAAACGTATTCATGAGAGTGAATATTCACGTGAAAAATAGTGATTGATTCCAAGATGTTGTCTCTTTTGGTCGCTTAAGAGAAAGCGTCACAGCTGTTTTTCAAATAGGATTCTTCTAGTGTGTTCAGAAGCCCAACCAACTACATATTGCAAATCTATGAGGCAGATTTTTTTTTTTTTACTGATAACAAATGTACCTTGAAATATTGTTTCCATTGTTTAGGGCAGGGATCATCAACTAGATTCAGCCGTGGGCCGATTATTTTCTTGAGCGGATGGTCAGGGGTCCGAAACGAATATAATAATTTCAAACCTTGCTTGCATCTGTATACGTTCACATATATATCTCTATTATGCGTGGGAATACTTTGGGACAGATTTTCCAACATTCAAATCAGTTGGAGCTGATTTGCTGGTGTTTTTACAGTCTTTTATGTCCAACAATAAAAATAAAAAAAGTAAGAAAAAATATATACATATGAGTATACAAAACATTAAGAACACCTGCTCTTTCCATGACAGACTGACCAGGTGAATCCAGGTGAAAGCTTTGATCCGTTATTGATGTCACTTGTTAAATTCACTTCAATGAGTGTAGATGAAGGGGAGGAGACCGGTTAAAGAAGGACTTTTAAGCCTTGAGACAATTGAAACCTGGATTGTGTATGTGTCATTTAAGAGGGTGAATGGGCAAGACCTTTGAACAGGGTTATAGTATGGTAGTAGTTGCCAGTTGCACCTGTTTGTGTCAAGAACTGCAACGCTGATTGGTTTTTACTGTCAACAGTTTCCCGTGTTTAGTGGTGTAAATTACTTAAGTAAAAATACTTTAAAGTACTAAAGGGGTATCTGTACTTTACTATTTATATTTTTGACTACTTTTACTTTTACTTCACTACATTCCTAAAGAAAGTAATGTACTTTTTACTCCATATATTTTCCCTAAACACCTTAAAGTACTCGTTACATTTTGAATGCTAAGCATGACAGGAAAATGGTCCAATTCACACAATAATCAAGACAACATCCCTGGTTGTCATCCATACTGCCTCTGATCGGGCAGACTCACTAAGCACACATTCATTCTTTGTAAAGTATGTGTTGGAGTGTGCCCCTAGCTATCCGTAAGTAAAAAACAATAAGAAACTGGTGCTATCTGGTTTGCTTAATGTAAGGAATTTGAAATGATTTATACTTTTACTTTTGATAATTAAGTATATTTAAAACCATATACTTTTAGATTTTTAATAAAGTCGTATTTTACTGGGTGACTTTCATTTTTACTTGAGTCATTTTCTATTAAGTATCTGTACTTTTACTCAAGAATGACAATTGGGTACTTTTTCCAACACTGCCTGTGTGTATAAAGAATGGTCAATATTAGGAAGGTGTTCCTGGTTTTGTTGGTGGGCCCTGGCCCAACTCTTGTATGGTAATCAAATCTCACAGAGTGTGTCTTTAGCACTGTTATCACACCGGATTAGAGTCAGTTCTAGTCTTGAACCGACTCAGTGGTCACGTACTGTAGAGATACCCGTGCTTACCACGAGCAGCTCGCCAATAGGGTAGAAAATGTGTAACGCAAAGTGAACGTGACACACTTTATATAGATGACAGTAAGGCCGCGTTATCCCTTGTAGCTCCTTGGCCTAGATTCAAGCCAAGATCCCAGAGAGTCGCTTTAAGTGTGTCACTTTCTATGCATCTCTGCAATGTAACATTCAAGAACACAATTACGCAACGCTTTGCTAACTAAACCCAAGGAATGCTCTCCTCTCCGTCTTTGCACCACCACGATAAACATGTATTTTCATTGCTATCCCTGACCTATCCCTGACCTGGATTGGCTCCGGTTATGGCAGACATCAATGGTCAATTAGCTATAGGTGTCCTACCATTACATGTGATAACGCAGTAGAAGCTAGTAACTACCCTGACCTATCGTTCTCCCATTGTTTTATGGCTTGGCGTAGATTGACTGCTTCTTATCACATGTGGAAGAGGGACTTTCCACCAGGCAGCACTAAGTAGCCAGGGGACTCTATCCAATGATAAAACGGTGCATTGCAGTATGTATGCAAACAGTAGCGCATATCAACATCCTGACCATGATTCCAATGGGGGATTGAAACGTCCATGTCTGATTGCGTCTGAGTCGGGACCGGGAGCATATCAGCGTTACAGACATACACTTCCATCCCGTTAACGGTTCAACATCGGATCCGGTGGGATTTTCTCTTTCGTCGGCATAAACATACCCGTTTTTTTTCTCCCGTTGTCAAAGTGACATCCCATAAGGCTTCGTAATGTAAACGGAGCGGGCAGTCTCCTCTTACATTTAACCTACGTTACATGTCATACTGTACTACCACGACCTGTTTGTGAAATAGCAGTAGTCGCGTGAACAAAAGCCACTGCATAAACATATATTGGCAACTTGATTGATACTGCTCCCACATCTGACCAAGACCATACATTGTCGGAATATTAATTCATCAATACTGGGATGGAGGCACAGGTTTTTCTTATTATTATTTACCGTTTCCCCTCTTCCGTGTTGGGCACTAGTGGCAGCAGGTCCGCTGTAATAGACTCATTCATTATTTAGAGCTCCACTGTATGCTGTTGTGAGTTTAGTCTAATGGGCTGTCAGGGCCGAGTTGAAACACAATGGATCGACTTTCTCTGATAGAGTGGAACGATATCGAAGAAGTAATTAATAATGTTTTCATAATAAGTGTCTGTTCACTGATTTGTCAAAGTTGGGGTGAGTCAGAAAGTTGGACCTCGGCCTTGAATGTGCTGATAAGTATGTTGCATGTAAGTATGTGGTTGTTGCCTATGTGTTGTTTATTGTGTGGTTGTGCAGCAGTAGTGCCAAATTGCCAATGTAGTATAGGCCTACACATCTATGTGTTACATTTGCCTATAGCGCTTGTATGAACCGGTTGAACGAGAGTGGCTAACCTAAACTCAGCAAAAAAAAGAAACGCCCCTTTTTCAGGACCTTTAGGGTTTAAACACTGTTTCCCATGCTTGTTCAATGAACCATAAACAATTAATGAACATGCACCTGTGGAACGGTCGTTAAGACACTAACAGCTTACAGACGGTAGGCAATTCAGGTTACAGTTATGAAAACTTAGGACACTAAAGAGGCCTTTCTGCTGACTCTGAAAAACACAAAGAAAGATGCCCAGGGTCCCTGCTCATCTGCGTGAACGTGCCTTAGGCATACTGCAAGGAGGCATGAGGACTGCGGATGTGGCCAGGGCAATAAATTGCAATGTCCGTACTGTGACGGACAGCTGATCGTCCTCACAGTGGCAGGCCACCTGTAACAACACATGCTGGACAGGTACTGGATGGCAACAACAACTGCCCGAGTTACACCAGGAACGCACAATCCCTCCATCAGTGCTCAGACTGTCCGCAATAGGCTGAGAGAGGCTGGACTGAGGGCTTGTAGGCCTGTTGTAAGGCAGGTCCTCACCAGACATCACCGGCAACAATGTCGACTATGGGCACAAACACACCGTCGCTGGACCAGACAGGACTGGCAAAAAGTGCTCTTCATTGACGAGTCACGGTTTTGTCTCACCAGGGGTGATGGTCGGATTCGCGTTTATCATTGAAGGAATGAGCGTTACACTGAGGCCTGTACTCTGGAGCAGGATTGATTTGGAGGTGGAGGGTCCGTCATGGTCTGGGGCGGTGTGTCACAGCATCATCGGACTGAGCTTGTTGTCATTGCAGACAATCTCAACGCTGTGCGTAACAGGGAAGACATCCTCCTCCCTCATGTGGTACCCTTCCTGCAGGCTCATCCTGACATGACCCTCCAGCATGACAATGCCACCAGCCATACTGCTCGTTCTGTGCATGATTTCCTGCAAGACAGGAATGTCAGTGTTCTGCCATGGCCAGCGAAGAGCCTGGATCTCAATCCCATTGAGCACATCTGGTACGTGTTGGATTGGAGGGTAAGGGCTAGGGCCATTCCCCCCAGAAATGTCCTGGAACTTGCAGGTGCCTTGGTGGAAGAGTGGGGTAACATCTCACAGCAAGAACTGGCAAGTCTGGTGCAGTCCATGAGGAGTTGATACACCACAGTACTTAATGCAGCTGGTGGCCACACCAGATACTGACTGTTACTTTTGATTTTGACTTCCCCTTTGTTCCATTTCTGTTAGTCACATGTCTGTGGAACTTGTTCAGTTTATGTCTCAGTTGTTGATTCTTGTTATGTTCATAGAAATATTTGCACATGTTAAAGTTTGCTGAAAATAAACGCAGTTGACAGTGAGAGGACGTTTTTTTTTGTTGCTGCGTTTATATGTTAGGTTGTGGATGTGCAAGTCCACAGGATATTTTCAAATGCCTAACTTCACAGAAACTCAGCAAGACTCCGGAAGACCTCCCTTCTTGCACTGTATGTGAGACACTGAAGTGTTTATTGTCCTTAAAAGAAGCAATTTTCCCATGAAATCAGTGTTATTAAGAAACTAATGACCTGGAAAGCTGAGACCTGGGGGAGAAAGAGGAAACTTGGTAAACTTTGTCTGGACATAACTGTATTTTCATTCTATCTTCCTGTTTGCATTGGGAATGTCCTGTTTTGGGGGTTAACCATATGTTAAACAAAGCCTACAAATAATAGACTACAAATAATGAATCGGTCATATCATTTTTGTAACCAGATAATAATAGGCCTATACACTAGCCTATACTTTACTATATTACTGTCTACTTTCCTATGATATGCTTTGATTTAGTCTACTATTGTACTTAATATATTTTGTGTGGACAGCTAGGAATTTGAGCCAGTTTGTTGTTTCGTAACATCCATGGAAATTATCATATTGTAGGCTGAATACTGTCCTTATCTATTTTTAGCCACCAATAAGCCATATCATAAATGATCATATTGTAGGCTAAATACTGTCTTTAGCTATATATATAAATGATCATATTGTAGGCTAAATACTGTCCTTATCATAAATGATCGTATTGTAGGCTAAATACTGTCTTTATCTATATATATAAATGATCATATTGTAGGCTAAATACTGTCCTTATCATAGTGTAGGCTAAATACTGTCCTTATCCATATCATAAATGATCGTATTGTAGGCTAAATAAGTTGCCAATAAGCCATATCATAAATTCTCATATTGTAGGCTAAATACTGTCTCTATCTATATTTATAAATGGTCATATTGTAGGCTAATACTGTCCTCAACCATGTCAAAAATGATCATATTGTAGGCTAATACTGTCCTTATCCACATCATAAATGATCATATTGTAGGCTAAATACTGTCCTTATCTATATTTAACCACCAATAAGCCATATCATAAATTTGCAATATAGGCCGAGGCCCTGCTCTTTAAACATATGAATGTTTAGTGCATGATTGATAGGCTTTGATTCCACTATATGCCCATTTCTCCCCTGCCCTAAAATGGCCTCCCAGTTGCCTGTTGTTGTTCTCTGTGACCGTTGACCCTTTGTGTGTACTTTACCTCAGCACTCATGAAAGGTGAGGGCTATTTGGGAGGGTGAGTGTGGGGAAAAAGTGAGCTCGGGTGGGGGTGGGGGGGGGGCGAACAACTGAGGACGAGACACAAGATCTGTACAGTAAAACAATCTGGGTAGAAAACAAGACACTCTTGACTGTTCCATCACACAAGGCCCAGTCCCATCACCTCCGTAAAACAGTTTAGACGTCCGTTTATATTTTATAGTGTCACATCAAGCAGACATGGACACAGAGTGCTCTGGACAATCTTAGCCGAGGGAAGCCGACACGCCCACGTTTCATGACGCAATGAGCGGTGTTACATTGTCGTGTGCAGCTGTCAAGTCCGTCACAGTGTTGATTCAAACTGTCGCCACTGTTTGGTGGTGTTGATGAGTCGAAGTCTCATCCTGTGTCATGGTATCGAGTATTGCTTTCTCTCTGGGCTGTGATATTGCCTGGATCTCCCAGTCTGTGTTATACCGTTAAGTAGAGCTGTCGTTCTGCGTTACGGTGTTGAGGCAAGCCTCCAGCTGTTCAGCTGTTCTTCATCATAAAAACAATCTGCTCCATAGTTGAGCGGTTCGGTAAAGTGTTTACTCATCAACATTGGGTCTTTCCTTGCCATGGTTTTCATAGCAAAGGCTAGCTCAGGCCATCTGCTAACCATAGTCACACAAATATGTGTTTGTTTTTCCGAGGATGACATACACCGAGTGTACAAAACATTAGGAACAGCCTCGATTTCTTCGGGGCACGGACTACAAGGTGTCTAGCGCGTTCCACAGGCATGCTGGCCCATGTTTACTCCAATGCGTCCCACAGTTTTGTCAAGTTAATACACAATGGAAACTGTTGAATGTGGAAAAACCCAGCAGCGATGCAGTTCTGGACACCTGGCAGCTACTACCATACCCCGTTCGAAGGCGCTTCAGGTGACGTCAATAAGGGATCATAGCGTTCGCCTGGATTCACCTGGTCAGTCTATGTCATGGAATTGTTTTGTACACTCAATGTATATCAGCACTCCTACTCTGTCATGCTTGATACATATAGACCTATATGTATCAAGATGTGTTTTGGAGGGGTTTAGCACCCATGTTTTTAGACACCCAGGTTTGCAGCAAGTGATGACGGAGAGCTCTGTCAAAACGGCTTAAATTATTCAACTTGCCTCCTTACCCCATTGCTCGTGATTTGTGAGTTTGTTTATATTCATGTCGGTACAGTATTGAGATTCTGTCACCGTCCTTTTGTCTCCCCTCCATCCCTCCTCCATCCATCCCTCCATCTCTGCCTCTGCTTTCCTTTCACTCGTTGGCAGTGGAAAGGAATGAGAAAAGGCTTTGTAAAGGATAGTGATTGTTTGTTTATGGGGATGCTACCCTTGCGGTGACATGTTTCAGACACTCTTAAGTGAAATTGATACTCTGCGTACTATGTAATCAAATGTAACTCAGACCCGACATTTGGACTGGAACAAGGGTTTTTCCACTTTAATCCTTCGGGTAATATTCCAAGCCCCAGGACAAATGAAGACACTGGAGTTCACCTCTCCACTAAGTCGATTGAAGACTCCACCATGATGGCAGTATAGATACAGACCGGTATACTGGCAAAATGTTGACACAGCCTACATAAAGTGGCCTCTTAGCTGTTTTTAATCTTCATTTGGAGGACGAGGCAAAGGAGCAAGGTTTCACTTTTGGAAAACATACCATGTCCCTCCACACAAATCATATTGTCCCGTGTAGCTCAGTTGGTAGAGGCATGGCTCTCGCAACGCCAGGTTGTGGGTTTGATTCCCACGGTGGACCAGTATGACACATTTTTTTGTAAAATGTATGCATTCACTACTGTAAGTCTCTCTGGATAAGAGTGTCTGCTAAATGACTAAAATGTATATGTCAAATGTTAAGCTGGAAATGCAATTTGTTCAAGAAATTTGAGTGGAGGGCCAAGGGTATTGAAGGTTGAACCATCAGAAACACGTTTGCAAAATGTTCATCTGGTTTTCAGTCACCTCGGTCTAAGAAGGCAGTGGCAACTGCATTGGACTCATTCGAGAGCAAGAGAGCTGTCCTCAATGGTGACTTGACTGTGGGATATTGGCCACCGGTGGCCTGTTCTTGACTTAAACCCTTTTTATTCTTTGGGAAGCATAGGTCATTCACAAACTTCCTCCAGTGGGTTCGGTGTTCTTTCTAGGATGATCCTGCCACTTTAAGTTCTGTCTTTATTTTTTTACTTTTTATTTTACCTTTATTTAACTAGGCAACTCAGTTAACTTCTTGCGAATATAGGGGGTGCTGTTTCGACTTAGCATAAATCGGGCTCCAGATTAAACGGCTTCCTACTCAATTCTTGCTCGTACAATATGCATATTATTATTATTATTGGATAGAAAACACTCTCTAGTTTCTATAGCCGTTGGAATTTTGTCTCTGAGTGAAACAGAACTCCTTCTACAGCACTTTTCATGACAGGGAGTGAGATTTCAGACATCTTGGCCCCTGTTCCCAGGTCGGTTGTAATGTCCCTGTAAATGCTATGGAGAAACAGACACTGCCTACGTCTTCCTCTGGATGTCAGTACGTGGTGACGCTTTGAATGGAGTCGATTGCGCAATCAGGGCCTGTATAAAACACCAAATACCGGAAGTAGCTTTCTTTTGCTGCCTGCGCCTGACGCACGAAGGACGTCGGACTTGCCTCCTTCCAAGCGGTTGTTTAGCCAGTAATATTTCTCCGGTCATGTTTTTACTCGTTATAGGTGTTAAAAACATCATAAGGTAGTTAATTTGAACCGTTTTATAGCAATTTATATCCGTTTAGGGCGATTTTATGGCATTTCTGTGTAATACACTTTGAAGCGCTGGGCACTTTTCGAGTGCATGGTGAACGTTAGTGACCATTTCGACCGGACAAGAGGAGATCTTTCGACCAAAAGACGATTAGACCGGAGAAAGGATTCATTGCCCAAGATTCTGATGGAAGAACAGCTCATAGTAAGAACAATTTATGATGATAAATCGTGTTTCTGTCGAAAAATGTTAAACGCTTATGCCGCCATTTTGTTTGGTATAGCTTCGCTTGGCGCAACATGTATTGAAAAGTAAGGATAATTTAAAAAATGTAATTCAGCGATTGTATTAAGAATTAAATTGTCTATCAATCGCTGTCCACCCTGTATTTTTTAGTTAAGTTTATGAGTATTTATGTATAAGACTAGATCACTGTCTAATATGGCGCCCGACATTTTCTGACCAGCTGGGCTACTTTTCTCATTGTCTAACCATGATTTTGGTGGCTAAATATGCACATTTTCGAACAAACTCTATATGTATGTTGTAATATGATGTTACAGGAGTGTCATCTGAAGAATTCTGAGAAGGTTAGTGAAAAAATTAATACATTTTCGTGGTGATAATGCTATCGCTCTTTTTGCCGTGAATCAATGCTGGGGTAATGTTTGCACATGTGCTATGCTAATATAACGATTTATTGTGTTTTCGCTGTAAGACACTTAGAAAATCTGAAATATTGTCTGGATTCACAGGATCTGTGTCTTTCAATTAGTGTACGCTGTGTATTTTTAAGAAATGTTTTATGATTAGTAATTAGGTAATACACGTTGCTCTGTGTATTTATTCTAGTCGAGTTGTGATGGTGGGTGCAATTGTAAACTATGATTTATACCTGAAATATGCACATTTTTCTAACAAAACCTATCCTATACCATAAATATGTTATCAGACTGTCATCTGATGAGGTTTTTTCTTGGTTAGTGGCTATCAATATCTTTATTTGGCCGAATTGGTGATAGCTACTGATGCAGTAAGAAAATGGTGGAGTAAGAAAATTGTTGTCTTTTGCTAACAGTGGTTAGCTAATAGATTTACATATTGTGTCTTCCCTGTAAAACATTTTACAAATCAGAGATGATGGCTTGAATCACAAGATCTGTATCTTTCATTTGGTGTCTTGGACTTGTGATTTCATGAACATTTTTTTTTATGATATCCCTGTAACTTTAGGCTAGGCTATGCTAGTCAGCTTTTGTGTTGGGGGGGATCCTGGATCCGGGTTTGGTAGGCGTTAGAGGTTAAGAACAAATTCTTATTTTCAATGATGGCCTAGGAACAGTGGGTTAACTGCCTGTTCAGGTGCAGAACGACAGATTTGTACCGGGGATTTGAACTTGCAACCTTTCGGTTACTAGTCCAACGCTCTAACCACTAGGCTACCCTGCCGTCCCGTCTTCACAGACCTTCGTCAGCTGTTTCTGGGTCTTCCTGGTTTCCCTATGGTTTCCAGGTTAGAGCTTGTCTGGTTATGTTGTTGAGTAGTTTTCTTAAGGTGTGCCCAATCCAGCCTCATTTCCTGCATTTTATTTGAGTGTCAATATGTTCTTGCTGTGTGATTTTCCCAGAGATTTTCATTCCTTATGATGTTTGGCCAATATACCTAATGTCATTCTTGGTGAGTTTGGACATTTACGAGCAAATGTGAACGAGAGACATTGTGCAAATGAACAAGGTTTGACGCATGCAGTGCTGGCTCTCCAGCAGCATGTCTACAGGCTGTCTGTGTGGAGTCTGGAGTCGCTAGGGCAACAGGCCTGCCTGCTCTGCTTGGAGAAGAGGGGGGAGGAGCAGACGGGCTGAGAGCAGAGGAGAAAATAACTCATCCAAAGGGTTTTACCTTCTCAAACACGGCAGAAAGCTAACACAGTATGGTGCCCTGTTACCTTATTAATTCAGCCACTTACTTAGATAGCAAGTTAAACTAGGGGTCGTGTTAAACAAATAATTATGCATTTTTCACTCAGAAAGAAAATATATAAAATGCATAATAAATATCTTGCTGCGTTTTGTAAACACAGATCTAAAATGCTTCTTATTGTAATTTCTGCTCGGCATCAGACTCATTTTGTGCTTCAGCTGCACTTCTAATTCTAAACTTGGATGAGAATTCAAGAACTTCTAAACTTGGATGAGAATTCAAGAACGGGCGTTCTATCAGCAGACAGCGCTCCAATGTGTAGCTACTTTTCTCTGGTACTTTTCTCAGTGTAGCCAGCCTATTTTTCTCAGGTAAAACGCAAGATTAACTTTTAGCAAAACGTTAGAAAATGTAGCTGGCTACATTCTTTCTATGATAGGCCTAAACATTAGGAATGTGATGGCCATGCATAGTTTTATCAAAAAATACCTTTCTTTTTCATTGTAAGCTCATTTACTTGTGTGGCTGCCAGCCAAATAACATTGTACTTCAGTTGTCATCTGATGGAAATGTAAGCTATTTTATGCCAAATGTGTTGCACTAATGTATTTTCTGTGAAGGAAAACTATAGTTGCACATCCCTGATCACTCTATTGAAGAAAAAGAAACACGGTTGACTTTCAATATAAAACGCGACCTCTGTCAGTACACAGCTGGACTTACCTGCTCCCGCTTTCTCCCATTGTGCTAATTACAAGCAAACACACATGACTGGCTCAAAGGTGCTGGGAAACTAAGTAAGCTTCATCATTTGACAGGTGAAATAAGAACGCAATCTGCGTTAGCTCCTAAATGCATTGCACAAGTTGACTGCAGGTATTTACTTCAAAAACAGCTACAAATATTCAAATGTATTGAAAAACGTCAAAGAGATAGTTTTAACGGTGTTGACAGTACTGAAAAAGCATCCCGTGGCTATTTCCAAATACCTGTATATACCGTATACCACCCAAGCCTAAAAGCCAGTTTTGAGGTTTTGTTCTGTATATGTTGTAAGTCTTGTTCTTCTAGTTGGGCCCACGGTATGCCAAAGTTTTATCCTATCGACTGCCATCAGAAAGAGAAGGGGGGGACAGCAGGCAGCCCTGTCGAACTCCTGTGTTTATGGGGAAGCTGTCCGTGAGGTGTCCATCGTGTATTCGTCGCCAGGATGACTGTAGATATAACTGTTGGGCGATGTTGATTAACTTCTTTGGTATGCCGTAGTGTGCCATGAGCTTCCACAAGGTTTCTCGGTCCAGACCGACAAATTATTTTTGAAAGTCAATGAATGTGAGGAGTAGAGATGTGTTCCATTCCAGGGTCTGTTCAGCAATGATGCAAATGGTGGCAATGTGGTCGGTACATGATCTATCTGGTCGGAATCCTGCTTGTTGGTCTCGGAGTTCTTTGTCCAGTGCTTTTGAAAGTCTTTCCAGGATGATCCTGCTCAAGACTTTTCCTGGCACAGATAAAAGCATTTTGCCCCTGCAGTTATTGCGGTCTCTGAGGTTGCCCTTTTTGGGAAGCTTTACCAAGTGTCCTTCTATCCATTTGTTGGTACTCTTTCTTCATCCCAAATCTGTCCCAGAAGTTGGTGCAGCATTTCGGTTGCTTTCTCAGGGTCTGCTCTGATAGCTTTTGGAGGTATAGCTTTTGGAGGTTTTCCGTCAGGTCTTGGTGCTTTTCTGCTTTTCCGTTTTTGGACGGCTTTCTCTATTTCATGTTTACAGGGCATGTTCATTGAACAGTGTTTAAAACCTTTGCAATGAAGATCTGTGAAGGTATTTGGATTTTTACGAATTATCTTTGAAAGATAGGGTCCTGAAAAAGGGACTTTTCTTTTTTGCTGAGTTTAGGATCTACGTATCTGGTTTTCCTTGGTGTGGTCTGGAGATACCTATGTGGCCTTGTGCACTCTTTTGTGTGGGAAGACAATCCCTCCAATGGCAAGGTTGTGGAATGCACAGGAGTCACTGAATTGTTCTCTGTGGTTGAAGGGGGGTCAACTGTGCAACTTCCTTTCGTGTTTTGGTTGTGCAGCATTATTCTTGTCTGACTTGAGACACCTTCCTTTTCCAAATCTTGCTGTAGTTTCTTTGTGAATGTTTCTGTAAATGGTATTTTCCACTAAGTGGATGATTGATCCACCTAGCGTTGCCAGAGCCCTGTTGGCCAGCGTGTTTCCAGGTTTCCAGACATGCCTTTAGGCCCGGGTGGTAGAGCCACCCACCATGCTTCGCCCTGTCTGGCAATCCCGTACTTTACCTGTTTCCGCCTCCCACGACTTGGACGACGGGTTGGGTTTTTGAGAGGCGACAGTGTTCTGCAATGACCATAAGATGTTGGGCAAGATGTTGTCACGTTTCGTTTTGTCAAACAATTTCCACATGCAAATATTTGCTTCCTTTTTCTCTGACACACGCACACACACACACACACACACACACACACACACACACACACACACACACACACACACACACACACACACACACACACACACACACACACACACACACATGATACAAACACACACACGCAAACACTGATATTTATGTCTGTCTGAGATGTATCCTATTTCAGGATGGTTTGTCTATGCAGCCATACAATTCAACAGTATACATACATGACCCACAATACAGCCATAGGTCCGAAGGGGGTCAGAGGACCGATCACATACTGACCAATCCCACAGTGTGCATTGCAGGTCAACGGTCGTTGATGTGTCTTTTTTTTCTCTTTCTCCTGCTATCGCTCTCTATTTCTCTATCTCCCTCTCTCCCACTCCATCTAACCCCCTCACTCATTCTCTCACGCTTTCTCTCTCTTGCTCTCTGTCTCTCTTCCTCCTCACTCTCTCTATCTCTGTAGTAATGGAGACTACGGCTGTGAGTACCACCACTCTGGCCAATGATGAGTTTGACAGGAACGTGCCGCGGATCTGCGGTGTGTGCGGGGACAAGGCCTCCGGATTCCACTTCAATGCCATGACCTGCGAGGGCTGCAAGGGCTTCTTCAGGTATGGACAGACGTAAACACATGCACACACACACACACACACACTTCCTGGCAACAACAAGACCCTCCATTGTGAGCCTTGAGTTGCCCAGTGACACGAGCCTACCAGACGAGCTAAATGCCTTTTATGCTCGCTTCGAAGCAAGCAACACTGAAGCATGCATGAGAGCACCAGCTGTTCCGGACAACTGTGTGATCACGCTCTCCGTAGCCGATGTGAGCAAGACCTTTAAACAGGTCAACATTCACAAGGCCGCAGGGCCAAACGGATTACCAGGACGTGTACTGAGAGCATGCACGGACCAACTGGCAAGTGTCTTCATTGACATTTAAAAAACAAATCCTGACCAAGTGTGTAATACGTAACATGTTTCAAGCAGACCACCGTAGTCCCTGTGCCCAAAAAATCGAAGGTAACCTGCCTAAATGACTACCGCCTCGTAGCACTCACGTCGGTAGCCATGAAGTGCTTTGAAAGGCTGGTCATGGCTCACGTCAACATCTTCATTCCGAAAACCCTAGACCCACTCCAATTTGCATACCGCCCCAACAGATCCACAGATGACACAATCTCAATCGCCCTCCGCACTGTCCTTTCCCACTTGGACAAAAGGAAAACGTATGTAAGAATGCTGTTCATTGACTACAGCTTTGCATTCAGCACCATAATGCCCACAAAGCTCATCACTAAGCTAAGGACCCTGGGACTAAACACCTCCCTCTGCAACTGGATCCTGGACTTGACGGGACAAAAACCTCTCCATCAACGTGAGCAAGACTACAGGAAAAGGAGGGCCGAACACGCCCCCATTCACATCGACGGGACTGTAGTGGAGCGGGTCGAGAGTTTCAAGTTCCTTGGTGTCCACATCACCAACAAACTATCATGGTCCATACACACAAGACAGTTGTGAATAGGGCACCCCCATGGTTCCCCGGATCCTCAAAAAGTTCTACAGCTGTAACATCGAGAGCATCCTGACCGTTCGTATCACCGCCTGGTATGCAAACTGCTTGGCATCCGACCGCAAGGTTAGTGCGTATGGCCCAGTACATCACTGCGGCCAAGCTTCCCGCCACCCAGGACCTACAGTGCATTCGGAATGTATTCAGACACCTTCCCTTTTTACAAATTTTTTTTACAGCCTTATTCTAAAATGTATTAAATTACATGTTTTCCCCATCATTCTACACACAATACCTCATCAATCTACACACCATTTTTTATAAATGTATTAAAAATAAAGACATATACCTTATTTACATAATTATTCAGGCCCTTTGCTATGAGACTCGAAATTGAGCTCAAGTGCATCCTGTTTCCATCGATCATCCTTGTTTCTACAACTTGATTTGAGTCCACCTGTGGTACATTCAATTGAATGGACATGATTTGGAAAGGCACACACCTGTCTATATAAAAGGTCCCACAGTTGACAGGGCATGTCAGAGCAAAAACCAAGCCAAGAGGTCGAAGGAATTGTCTGTTGAGCTCCGGGACAGGATTGTGGCGAGGCACAGATCTGCGGAAGGGTACCACAAAATGTCTGAAGAATTGAAGGTCCCCAAGAACACAGTGGCCGCCATCATTCTTAAATGGAAGAAGTTTGGAACCACCGACTCTTCCTAAAGCTGGCTGCCCAGCCAAACTGAGCAATCGGGAGAGAAGGGCCTTGGTCAGGGAGGTGACAACCAGCATTCAACCAATCAGCATTTATGGTAGAGTGGCCAGACGGAAGCCACTCCTCAGTAAAAGGCACATGACAGCCTGAATGGAGTTTGCCAAAAAGGCAACTAACTATCACAACCGGCCGTGATTGGGAGTCCCATAGTGCGGTGCACAATTGGCCCAGCGTTGTCCGGGTTAGGATTTGGCCGGCATAGGCCGGCATTGTAAATAAGAATTAGTTCTTAACTGACTTGCCTAGATAAATAAAGGTTAAATAAATGTTCAAATAAAAAAAAATTCAACAAAGTATTTAGTAAAGGGTCTGAATACTTGTAGAAATGTCTAAAAAACTGTTTTTTCTTTGTCATTATGGGGTATTGTGTGTAGATTGATGAGGGAAAAGGGCAATTTAATAAATTTTACAATAAGGCTGTAATGTTAAAAAAAAAATTGAAAAGTCAAGGGGTCTGAATACTTTCCGAATGCACTGTATATACTAGACGGTGTCAGAGGAAGGCCCAAAAAATTGTCAGACCCCAGTCACCCAAGTCATAGCCTGTTCTCTCTGCTACCGCACAGCAAGCGGTACCGGAGCACCAAATCTAGGTCCAAACATCTTCTTAACAGCTTCTACCCTCAAGCCATAAGACTGCTGAACAATTAATCAAATAGCCACCCGGACTATTTACATTGACCCCCTCCCCCATATTTATTATCTATATGCATAGTCACTACCCATACCTACATGTACAAATTACCTCGACTAACCTGTACCACGAAACATTGACTCGGTACCGGTACCCCCAGTGTATAGCTTCGTTACTGTTATTTTATTGTTGCTCCTTAATTATTTGTTATTTTCCTCTTTTCTTCTTTTTTTCATTTATATTTATTTATTGTTTACTTCAGTTTATTTAGTAAATTCTTTCTTAACTCTTATTTTTTTCTTAACTGCATTGTTGGTTTAGTGCTTCTAAGTAAGCATTTCACTGTAAGGTGAAATTTCACTGTTGTATTTGGCACATGTGACAAATAACCTTTGATTTGATATAGCCTCGTTATTGTTATTTTATTGTGTAACTTTTTTTTTTCAAATTACATTTTATTTAGTAAATATTTTCTTAACTCCATTTCTTGAACTGCATTGTTGGTTAAGGGCTTGTAAGTAAGCATTTCACGGCGCGTGTGACATACCATTTGATTTGATTTGACTCAGCCTTATCACGTTGTTAAACTCTCTCTCTCTCTCTCTTACAGACAGACAGACAAGTGCGTGTGTGTGTGTGTGTGTGTGTGTGTGTGTGTGTGCGTGCGTGTGCGTGTGTGTGTGTGTCAAAAAACAAAACCAATATTTATTTACAGTAATTATGCATTAAAGAAAGAGAGAATGTGTTGTCGAAGGAGAAGAAATGAGGCTTAAGGGGTTTAAAGGGAGGTGCGACAGAAAGTGAGAAATGCAGATGTCGCATCATGAATGGACACACCTACTCATTCCAGGGTTTTTCTTTATTTGGACTATTTTCTACATTGTAGAATAATAGTGACGACATCAATACTATGAAATAACACATATGGAACAAGATTGTGCAAAGCTGTCATCAAGGCAAAGGGGTGGCTACTTTGAAGAATCTCAAATCTCAAATATATTTTGATGTAACACTTTTTGTGTGTGTGTGTGTGTGTGTGTGTGTGTGTGTGTGTGTGTGTGTGTGTGTGTGTGTGTGTGTGTGTGTGTGTGTGTGTGTGTGTGTGTGTGTGTGTGTGTGTGTGTGTGTGTGTGTGTGTGTGTGTGTGTGTGTGTCACGAATGTTTACATGTGCGTTTCTGTTAGTTATTATGCATGGCTTTTAAGCATCCCTCTCTCTCTTTTTGCCTCGACTGGAATGTGTTCATGGTTGTGCTTCTTTGGGTAGGATCCAGAATGAGAAGGTGAAGGACATAAATATTTATGTAACTATTACACTATGATTACACATTTGGGTCCCACTTCGAACTGATGGTTAGCAGAGCTGGGAAGATAAACCGGAAAGTACCGGCATCAACTAAACAGACCACTCATCGAGGACAGTATGAGGATATTGTTAATTACAAGTAGCCAATACTAGAGAAATGTGAAGTTTGAAATGAAACAACTCTGCTAATATGGGCTTGTTATCAATTGATAATTATAAACATTCAAAGTAGTACTAGTAGTTTTAAGGGTAATATAAAAAACTGTGATGCACATTAATGTTCTAAATGTATCTTTCTATTTATCGTTATGTTAATTTAGTCTGGTTATTGTAATATAGATTTTAAAGAAATAGTTACTATGTGAAGTGTGGCAAAAGGGTCACGCCACATTCAGCACCAGATACAAGGACCTTATTTCTCATCACATTCCCTCTCTCGCTCTTCCTCCCTCTCCCTCTCCCCCCTCTTCGTCTACAGACGCAGTATGAAGCGCAAGGCCAGCTTCACCTGTCCCTTCAACGGCAGTTGCACCATAACCAAGGACAACCGCCGCCACTGCCAGGCCTGCCGGCTCAAGCGCTGCGTGGACATCGGCATGATGAAGGAGTGTGAGTGTCTTGTACACAGATCCAGGATCAGTTTCCGCTTCAGTAAATCCTAATGTCAGCCATTCGGGGGAATAAGCCAAAACTGACCTAAGACCAGCATGATTAAGGAATGTGGGTGTATGAGCTCAGCTTCCCTTTTCCCAAATCTTACCATCAGCTTTTAGGGAGTATAATGCAAAACTGACCGTAGAGCACTGCCTCGGGGAAACCTTATCCCATTCCTCCTTCCTCATCTCTTCCATCAGAATTGCTTGGTTTCTTTTTGACTGATAGAGGATAGCCTTGCAGATTAGTGTTTCTTAATCCTGGTCCTGGAGACCCAAAAGGGTGCACATTCTTGTTTTTGCCCTAGCACTACACACCTGATTCAAATAATCAACTCGTCATCAAACCTTTCATTAGTGGAATCAGGTGTGTAGTGCTAGGGCAAAAACAAGAATGTGCACCCAGGACTAAGAAACACGGGGTTTGAGCCACTGAATCATGTGGTGTTGTCCTACCGAGGTATAAGATCAGACATACACATGATCGCACAAAGAAAAATGGCATTTTACTCTGAAGAGCACCACAGGAAGAAATGTGTTTTCAGCCGGTTGTAAGGCAAATGCACTCGTTTTCCTCCATGAGTGGCTGAATGACCTCTTGAATTATGAACCGATCTCTTGAACCATGACGATGTGTGTGTTGAAAAGAGTAGGACGTGCACTAAGGAGAGAGATGTGCTTCGATCAGTCTGTTGTTAGGCAACTGTTGACGGTGTGTAATGACACACCGATTAACAGGAAATAATTCAGCCACTCTTGGAGGAAAATGGGAATTCAAATGAAATAAAGCTCCTTTCCTCTTAGAAGCAAATACGTGTCAGCTTTAAAACATGTATTAGCGTGCCAATAACAATAACAAGAACACTCACACACTGGACACATATCACAGTGCCATCTACCCCCCCATGCCTGTAGAGCACAAGGCAGGCACACACAGTATAGTGTTTGTTATATACCAATAGTGTTACACAACGTTGGGACTCCTTGGTCAAGTCCTTCTAGACCGTTGCCCTCATGAGAATGTTTATAATGTCCACTAGAAGTACTATATTGTTCTGGGAGAGCCTGTACATCATGTGCCCATCTGAACTTTAGACACCTGCTCATGTTTTGGCCACGCTTCAATCCAATGGACTGTTTGTTTTCAGAGTCCGTAAATAGAAGGTTTGGTCGTTCTGTTGTTTTCCCGTGAAATCCGGATATTGTCCAGGCGGGTGTTTAGAATTTGTATTTGAAGCAGGGGTTGGTTCCGGATGTTGTTCTCCCCCTGAGATTGAACTGTGAATTCCCGGAGAGTGACGCCACCGCTCCGAACACTGTACATGAATGGGAGCCATTGGAATGCACTTATGCTGCTGCTGCTGCTCTCGGAGCTGCTGCTGCATGGACAACAACATGTTGTAGTGCGGAGCGGAGTGTGAGCTAATTCAGTGGCTGGGGCAACAACAGGCGGAACGGAACGGAGACAATGCGTGCTGTGTTGACGACAGCACTAAGGGAGTCTTTTTACGGACACCCCCCTGACAACAACAAGCCCCTCCGATGCGGCCGCCGCGGCAGCCTCATCACATCGTAGAGCACACGCTGGCTTGTGCTTGTGTACACACACACACTTACATACGCTGGTTCTGACACACACGCAGCATCAGTGTTAACATCTCTATTTTGCCTATGTCCCAATTAGGGCTGGAGGATATATCGTGAATACCGGTTTACCAGTATGAATCCACATACCTATATGGATTTTTACAAAACCATCTAAACTCAGCAAAAAAAGGAACGTCCTCTCGCTGTCAAACTTAACATGTGTAAATATTTGTATGAACATAACAAGATTCATCAACTAAGACATAAACTGAACAAGTTCCACAGACATATGACTAACAGAAATGGAATAATGTGTCCCTGAACAAAGGGGGGGGGGGTCAAAATCAAAAGTAACAGTCAGTATCTGGTGTGGCCACCAGCTGCATTAAGTACTGCAGTGCATCTCCTCCTCATGGACTGCACCAGATTTCCCAGTTCTTGCTGTGAGATGTTACCCCACTCTTCCACCAAGGCACCTGCAAGTTCCCGGACATTTCTGGAGGGAATTGCCCTAGCCCTCACCCTCCGATCAAACAGGTCCCAGACGTGCTCAATGGGATTGGGATCCAGGCTCTTTGCTGGCCATGGCAGAACACTGACATTCCTGTCTTGCAGGAAATCACGCACAGAACGAGCAGTATGGCTGGTGGCATTGTCATGCTGGAGGGTCATGTCAGGATGAGCCTGCAGGAAGGGTACCACGTGAGGGAGGAGGATGTCTTCCCTGTAACGCACAGCATGGAGATTGCCTGCAATGACAACAAGCTCAGTCCGATGATGCTGTGACACACCGCCCCAGACCATGACGGACCCTCCACCTCCAAATTGATCCCGCTCCAGAGTACAGGCCTCGGTGTACGATAAACGCGAAACCGACCATCACCCCTGGTGAGACAAAACCGCGACTGGTCAGAGAAGAGCACTTTTTGCCAGTCCTGTCTGGTCCAGCGACGGTAGGTTTGTGCCCATAGTCAACGTTGTTGCCGGTGATGTCTGGTGAGGACCTGCCTTACAACAGGCCTACAAGCCCTCAGTCCAGCCTCTCTCAGCCTATTGCGGACAGTCTGAGCAATGATGGAGGGATTATGCGTTCCTGGATTAACTCGGGCTGTTGTTGTTGCCATCCTGTAACTGTCCCGCAGGTGTGATGTTCGGATGTACCGATCCTGTGCAGGTGTTGTTACACGTGGTCTGCCACTGCGAGGATGATCAGCTGTCCGTCCTGTCTCCCTGTAGCGCTGTCTTGCCCTGGCCACATCTGCAGTCTCCTCATCTCCTCATCTCCTCATGCCTCCTTGCAGCATGCCTAAGGCACATTCACGCAGATGAGCAGGGACCCTGGGCATCTTTATTTTGGTGTTTTTCAGAGTCAGTAGAAAGGCCTCTTTAGTGTCCTAAGTTTTCATAACTGTGACCTTAATTGCCTACCTACCATACCACAGGTGCATGTTCATTAATTGTTTATGGTTCATTGAACACGCATGGGAAACCGTGTTTAAACCCTTTACAATTAAGATTTTTGAAGTTATTTGTATTTTTACGAATTATCTTTGAAAGACAGGGTCCTGAAAAAAGGATGTTTCTTTTTTTGCTGAGTTTGTAATGATATTTTGATACAATGCTAAATTAAATGAAAAGATATACAAATTGGAACATTTCACTGTCAGTTTTGTCCAAGTTTGTTTCAGTGTAAAACCATCTTAATGGAGAAAGATCATTTAAATCACTTCAAATTAGGTTTTTGCTATTCTTGGATCATGCACGAATCATAAAAACACATTTAAAACTTGTATTTTTCAGAAACATTGAATACAGTCAAATACCACCATACCGTCAAAAATGAGAAAAATATTGCGATATGATATTTTGGTCATATCGCCCTAGTCCCAATAATTTCAGTCTGATATACTCATGGTGACATCTCCATTCCTCACTTTCTGTCGCACCACTTTTTTCTTTGGAGCTCCTCCCTCTCTTTTAAGCTCCTTAAAGGCCCAGTCAAAAGTCAGCTTTTCCTGTGTTTTATGTTGTACAGTAGAACATCTGATGAAACTAACACTGTAAAAGTGTGGGGGGGGAAATATCTGTGTAATTTTCTGATAGTTGCCGGGTGAAAATACAATCTACATTGGACTGTCAGCATGACGTCACCATGCGTTAAATTGGTAAATAGACCAATAAAGAGAGTTCTGCCAATTACAGCTACTTTTCAGTTTTCTCCTTTCCACTCCTAGACAGTCCTAGCAAAATTCTTGCTTGAGAAATCTACAGTAAGGTACTTAATTGTTACCCAGAAATGATTTATATTGATATAAAAACTACGGCATTTGGGCACATTCTCTTTTTCTTTAACCCTTTCTCTCTCTCTCTCTCTAATCCTTTTTCATAACCCTGATCTCTCTCCTTCTAAACCTCTTTCTCCCAGTCATTCTGACAGACGAGGAGGTGCAGAGGAAGAAGGATCTGATCCAACGGAGGAAGGATGAGGAGGCGCAGAGGGAGGCGCAGCGACCCCGGCTGAGCGAGGAGCAGAGCCAGGTCATCGCCACGCTGGTGGATGCTCACCACAAGACCTACGACGACTCCTACTCCGACTTCAACCGCTTCAGGGTCCGTGTCCACTCCGTAACACCAGCCTCCACTCCGTAACACCAGCCTCCCCTCCGTAACACCAGCCCCCCTCCGTAACACCAGCCTCCCCTCCGTAACACCAGCCCCCCCTCCGAAACACCAGCCTCCCCTCCGTAACACCAGCCCCCCCTCCGAAACACCAGCCTCCCCTCCGTAACACCAGCCTCCCCTCCGTAACACCAGCCCCCCCTCCGTAACACCAGCCTCCACTCTGTTACACAAGTCTCCACTCCGTAACACCAGACTGAACTATAATACCAGCCTTCACTCTCTAATACCTGTCTTCACTTAATGACACTAGTCTCTGATCTGTAACACTAGTATTCACTCTAAAGCACAGTTTCCACTCTCTACCACCAGTCTCTACTCCATTACACCAGTGCCAACTCTGTTACACTAGTGTCAACTCCACTAGTGTAACACCATACTCCACTTCCTAACACCACTCTTATTTCAATTGTCCACAGATAAGCCCTACCCTGATACTATTTGCTACTCTGCCAGCATCCATCATGTTACACAACACCCACTGCAGTATCTCTTTCTATACAACTGACATTTCCTGCTCCAGGGTCGGTGTCAATGATGTAGACGCTGTATGTTAGAGTCCGTGTCCACTCCATTTCTTCACTCCCAGTCTTCCCCCTCCTGCAAATACCACTTCTTCTCTGGTATCTGGACTTCTGCGCCCCGTAGCATAGACTTAACTCCCACTCGGTCACCTCAGTGACGTCATTCGCGATGGAAGTCAGACCACTCCGTAACTTAATTTCTGCCTTTTATTTACCGTAGGACAATTTATTTCCCTATCAAGGAACTTACAGATTGAAGTATACTGGACATACAGTCATACAAATTGACTGTTTGCCTGCACAATATTGCCAGATTAGATTGGCGTTTATTGTCCCGCAAGAAGAATCTTAGCTCACCTCACACAAACCACATGGTAAATGCAGCAAGAATCAAACAACAGTAACAGTCAGACACCTACACTGCTCCAGGGATGAAACTCCCGAAGTGTGCAGTGTGGCATTTAATTGTCCAGTGGTCAGTGACACACACTACATTGAGTACACATGGTCTTGTACGGCTCAGTTGGTAGTAGAGCTTTCCCCGACTAAAAAAGTATTGGTTGACCGAAAGTCATCTGTTCTTTCGACCGATCGATTGGTCAACATTTTTAAAAGTGTGTTTTTACATACGGTGCCTTCGGAAAGTATTCAGACCCCTTTCACTTTTTCCACAATTTGTTACATTCTACACACAAAACCCCATAATGACAAAGTGAAAACAGATTTTTTGATTTTTTTGCAGATGGATAAAAAATCAACAGAAAAACCTTATTCACATAAGTATTCAGACCCTTTGCTATGAGACTCAAAATTGAGCTCACGTGTATCCTGTTTTCATTGATCATCCTTGAGATGTTTCTACAACTTGGAGTCCACCTATGGTAAATTCAATTGATTGGACATGATTTGGAAAGGCACACATCTGTCTATATAAGGTCCCACAGTTGAAAGTGGATGTCAGAGCAAAAACCAAGCCATGAAGTCGAAGGAATTGCCGCAGATTGTGTTGAGGCACAGATCTGGGGAAGGGTAGCAAAACCTTTCTGCAGCATTAAAGGTCCCCAAGAACACAGTGGCCTCCATCATTCTTAATTGGAAGAAGTTTGGAACCACCAAGACTCTTCCTAGAGCTGGCCGCCCAGCCAAACTGAGCAATCGGGGGAGAAGTGCCTTGGTCAGGGAGGTGACCAAGAACACGATGGTCACTCTGACAGAGCTCTAGGGTTCCTCTGTGGAGATGAGAGAACCTTCCAGAAGGACAACCATCTCTGCAGCACTCCACCAATCAGGCCTTTATGGTAGAGTGGCCAGATGGAAGCCACTCCTCAGTAAAAGGCACATGACAGCCCGCTTGGAGTTTGCCAAAAGGCACTTAACTTATGGCTGCAATCCCGGTAACGGGATGATATGACAAAAGCCAGTGAAAGTGCAGGGCGCCAAATTCAAAACAACAGAAATCTCATAATTAAAATTCCTCAGACATACATGTTTCTTATACCATTTTAAAGGTAATCGTGTTGTTAATCCCACCAAAGTGTCTGATATGTTCAAATATGCTTTTCAGCGAAAGCACTACAAACGATTATGTTAGGTCACACCAAACCACAATAAGCACAGCCATTTTTCCAGCGAAAGATAGCAGTCACAAAAAGCACAAATAGAGATAAAATGAATCACTAACCTTTGATGATCTTCATCAGATGACACTCATAGGATTTCATGTTACACAATACATGCATGTTTTGTTTGATAAAGTTCATATTTATATAAAAAAATCGGAGTTTACATTGGCGCGTTACATTCACTAGTTCCAAAAACATCCAGTGATAGTGCATAGCCACATCGTTTCAACAGAAATACTCATCATAAATGTCGATGATAATACAAGTTATACACATGGAATTATAGATATAACTCTCCTTAATGCAACCGCTGTGTCAGATTTCCCAAAAACTTTACGGAAAAAGCAAACCATGCAATAATCTGAGACGGAGCTCAGAACAAGAGTCAAATTAGCCGCCATGTTGGAGTCAACAGAAACCAGAAATTACATGATAAATATTCCCTTACCTTTGATGATCTTCATCAGAATGCACTCCCAGGAATCCCAGGTCCACAATAAATGCTTGATTTGTTCGATAATGTCCGTTATTTATGTCAAATTATCTAATTTGGTTAGCGCGTTTGGTAAACAATTCCAAAGTCACAAAGCGCGTTCACTAAAACGTGACGAAATGTCCAAAGGTTCCGTAACAGTCAGTAGAAACATGTCAAACGATGTATTGAATCAATCTTTAGAATGTTGTTCAAATAAATCTTGAATAACGTTCCAACCGGAGAATTACATTGACTTCAGATGAGCGATGGAACGGAGGTCCTCCTCATGTGAATGCACGTGGTCAAAGAATGTTCACCTCATCGCAGTGGTGACTCATTCCTGTCTCCTTCGGCCCCCCTTCACAACAGAGTCATCAGACAAAGTTCTACAGACTGTTGACATCTAGTGGAAGCCGTAGGAAGTGAATACTCATTCATATCTCGCTGTGATTTCAATGGGATCTTGGTTGAAACTCTACCAGCCTCAGAATTTCCACTTCCTGTTTGGATTTTTTCTCAGGTTTTTGCCTGCCATATGAGTTATGTTATACTCACAGACATAATTCAAACAGTTTTAGAAACTTCAGAGTGTTTTCTATCCAATACTAATAATAATATGCATATATTAGTAACTGGGACTGAGGAGCAGGCCGTTTACTTTGGGCACCTTTCATCCAAGCTACTCAATACTGCCCCTGCAGCCATAAGAAGTTAA
Organism: Salvelinus namaycush; assembly: GCF_016432855.1. Lineage (NCBI taxonomy): Eukaryota > Metazoa > Chordata > Actinopteri > Salmoniformes > Salmonidae > Salvelinus > Salvelinus namaycush. The sequence continues at coordinate 48,151,879 of NC_052308.1, forward strand.
ACAAGATTCTCTGATCTGATAAAACCAAGATTGAACTCTTTGGCCTGAATGCCAAGCGTCACGTCTGGAGGAAACCTCCCTACAGGGAAGCATGCTGGTGGCAGCATCATGCTTTGGGGATGTTTTTTAGAGGCAGGGACTGGTAGACTATTCAGGATCGAGGCAAATATGAACGGAGCAAAGTACAGAGAGATCCTTAATGAAAACCTGCTCAGGAGCGCTCAGGACCTCAGACTGGGGCGAAGGTTCACCTTCCAACAGGACAGCAACCCTAAGCACACAGCCAAGACAACGTAGGAGTGGCTTCGGAACAAGTCTCTGAATGTCCTTGAGTGGCCCAGCCAGAGCCCAGACATGAACCTGATCAAACATCTCCGGAGAGACCTGAAAATAGCTGTGCAGCAACGCTCCCCATCCAACCTGACAGCGCTTGAGAGGATCTGCAGAGAAGAATGGGAGAAACTCCCCAAATACAGGTGTGCCAAGCTTGTAGTGTCATACCCAAGAAAAATCGAGGCTGTAATCGCTGCCAAAGGTGCTTCAACAAAGTACTGAGTAAAGGGTCTGAATACTTATGTAAAAAAATATATATAAATTGGCAAAAATGTGTAAAAAACAGTTTTTGCTTTGTAATTATGGGCTATTGTTTGTAGATTAATGAGGGGAAAAAACAATTTAATCAATTAAATATTTATTTATTCCATTTTAGAATAAGGCTGTAACGTAACAAAATGTGGAAAAAGGGAAGGGGTCTGATTACTTTCCGAATGCACTGTATATATATGCTCATGCTCGACTTAAAATCTTGGTTGACCAACAGCTTATCCACCAAACAATCGACCAGTCGACTAATTACGGTCAGCCTTAGTTGGTAGAGCATGGCGCTTGCATTGCCAGGCTTGTGGGTTTGATTTTATATTCATGTAAAAATGTATACTAAATGGTTTGTGTGTTTTCCTTAAGCCTCCGGTCCGAGAAGGCCCAGTGACACGCAGTGCCAGCAGAGCTGCCTCTCTCCACTCTCTATCTGATGCCTCATCTGACTCCTTCAGCCACTCTCCAGGTAAACACACGTCAGTGTGCTTCTAACAGCTTTGCTTCCTCCACTGTCCCTGTCCCCTTACTGGGCTTGAACCGGTGGTCCTCTGATGGCAAACATGTGATGGCAAACAGTTGTGCTATAGAAAAAAATTATTTTCGATAGCACCATTGGCAACATTTCAAGCTAGCTGTGGAGTGAGCTTACGGCACATTCTTACTTAGACATGCACGCACACACACACACACACACACACACAGAAAAAATGGGAAAAGGTGAGCAATTCAGAATCAGATGGTGAAGCGGATACACAGAGAGGGAGATGGTGCAGATCACACAATTGGTGTTAGTTGTCATCAGTGATTGATTCCTGTGTGTTTGTGTGGGAGCTCACTTCTGCTCCTGTGTGTGTGTGTGTGTGTGTGTGTGTGTGTGTGTGTGTGTGTGTGTGTGTGTGTGTGTGTGTGTGTGTGTGTGTGTGTGTGTGTGTGTGTGTGTGTGTGTGTGTGTGTGTGTGTGTGTGTGTGTCAATCCCTCATGCGGTTTTACTCAGAATCTTCAGGGGTTTCTCAGGACACCCTGTAGACCTTCAGACCACAGTCTCCCATTAACACATCCGCTCATAATGAAATGAACTCACAGAGGGACATGGCCCTCACAGCCTGCGTTCCCTGGCTTCAAAAACAGTAAATCAAATCAAATTTTCTTTGTCATATGCACCGAATACAGTGAAATGCTTACTTACGAGCCCCTAACCAACAATGAAGTACAAATAAGAATAATAAATAAAAGTAACAAGTACTTAAAGAGCAGCAGTAAAATAGAGTCAATGTGCGGGGACACCGGTTAGTCTAGGTAATTGAGGTAATATGTACATATAGGTAGAATTATTAAAGTAACTATGCATAGATGATAACAACAGAGAGTAGCAGTGGTGTAAAAGGGGGGGGGTCAATGCAAATAGTCTGCACATGGGGACAAAGATTGTACTTTTTGGAGAAATGTCCTCTGGTCTGATGAAACAAAAATAGAACTGTTTGGCCATAATGACCATCGTTATGTTTGGAGGAAAAATGGGAACGCTTGCAAGCCGAAGAACACCATCCCAACCGTGAAGCATGGTGGTGGCAGCATCATGTTGTGGGGGTGCTTTGCTGCAGGAGGGACTGGTGCACTTCACAAAATAGCTGGCATCATGAGCAGGAAAATTATGTGGATATATTGAAGCAACATCTCAAGACATCAGTCAGGAAGTTAAAGCTTGGTCGCAAATGTGTCTTCCAAATGGACAATGACCCCAAGCATACTTCCAAAGTTGTGGCAAAATGGCTTAAGCACAACAAAGTCAGGGTATTGGAGTGGCCATCACAAAGCCCTGACCTCAATCCTATAGAACATTTGTGGGCAGAACTGAAAAAGCGTGTGCGAGCAAGGAGGCCTACAAACCTGACTCAGTTACACCAGCTCTGTCAGGAGGAATGGGCCAAAATTCACCCAACTTATTGTGGGAAGCTTGTGGAAGGCTGCCTGAAACGTTTGACCCAAGTTAAACAATATAAAGGCAATGCTACCAAATACTAATTGAGTGTATGTAAACTTCTGACCCACTGGGAATATGATGAAAGAAACAAAAGCTGAAATAAATTATTCTCTCTACTATTATTCTGACATTTCACATTCGTAAAATAAAGTGGTGATCCTAATTGACCTAAGACAGGACATTTTTACTAGGATTAAATGTCAGAAATTGTGAAAAACTGAGTTTAAATGTATTTGGCTAAGGTGTATGTAAACTTCCGACTTCAACTGTATCTCTACTCTGTTTCTCGATCATCCTTTTGTTGTATCTCTTTTTGTCTGTCACTCTACTTCTGTTTCTCTCTCTCTTACTCTTATCTAAGCTGTTTTCTGATGGTCACTGTGTTCCATTCCTCAATGAACAAACCTCGCTCTGTGTTGAGTCATTCATTCGATTTACATGTGAGTGGGTGGGTGTGTGTGTGTGTTGCGCATGTGTGTGTGTACGTGCGAGTGTGTGTGTGTGTGTGTGGTTTACCACAGTCCACGTTTTTGTTTTATCTGACTGACGTAGACGTTATGCTTCTTTCTTGTGTTTTCATGTTTTCACTCTTTCTCTGTCACTCTCTCCGTGTCCTCTTTCCCTTTATCAGCAGAATCTGATGGGAATGTTGTTTTTCTCCGAAGAGTTTTTAACTCATCTAATCTCTCTCCCACCCCCCCACCCCTTCTCCTCCACCCTCCCTCCATATAGAGTCGGTGGACACTAAGCTGATGAACTTCAGTAACCTACTGATGATGTACCAGGAGCAGGGGGGCAGCCCGGACTCCGACGACGACGGCTCCAAGCTCTCCATGCTGCCCCACCTGGCCGACCTGGTCAGCTACAGCATCCAAAAGGTCATCGGCTTCGCCAAGATGATCCCTGGCTTCAGGTGGGTGGAGGGCTGAGTGGGGTAAGAGGGGTGGGTGGGTGGATTAGGTAGGGGATGAGGGGATAGCAAGGGGGGTAAATGTGTGTGTGTGTGGAGGGGGGGGTTGTACTTTACATTGTGTGCTCGTTTTTTGGAGAGAGAGAGATTGTGTGCGTTCGTGTGTTTGTGTGTGTTCCTACAATGTGCACAGAAAAAAAATTGTATAGGTGCACATCCAATATGAGTTAAAGCATGATGAAAATGAAAATCTATTTAACTCTACGTGGCATGAATGTGAACAAAGCCTTGTTTGTGTGTTTACTCGTTTAAGGGTCTGTGTTCCTACAAACAAGGACAAGTGTGCCTACACATGCAATTATTTTTTGTTATCAGCATCTGATATCTGTCCTACACATGACACGAGTGGCTGTCGTCACAGTAACCTTAGGCGTGTGTGTGGTCGTCACTGTGTACATTCTGTCTTCACCCCCCCCCCCCCCCCCCCCCCCCCCCCCCCCCCCGGGTGGCAGAGTAAAGTGAGGTCGAGGACACAGTAACGGGCATTGTTAGTAATGATCACGTAAGCTGTCTTCTGACCCAAGAAGAGCTTTGAGCTTAAAGGCTTGTCACTGCGCTACAATTAATGTTACAAAGCCATTGCTTCTCGAAGACTATAATACACATTATGAATGTCTTACTACAACTGAATCGAAGGTTGTATTACTCACATGTTTTTGCTGTCTTTTGAGTCTTTGTTAACAAGCTATACAAACAGTACGGCATCAATATGTAAACTAGTTCTTGCATCCATAGCGCCGTTTATCTATTTGAGAGTGGTTCTTTCTCAAGCCCCGTCCCTCAGCTTAAAGCAAGCCTAGCGGCAGGGACAGGCTGTCGAAATGACAGCTTGCACCTTTAACATCACACTAAAAATGTGATTGGTTGATTAGGTCGAAGGTCACATTGCGTCAGTAAAAGAACTAGGGGGTCTTCAGTACGTTTACCCTGAAATAGTACAAAGAATACAAACAAATCCTCAAAATAAATAACATGTTCAATTAAATTCTACACAACTTAATTTTCCCCCTCAGGGGCTATAATATCTACTGATCGCAGCTCATTAGCCATGATGGATATACACGTTTCTGGGGAAACTCGTAACACCTGCCATGACGGATATGACAGAGTTTGTGACGGATATGACATAGGAGTTCCTGCGGAAACTCTTTTCTTCTGCCGTGACAGATATGGCATGTCGGGTTGTTGTTCTTTCACCCGACAACACAAGGCCTGTTGTCGTACAGTGTTTGCTCCTTTTGGTGCATGTCGAGTTTGCCAACAGAGGCCATCGCTCAGTGTCATGGAGGTCATGGAAAGGGGCCTGTCTTTCCTGGATGTCATTATTCCCTCTGTGTGTGTGTGTGTGTGTGTGTGTGTGTGTGTGTGTGTGTGTGTGTGTGTGTGTGTGTGTGTGTGTGTGTGTGTGTGTGTGTGTGTGTGTGTGTGTGTGTGTGTGTGTGTGTGTGTGTGTGTGTGTGAGCGTGCGTGCGTGCGTGCGATACAGCGCCTTACAACTCTAGACAATGATTTATCTCGATTGCACAACACAACTGCTCAGACTAATGGGTATACATCTTTGGTAACTCAATGACAGGGTTGCAAAACTGCCTACATGAACATGACATGAACTTCCTTCTATCACCACTTGTGAGTGGAGTTTATCAAGGTGTTAAGAATAGCCAATAGCCATCTTGTGCCCCATCTACCTAAAGTGTTACCAGATCCTTCCACTATTTACCCACTAGAGCGAGATCTAGATCTATAGCGAGACCCCAGCCTTTTAACTTAACCCCTGTCGGACCATTAGCCCACTGTGCGACTGGAGCGACAGAAAGCCTCGTTTCTGTTTCCCGCTGCAAAATCTTTTTTTCCCCGCGGTGCGCACTAATGAACACACCCCTGGTTGTCATCCTTCCAGGGAGCTGACGGCTGAGGACCAGATTGCCTTGCTCAAGTCGAGTGCCATCGAGGTGATAATGCTGCGCTCCAACCAGTCCTTCAACCTGGAGGACATGTCCTGGAGCTGCGGAGGGCCCGACTTCAAGTACTGCGTCAACGACGTCACTAAAGGTACGAGACTGAGGCAGGCTAGCACACACATGCATGACGGAACACAGACCTTGAGATCGACACAGACAAAATATGCAGTCAAAACCATTCTACTCTGTCAACGATGGCACGAGCACACACACAAACACCAGTCATTTCGCTTCGAGGACATGTTCTGAAACGGTGGCGGACACCACTTTACCACACTCACACACACTCACTTGACAACCATTGCTGCCACTGAAGGTGAGCGAGAAAGGGTAACAAAAATGCATGCATTTGTGCAGGCACAAAACACACAGATACACACTCCAATATACTCTCCAGTACCATGTCCCGTGGCCTTCCTATCATGACTGTGTGTCAGTTCCGCCAGGAAAGCTGAAATGGAGTGTAACACACTTTGGCACGTGTACCTATAAGCACGTACTCTCACACACACCATACACCCATTCGCAGACCCTCAAGGCACGGCATTCATTTGCCTTTCAAACAAGCCTCGGGTATTTTAACAGATCGACCGAAGAATGTCACTCTAGGCCAAGACACGCTCACAAAGCGTCTGGTCTCTCACAGAACGAATTTGGTTTTGTTCTAGAAGACAAACCCAAGTTAGCTATGGCATCTCTGTGGCTGACCAGTCAATTGGAGTTTTAGTCAGGCTCGACAGCAAATTAGCCAGACTTTTCCTGAAAACAAGCGTTGTACCCATTTTATTTTCACGCCAAATGATGCTGTTGTTGTTGTTCCGTAGCTAGTTACTTTGTCAGCTTTTGTCTAGCGACACTCCATTCTCCTTTGTTACAAGGCGATTTGAATAAGCAGGCTATGATTGTTAACCAGCTGCAGTGTTATTCAATAGAAGTAAATAGAGATAATGAATAACTAACAATTAATTAAACAATTGATAACACATAAGTATACTTTTTGGTTGTGAAGTTGGCAACTTGCTTTTTTCTCATTTTCCTTTTGTCATGATCCAAAGCAGACAGCCAGGAGACATGTAGTTGCATTTAACACCTAACTAAAGTGAACTGAGGTGAACTATACGTTTCCGTCTACAACGCTACGACTTGTATGCTATTCAGTTCATCCATTTCTTATCTCATGAAACCACACAAATCCTTAGTGTTAGGGAAACCATATGAAAGCCGTAAGATCAATAATTGGAAGTAAACCCATACATCTTTGAAAATGGCATTGAGAGGAGTGTTAGGGAAACCATAATCAACAGTTCTTTGTTATCTGGGCCCTTGTAATCTAGGAGTGCTAAACTAGGATCAGTTTGGCCTTTTAAATTAGAATGAATAAGAGACATACAATGAACAAAAATATAAACGCAACATGCAACAATTTCAAAGGTTTTACTGAGTTACAGTTCATATAAGGAAATCAGTCAATTGAAATACATTCATTAGGCCCTAGTCTATGGATTCCACATGACTGGGAATACAGATATGCATCTGTTGGTCACAGATACCTTAAATAAAAGGTAGGGGTGCGGATCAGAAAACCAGTCAGTATCTGGTGTGACCACCATTTGCCTCCTTCGTTTAGAGTTGAACAGGCTGTTGCGTGTGGCCTGTGGAATTGTTGTTCCACTTCTCTCCAATGGACGTGCGAAGTTCCCGCATATTGATGAGAACTGTAACACGTTGTCGTACACGTCGATCCAGAGCATCCCAAACATGCTCAATGGGTGACATATCTGGTGCAGGCCATGGAAGAACTGGGACATTTTCAGCTCCATGAAATTGTGTAAAGACCCTTGCGTCATGGGGCTGTGTGTTATCATGCTGAAACATGAGGTGATGGCAGCGGATTAATGGCACAACAATGTGCCTCCGGATCTCGTCACAGTACCTCTGTGCATTCAAATTGCCATCAATAAAATGCAATTGTGTTTGTTGTCAGTAGCTAATTCATGCCCATACCATAACCCTACCGCACTCTATTCAAAACGTTGACATCAGCAAACCGGTCGCCCACACGACACCATACACGCTGACTGCCATCTGCCCAGTACAATTGAAACAGGAATAAATCTTTGAAGAGCACACTTCTCTAGTGTGCCAGTGGCCATCGAAGATGAGCATTTGCCTATTAAAGTCGGTTACGACGCTGAACTGCAGTCTGCTCAAGACCCTGGTGGGGATGACGAGCATGCAGATGAGTTTCTGACAGTTTGTGCAGAAATCCTTCGCTTAAGCAAGCCCACGGTTTCATCAGCTGTCCATGTGGCTGGTCTCATACGATCCCGCAGGTTAAGAGGCCGGATGTGGAGGTCCTGGGCTTGCGTGGTTACATGTGGTCTGCAGTTGAGGGGCCGGTTGGACGTACTGCCAAATTCTCTAAAACTACATTGGACTTGGCTTATGGTAGAGAAATGAACATTCTGGCAGCAGCTCTAGTAGACATTCCTGCAGTCAGCATGTCAATTGCATGCTCCCTCAATACTTGAGACATCCGTGGCATTGTGCTGTGTGAGAAAACTTCACATTTTAGAGTGGCCTTTTATTGTCCACAGCACAAGGTGCACCTGTGTAATGATCATGCTGTTTAAATAGCTTCTTGATATGCTACACCTGTCAGGTGGATGGATTATCTTAGCAAATGAGAAATGCTCACTAGCAGGGATGTAAACAAATCTGTGCACAACATTTTAAAGACATTTTATTTCAGCTCATGAAACATGGGACCAACACTTTACATGTTGCGTTTATATTTTTTGTTCAGTGTAGATATACTGTATAATATATCACATACATTATATTAATCTAAATCCATTTCTTATCTCACAAAACCACACAAATCCTTAGTGTTAGGCAAACAATATAATGAGAGATACAGTACCAGTCAAAAGTTTGGACAAACCTACTCATTCAAGGGTGTTTCTCTATTTGTACTATTTTATACATTGCAGAATAACAGTATAATAATAGTGAAGACATCAAAACTATGAAAAAACACATACGGAACCAAAAAAGTGTTAAACAAATCCAAATATATTTTATATTTGAGATTCTTCAAAGTAGCCACCCTTTTGCCTTGATGACAGCTTTGCACACTCTTAATAAAAATAAAAACCTTTGAATGAGTAGGTGTGTCCAAACGTTTGACTGGTACTGTATATCGTGATTGTTATCTGATCTGATTGACGATGTGTGCGTGTCTGTCTGTGTGTGTGTGTGTGTGTGTGTGTGTGTGTGTGTGTGTGTGTGTGTGTGTGTGTGTGTGTGTGTGTGTGTGTGTGTGTGTGTGTGTGTGTGTGTGTGTGTGTGTGTGTGTGTGTGTGTGTGTGTGTGTTGTCTCCTGCAGCGGGCCACACTCTGGAGCTGCTGGAGCCTCTGGTCAAATTCCAGGTTGGCCTGAAAAAACTCAACCTCCACGAGGAGGAACACGTGCTGCTCATGGCCATCTGCCTACTCTCCCCAGGTACACGCTGACACTGGGTGTGTGTGTGTGTGTGGGGGGGGGGGGGGTAGTGTGTGTGTGTCTGTCATGAATTGTTTATGTGAGTCTGCTTGTTTTTGTGAGGATCAGTTAGCTTGTGTGTGGGGGGGGGGGGGGGGGGGGGGTGTTGTTGTGTGTCTTTGTGCTGAAGTTCACACACCTGTGCATGTGTGTATATTTTGTACATTTTCGTCAGTGAGGTTGACGATAACATGTGCATATACAGTGCATTCAGAGAGTATTCAGACCCCTTGACTTTTTCCACATTTTGTTACGTTACAGCCTTATTCTGAAATGGATTAAATCAATTGTTTCCATCGTCTATCTACACACAATATGCCATAATGACAAAGCGATAACAGGTGGTTAGAAATGTTTGTACATTTCTTACAAATAAAAACAGAAATATTATTTACATAAGTATTCAGACCCGTTCCTATAAGACTCAAAATTGAGCTCAGGTGCATCCTATTTCCATTGATCATCGTTGAGATGATTCTACAACTTGATTGGAGTCCATCTTTGGTAAATTCAATTGATTGGACATGATTTGGAAAGGCACACACTTGTCTCCATAAGGTCCCACAGTTGACAGTGCATGTCAGAGCAGAAACCAAGTCATGAGGTCAAAGGAATTGAAGGTCCCCGAGAGCACAGTGGCCTCCATCATTCTTAAATGGAAGAAGTTTCGAACCACCAAGACTCTTCCTAGAGCTGGCCGCCCGGAGAAGGGCCTTGGTCAGGGAGGTGACCAAGAACCCGATGATCACTCTGACAGAGCTCTAGAGTTCCTCTGGTGAGATGGGAGAAGGACAATCATCTCTGCAGCACTCCACCAATCAGGCCTTTATGGTAAAGTGGCCAGACGGAAGCCACTCCTCAGTAAAAGGCACATGACAGCCCGCTTGGAGTTTGCCGAAAGGCAGCTAAAGTCCTCGAAGACCATGAGAAACAAGATTCTCTGGTCTGATGAAACCAAGATTGAACTCTTTGGCCTGAATGTCAAGTGTCACGTCTGGAGTAAATCTGGCACCATCCCTACGGTGAAGCATGGTGGTGGCAGTTTTGGGGATGTTTTTCAGCGGCAGGTACTGGGAGACAAGTCAGGATCTCGGGAAAGATGAACGGAGGCGAAGTACAGAGAGATCCTTGATGAAAACCTGCTCCAGAGCGCTCAGACTGGGGCGAAGGTTCACCTTCCAACAGGACAATGACCCGAAGCACACAGCCAAGACAACGTAGGAGTGGCTTTGAATGACCTTGAGTGGCCCAGCCAGAACCTGGACTTGAACCCGATCAAACATCTCTGGAGAGACCTGAAAATAGCTGTGTAACGACACTCCCATCCAACCTGACAGAGCTTGAGAGGATCTATGGAGAAGAATGGGAGAAACTCCCCAAATACAGGTGTGCCAAGCTTGTAGCGTCATACCCAAGAAGACACTGTAATCTGGCTGTAATCGCTGCCAAAGGTGCTTCAAGTACTGAGTAAGGGGTCTGAATACTTATGTAAATGTGATATTTACATTTTACATTTGCAAAAATATGTAAAAACCTGTTTTTGCTTTGTCATTATGGGGTATTATGTGTGATTATAATTTTTTTAAATCCATTTTAGAATAAGGCTGTAACGTATCAAAATATGGAAAAAGTCAAGCGGTCTGAATACTTTCTGAATGCACTGTACGTGCATGCACTACGTGCCTGTATTTGTACATTAATATGAATCAATTTCTTGTCTCATGAATTCCTTAGTGTCTGTATATACACTGAGTATACAAAAACATTAGGAACAGCTTACAAATATTGATTTTCACCCCCTTTTGCCCTCAGAACAGCATCAATTTGGGTCAAGTTTGCTGGATGTCCTTTGGGTGGTGGACCATTCTTGATACACACAGGAAACTGTTGAGCGTGAAAAACCCAGTAGTGTTGTAGTTCTTGACACACTCAAACAGGTGCCTTGGCACCTACGACCATACGCCGTTCAAAGCTACTTAAATATTTTGTCTTGCCTTTTCACCCTCTGAATGGCACGCATGCCTTGAGGCTTAAAAATCCTTCTTTAACCGGTCTCCTCCCCTTCATCTACACTGATTGAAGTGGATTTAACAAGTGACATCAATAAGGGATTCTAGCTTTCACCTGGATTCACCTGGTCAGTCTATGTCATGGAAAGAGCAGGTGTTCTTAATGTTTTGTACAGTCAGTGTAGATTTCCTAGTTTACTGTAGGCTAAAATATACATGCAAGCGTGTTTGTACATTATATAATATTAGCCTAATTTATTTATTTTCGCATGAAACCACAAATATGCTTAGTTTTAGGCTGATGTTAGGCTAACATAAGCTTTTGTTCATGCCTGTGGGGAGGTGTGCCCCTTTTCATACAATAAGGTAATTTCCGGACTTTATTTCTGGACATTTAGCGGACTCATTTTGGCTCAAGAGCACCTCTCTGAGGCAAAAGTTCTGTAAGCCTCTTTAAAGTCTTACCAGCCATGTCTTCCCCCTCCCTTCATGTGTACACACTGTCTGGTTTGGTGCAGGAGATAATGAATATGAAGAAGCCCTTTAAAAGTCTTACCGTTCCGTGTCTCCTTGCCCCTCTCCCTCCTTTCTCTCCTCTCCAGACCGTCCGGGCGTGCAGGACCACGGGCGCATCGAGACCCTGCAGGACCGTCTGTCGGAGACGCTGCAGGCCTACATCCAGCTGCACCACCCGGGCGGCCGCCTCGTGTACGCCAAGATGATCCAGAAGCTGGCGGACCTGCGCAGCCTCAACGAGGAGCACTCCAAGCAGTACCGCTCGCTGTCCTTCCAGCCCGAGCACAGCATGCAGCTGACCCCGCTGGTGCTGGAGGTGTTCGGCAGCGAGGTCTCCTAAATTAACACTTTTTGGTGACCTTTGATGGAGGTGGATGAGGTGGACGAAAGGTCATAGGAGAGGTGGGAGGAGAGTACGAGGTGGGAGCTATAGGAATGTGGTTAGACGGACTGTGGATGGTGTGAATGTAAGTGTGTGAGTGAAGGTGCGCGTGTGTGTTGTGAGGGAGGGGGGAGGGGGGGTGGGGGTAATAGAAGTGTGTGTGTGTGTGTGTGTGTGTGTGTGTGTGTGTGTGTGTGTGTGTGTGTGTGTGTGTGTGTGTGTGTGTGTGTGTGTGTGTGTGTGTGTGTGTGTGTGTGTGTGTGTTAGAAAGTCGCCTGCCGTGTGTGCGTGTGCATGTGTGCGTGAGGAGCTTCGGTAGGTCAGGTCTGGGACTGGGTACCTGAGGAGCTGTTGACTGGAACATGCAAAGCGATGGGGAGCGAATGATACAAACAATGGAATTTACTTCAGAACCATACATACATGGAACTTCTGCCAATATTTGCCATGTACGCTTACCTTGGTATTTAAGAGACAGTATATTGCCAAACAGTATTGCGTCTTGTGTGCTGGTATATACAGTACACCGTGTGCTTTTTGTGTGTGTGTCATGCAAGTGCTGCTTTTATGCATGGCGGTGTATGATCACTCATACCTATGATCACACACATACACACACACGTAAGGACACTCACTCACTTATACAGTTAGCCAATATGTTGGAGCTACCTCTGATTTTCACCTCTCTCAGTTTTTGTATTCAGAAATACACACAGCATAGAACCTTCAAAATGCATGATAACATTTCAATCGTGGATAGCTAATAGATACTAGGTCCTCACTGGAGCGAAAACAGTGCATGCAAAATATTTCCACGTGTTTCTCTCATCCTTTCTCCGGTTATTCTGCTCAATCGCTTCCCTCAAGGGCAAGTGTTTGAGTGTACGTATACGCCGCAAAACACACGTCCTTCACCTCTGCCGAAGGTATTGTCAACGCTCTCTAAGCTTCCAAGCTTCTAGTGTAGCCACATGATGCCTTTTATGTGCACACTCACCATTTGTGCTAGCTTTTGCTAACTAGCTTCTAGGAATTGATGAAGGAAATGTGTATACTCTGAATAGATTCATACAGCCTACAGAATATTATCTGTAACCTGGAAATAGTTTGGTTGTGGAATAGTGTGTGGGAGCTGTGGCTGTTTAGTCACTAAAACAAGCTGTCAATCAAACCAAGCCAGAGCGCTGGTTGGTTGGTTTCTTTCTTTTTGGGGGTTGGGGGGGGGGGGGGGGATTATGATAGCTCTAAATAGACTTAGCTACAACTTCTATGTATCACGAACACTGCTACCTGTACTCAAGCGTATCTATTAATATATGTCTATGTTCAAGTTATACCACCGTTTTTAAAGGGCTACAATGCCAAACTCTGACTGGAAATGCATAGTTAGGCCGGTTACTCTACTGTCCACGTCTTTTTGTATTATAGCCACAAACCATGCAAGTTATCTGGACAGGATCTTAAAACAATTCCATGAATTGTTCATTTTTTTCTCCTCAAATGTACAGTTTTTAGTAGGTGGAGTGTTTCAAAGCTGCTTCTTCACAGATATCACCCCTTTCGTTTCCAACTCGGAAGTGGAATTTATTTGAAAAGAATGTCTTGAGGACTCGGATGGACCGTTTTCTGTTTAGTTTTTTGACACGTCCGAGTCCTCCGGTGTTGTATGCTGCTCAGCCCTCCAGTGGCTGCATCCTGTAAATACTACGTATCGATACAATGACCCCGCAGCTGTACATAGGGCTACATAGATATTACTACTACTAACGCTCAGTAAGGAAATTCTTGGATTATATATGCAAACATGATATTGATGACCGTGTTTTACGACTTATTCTCACTTTCTCTCTCTGAAACACTATGCTTTCTCAACTTTCTTATATATATATACAGTACCAGTCAAAGTTTGGACACACCTACTCATTCAAGGGTTTTTCTTTATTTTTACTATTTTCTACATCGTAGAATAATAGTTAAGACATCAAATCTATGAAATCATACATATGGAATCATGTGGTCGCCAAAAAAGTGAAAATATATTTTAGATGTTAGATTCTTCAAAGTAGCCACCCTTTGCCTTGATGACAGCTTTGCACACTCTTGGCATTCTCTCAACCAACTTTATGAGGAATGCTTTTCCAACAGTCTTGAAGGAGTTCCCACATATGCTGAGCACTCGTTGGCTGCTTTTCCTTCACTCTGTGGTCCAACTCATTCCAATCTCAATTAGGTTGAGGTCAGGTGATTCTGGAGGCCGGGTCATCTGATGCAACACTCCATCACTCTCCTTGGTCAAATAGCCCTTACACAGCTTGGAGGTATGTTTTGGGTCATTGTCCTGTTGAAATACAAATGATAGTCCCCTAAGCGCAAACCAGATGGGATGACGTATCACTGCACAATTCTGTGGTAGCCATGCTAGTTAAGTATGCCCTGAATTCTAAATAAATCACTGACAATGTCACCAGCAAAGCACTCCCACACCATCACATCTCCTCCTCCATGCTTCACTGTGGGAACCACACATGCGGAGATCATCCGTTCACCTACTCTACGTCTCACAAAGACGCGGCGATTGAAATAAAACATCTCAAATTTGGCCACATCAGACCAAAGAACAGATTTCCACCGGGCTAATGTCCATTGCTCATGTTTCTTGGCCCAAGCAAGTCTTTTCTTATTGGTGTTCTTTGGTAGTGGTTTCTTTGCAGCAAATTGACAATGAAGGCCTGATTTCACGCAGTCTCCTCTAAACAGTTGATGTTGAGATGTGTCTGTTACTTGAAGCATTATTTTGGGCTGCAATCTGAGCTGCAGTTAACTCTAATGAGCGTATCTTCTGCAGCAGAGGTAAATCTAGGTCTTCCTTTCCTGTGGTGGTCCTCATGAGAGCCAGTTTCATCATAGCCCTTGATGGTTTTTGCGACTGCACTTGAAGAAACTTTCAAAGTTCTTGTCTTAAAGTAATGATGGACTGTCATTTCTCTTTGCTTATTTGAGCTGTTCTTGCCATAATATGGACTTGGTCTTTTACCAAATAGGGCTATCTTCTGTATTCCACCCCTACCTTATCACAACACAACTGATTGGCTCACAACCAAATTCCACATATTAACTTTTAACAAAGCACACCTGTTAATTGAAATCCTTTCTAAGTGAATACCTCATGAAGCTGGTTGAGAGAATGCCAAGAGTGTGCAAAGCTGTCATCAAGGCAAAGGGTGGCTACTTTGAAGAATCTAATATCTAAAATATATTTGATTTGTTTAACACTTTTTTGGTTACTACATGATTCCATATGTGTTATTTCATAGTTTTGATGTCTTCACTATTATTCTACAATGTAGAAAATAGTAAAAATAAAGAAAATCACTGGATTGAGTCGGTGTTTCCAAACTTTTCTACTTATATATATATATATAGATTAATCTATATATTTTTGGGTGTGGGTGAGTGATTGATTGACGCATTGGCTAAGGTTGTGTCGTCGATGCGTGGTTTGCACCTTTACTTTGGTTAGTCATTTGGGAGAAAAAGGATGTTATACAAGCTGAATATACAGTGCTGCTCTCTAATATAAGCCATATAGAGGGAAAGAAATACAAAAAAAGCCAGTTTAAAGAAATGTGGCTCGTATTCATTAGTAGCTATTGATTTCATTGGGCTGTAGATACACAATTGATATATCTAATATGTTTATTTCTATGGCTCAGATATGCTATTGTACTTGTATAAAGTAGAACCAACTCATATGCTTTCGATCTCTTCATTCCCCTGTCCATGCAAGAACCGTGTGTAAGGTCACCCAAGGGTGTGCAACACATTGGCTGCGTGGATTAGGTGAGTTCACCCATACAATGTAAAGCACTTCATTCCAATCCCTTATTAGGAACTATTAAGGCTACCCTACAGAGACCTTAAAGGTTTTTAGGGAGCACCTGTTGACCACATTTAATGTCATATCACCTGCTCCAGTGTTCAAAATGACCTACATGTATATGATATTGTAAAGCAAGTGAATGGACACTGAGGACCGCTTTCCCTGGACACATTTTATTAAATTCATGTTTAATCCAGGACTAGTCTGAGCCTAATCTGTGTGCCGGAAACTGGCCGAAGAGGCTATAGCGAGATCTTGGTGTATGGTGAAGGTTGCCCTTAGACGCTGACCTTGGGTCATTTCCCCCACTAATGGTTAAGTTTAGGATTGGGGAAGGGGGAAGCTGAGCCTAGATCTGTACCTAGGGGTTACTTCTCTCCGGAGCCTATAGTATCTCCTTCTGTTTTAATGGGCATGACACATTGACTTCCTGGAATGTTTCAATTATGTCAGCCTATAGCTGTGGCCTCGAAGCTAAGACACTGACATCATCTGGGGAAATTGTCAAAAAGAGGGTAAATGGATTGCGTGAGTCGAGGTAGACGGCGCTCTATTGTACATCCTGTCCTTCAGTCCCTGTACGCGAGAGTCACTTCTGCTTCAACTGGACTCGTGATTGGCCAAACAGAAACTACTGTGCCACTTAGTTATGACATCATCACTATAGGCTACAGAGAGGGCTATTTTGTGGTCTTCTTGCAGGACGTGGGGGAGAACAAGGACTCTGTCTTCCTGCTGTTGAGGGAACGTAATCAGAACATTGTGTTCTTAGCATACATTAAACCTTGTCATTGCTTTAAAACATCAACATTTGACGTCAGATAGTGGACCACAGCCTACTCCATCACTCTCCCCCTTATTGACAGTCATTCATTATTTTGTTATGTCCCCTCCCAGCCACCATAGCAAATGTTCCGTTGAATGACTGCAGAAAAATGACTTTTTAATGGATTTTTATCGATAAGCTATATAAGTCGTATAAAGTGATATTGTTTTGCAAAACACACTAAATACCTAGTGTTAGGAATTCACTTACATAGGCACCTGATGATTCGTGGAATATTTTTAGTTCATACTGTTGATTGACAAGTTCCTCTTTCTCGGGATGTGTTTTATTAAGGTGGTGATAGGCTACATGATTCCTTTTACTCAGTACCACTCGTGTTCATGTCAGTTTGGTGACGGTTTATGGTGTGTTGCGAGGTTACGGTTGTTAGATGACTTGTGCATTTTGGGCGGTTTTGGTTTTTAATTTCCTTTCCACATGCATGTCTCTGTGTGTACATAAAGAGAGTTGATTGTTTTCAGTTGATGAGATATAGATATACAGTATTGATTTTCGGTATGTATGTATAAGGCTCGGGTATCATGTAAGTGCCACAGGGCGGGATGTTGTCACAAATCTCCCCTTTAAAGAAGTACAGGGTAAGGAGAGGTCTCTCTCGCTCGTATCTGGTTTGCACAGTTATAGCTGCTCAATATTCAGTCAACCGGAGGGGATATTCCAAAACGCTTGATGAAGAAAAGGCCTAATGTGGCTTTATGACCATTGATATAAACTTTAGACTTTTCACCTAATAAGCTGTTCAATAGCATTACCTATGGTTAGGACAAGCAAACTCTGAAGTTTCTTTCTATAGATTTTTGATCAGTAATCCAAATTAAGCATTTCTTCCTTTTCATTCATCGACTTAGAATGTCTCAATTTTAGCTCTGACATTTTTATCGAACTCCGAACTGGAACATACAGGTAGCTGCCAAAATAAAGGAAACACTTGAGCAGATGAGGGATGCAAAGTATATTGAAAGCAGGAGCTTCCACACAGGTGTGGTTCCTAAATGAGTTAAGCAATTAACATCCCATCGTGCTTAGGGTCATGTATAAAAATGCCCAGTTTATTTTGGCTACCATGGCTAGAAGAAAAGATCTTAGTGACTTTGAAAGAGGGGGGTCTTTAAGGAGCATAGGGTGTTTAAAGGGTGTGTGTGTCTCAGTCATCAGATCTCAACCCAATTGAACACTTATGGGAGATTATGGAGCGGCTCCTGAGACAGCATTTTACACCACCATCAACAGAATTTCTCGTTGAAAAGTGGTGTCGCATCACTCCAATAGAGTTACAGACACTGGTAGAATCTATGCCAAGGACCCATTGAAGCTGTTCTGGTGTCTCGTAGCAGCCCACCGCCCTATTAAGACACTTTGTTGGCGTTTCCTTTATTTTGTCAGTTACCTTTAGGAACCATTTATTAAATGAAATTCAACTAGAAATGTTGAGTTTGATACAGTAGGCTATGTCTTGTCTTGTTTATTTTTCTATGTCAAACAGAGGGTGAATGCCTACATTACAACCCATGGTACACCAGCATCAGCTAGCTTAACAGTCTCATATTTGAAGTTCTTATGTATTAAGGTTGTACAAAGCAATTACCATTACAAATCCAGTTTGGAAAATGATTAGAAATTGAACTCGCAAATCTATTCTTTTTTTTTTTTTTTTTTTTTTTTTTAAAGAACATTCTATGAATCGTTTCGATCGAGTGAGATTGCCTTTCAATAAATGTTTTGAATGTGACAGGGATTGATACACAGTACCGTTGATTTTGACGTGTAGATTTTTAATTTTGTTCTTCTTCAAACATTTAAAAGGAGTGCCCACAATGGATGTACACAACAATGATCTACCTCTTTTAGCTACAGATTATGCTTTAGCATTAAAGCAGTTGCCTCTGTTTTTACTTTTGTAATATGTGTTGATATTTATTGCTGTCTAATGAAACACTTTGATTACCTCAAAGATGTCTCATCATGCAGACTGGGAGACTATACAGCTAATGAAGTCATTGGTATTTTAAATTTTTTTGTAAAGTATTTTTCAACTAAAAGCATTGCATTTTTTTTAAGTAACGCACAAACACCCACCAGAGGTTGTGGTTTAATTGTGCCTGCATTCTGACCAATGGGATTCCAGGCTGGGTTTGGGTTAGCCGGGGTTGCGTTTCATTCTAATACGTGGTTTCCTCCCTTTTTTTCTTAGTTCACTCGCATATCGCACGTCTGACACAACTGGGTAGCTGTATGTAAGAAATACCTCCACCTGGTTTCCGCCATATTCGGCTTTCATTGAAGGACAGAAGGGAGGGAGCAACATCCTGGAATGAAACGCAGCCAGAGACTTAACTGTGACCTCTGTATAGAGAGGTCATGAGTCATATGGTTTTGGTTGGAGAGTTGGAGTGTCTGCTCCTCTTGGCACAGTTGGAATGGTCTTTGCCCTCACTAGATGTCTCTCACTCTGTCCCCTTTCCCCAATCCATCTCTTCTCTCTCTCCTTCCCTCCTTCTCTCAGCTCATTTTCTCCACTCTTATGCCCCAACCCACCTTTTTAGAGTAGACTATTCCATATAGATCTTCAGATTTTCAGGAAAGGGCAAAAGTTCTGAGAGGACAACCCTCAGTATCCATTTAATGCTGCTTTTATCAAGAACATCACAGATTGATGGGAATGTTGTTATTCTTACTAACATTGGCACGGTTGAGTATCACCCAGCAGAAATATGCTAACCAGGACATAGGAGGCCACAGTGTCGTGTTGTGTAGTTTTTGTAAAGCTGAGTAGTTTAGGTTGGTCTGAAGCTTGGACAAGCTGGTTCTAGAAAAGCACACATGGGGCAAGTTCCTATTTGAACAATGTGGACTTGAGGAAGTTGATGCCCATTTATAAACTTTGATTAAACCGCTTTAATTGATCAGTGTAATATTAATCGCCAGCTACCATTGCCGCGGGAAGTAGGGGTGCTGCAGCACCCCCTGAAATATCGGAATTACATTATGAAAACTTTTATTTTTTTTAACAAAGGTAGGCCTTTACAAGTCCTGTATTAGTGGACCTATATAGCCGTCTGTAGCGCGGGCAAAAAAACCCTGTTCTGCCCGACATTGCTCAGTTAGTACCAATTAAAGATGTTGAGTAACTGCTTTAATATCTTTGAGTACTGATTTTGAGTACTTTTTGGCAATGGTCCCTACTATCTTTCCAATTAACTGTCTCAATTTTGACCGTTTGTTTTCAAACAGAACTTTAAAAAAGAAAAGACAAAATGTGTCTAGAAAAATCAGCCAGTTTGATAATCAGTCGTCATGCTAGCTATTGGAGGTACACTACCGTTCAAAAGTTTGGGTTCACTTAGAAATGTCCTTGTTTTCCATGAAAACATACCATGAAATGAGTTGCAAAATGAATAGGAAATATGTTCAAGACGTTGACATGGTTATAAATAATGATTTTTAATTTAAATAATTATTGTGTCCTTCAAACTTTGCTTTCGTCAAAGAATCCTCCATTTGCAGCAATTACAGCCTTGCAGACCTTTGGTATTCTAGTTGTCAGTTTGTTGAGGTAATCTGAAGAGATTTCACCCCATGCTTCCTGAAGCACCTCCCACAAGTTGGATTGGCTTGATGGGCACTTCTTACGTACCATACGGTCAAGCTGCTCCCACAACAGCTCAATAGGGTTGAGATCCGGTGACTGTGCTGGCCACTCCATTATAGACAGAATTCAAGCAGACTGCTTCTTCCCTAAATTGTTCTTGCATAGCTTGGAGCTGTGCTTTGGGACATTGTCCTGTGACGAAATTGGCTCCAATTAAGCGCCGTCCACAGGGTATAGCATGGCATTGCAAAATGGAGTAATAGCCTTCCTTCTTCAAGATCCCTTTTACCCTGTACAAATCTCCCACTTTACCACCGCCAAAGCACCCCCAGACCATCACATAGCCTCCACCATGCTTGACAGATGGCGTCAAGCACTCCTCCAGCATCTTTTCATTTTTTCTGAGTCTCACGAATTGTCTTCTTTGTGATCCGAACACCTCAAACTTAGATTTGTCTGTCCATAACACTTTTTTCCAAACTTCCTGTGTCCAGTGTCTGTGTTCTTTTGCCCATCTTAATCTTTTATTTTTATTGGCCAGTCTGAGATATGGCTTTTTCTTTGCAACTCTGCCTAAAAGGCCAGCATCCCGGAGTCGCCTCTTCACTGTTGACGTTGAGACTGGTGTTTTGCGGGTACTATTTAATGAAGCTGCCAGTTGAGGACTTGTGAGGCGTCTGTTTCTCAAACTCTAATGTACTTGTCCTCTTGCTCAGTTGTGCACCGGGCCCTCCCACTTCTCTTTCTATTCTGGTTAGAGCCAGTTTGTGCTGCTGTTCTGTGAAGGGAGTAGTACACAGCGTTGTACTAGATCTTCAGTTTCTTGGCAATTTCTCGCATGGAATAGCCTTCATTTCTCAGAACAAGAATAGACTGACAAGTTTCAAAAGAAAGTTATTTGTTTCTGGCCATTTTGAGCCTGTAATCGAACCCACAAATTCTGATGCTCCAGATACTCAACTAGTCTAAAGAAGGCCAGTTTTATTGCTTCTTTAATCAGCACCCCAGTTGTCAGCTGTGCTAACATAACTGCAAAAGGGTTTACAATGATCAATTAGCCTTTTAAAATTATAAACTTGGATTAGCTATCACAACGTGTCATTGGAACACAGGAGTGACGGTTGCTGATAATGGGCCTCTGTACTATGTAGATATTCCATAAAAAATCTGCCGTTTCCAGGTACAATAGTCATTTACAACATTAACAATGTCTACACTGTATTTCTGATCAATTTGATGTTATTTTAATAGACCAAAAAAATAGCTTTTCTTTCAAAAACAAGGACATTTCTAAGTGACCCCAAACTTTTGAACGGTATTGTATGTAGACCTTGCTACACATGAAATCGATAGAAGCTAACTCAAAAGTAGCTTAAAGTTTCCTGCATTCGCAAAGAATTCCAAAGAAAATGGGGAATTGGCTCCCATGTACTCCTCACTCGACACTTTGGAGTACAATGCAGGGAGTAAAAGGAGTTCAGAATTAGTAGCGATTAGCTATAGGTATTGACACCAGCAGACACTGTGGCCCTTCAGGGCCTGAGTTGAGTGCCTATAGGAACCTTTTGAAGATTGGAGTGTTTCGTGAAGCAGGATTAGAAAGTTAGCAAGCAAACTTTTCCAAGTATCTTTTTCAAGTATGTTAAAACAATTTTTAAAAATATATTGTTTCTCAAGATGGCTTATTTCAAAGATTGGTCAATACTACTTAATAACCTATTATTCTAGCAACTGACGGTGATTCTACTTTAGCTGTCTTTATTGGCAAGAAAATGGAGTTGTTTAAGAATTGTTTCTAAAATGTTCGCTTGTTAAATGAATAATCCTGTTTTTAAGACACTGCACCACATCACATTCGATGGAACGACAGAAACAACAAAAGCACTTACAGTATTGTTTGTAACACAATGCGTACATTTGTATGAATATGCTATCAATTACTGCCTGTCGATGTCAGCGTTATATGGCTGCAATTATCAAAGTAATTTGTCTAATTTCTTGCAATGTATGTTCTTTCTTTTTTTTCTTTCTTTTTAAGATGTTTTTTTTTCTCTATTACAACAGACATTATAAATGGGTGTTTATGTAATGTTATTTTTGTCAGATGTTTTGCAAATCAATTAATAAACGACTGTGCATAGTGTTGTGTTTCTGTCTGTTTGATCTTTGTTGTATGCATAACATGTATGTGTTAGGTTTTATATGAATTAAAAACCAATGTTTATTGCTTCAACAGTTCTTGGACACTGCTGCGTGAGTGAATAGTCAATATAACTAAAATACAATTACAGAGAGAAATCAATCAACTGAACGGGCAATACTGCTCTCATGTGGTGGAGTAACATACTGTACAAGCGGTGCATCTAAGCTTGTGGCACCAACTTCATCCAGTGTTTTGGTGATGTCACAACAATGTGGGGAACTGATATTTAATAGTCTATATAATTATACACATTTCGGTCGCTGTAAAGTATTTTTGGAACGGATGAGATGCGCGTTTGGTTGATCGACGATTCATGTGGGAAGACGTAGGAAAGACGGCAAGGCGACTGAATTACTGTCAGACGACGTTTTATGTTGTTGCTTTATCTAAAAACATAAGATATCTGGAATACTTTCAAATACATTGAACCTTTTTCAAAGCTTTGGAACTCTGGTGTCAGTTCAAAATATTTCCATGTTCTAAAACAACCTCAATTTCTGATGTGTTTGTTCTGTATCTGTTGTGTTTTTATCTCCTACTGCAGGGTTCCCCAACTGGCGGCCCGTGGGCCGGTGGTCTCATTTGGCCCCCCAAGTTTTCATTGTTGGACATAAAAGACTAAAAACACCAGGAAATCAGCTCCTACTGATTTTAATTTAAGAAATCTGTTCCCAAGTATTCCCACTCATAATAGAGCGATAGATGTGTGATTGTATACAAATGTAAGCAAGGTTTGAAATGATTATGTTTTAGTCAAACATATCTGTTTGAGCTTCTTGTGATCAAATTGCAGTCTACAAATTATTCGTAATTAAGTTCCAGCCCCCCGACCATCCTCTCAACAAAAAATTGGCCCGCGACTGAATCTAGTTGCTGATCCTTGTCCTACTGTCTGTACTCCTACTATCATTTAATCTATTTTCCAGTAGAGGGTAGTGTTTCCTATTGTGATTATTATTATTATTTTAAACCAGTGACCCTATGACCCTTCTTTTTCAACTTTTGAGTTCCACAGAGGAATAGGCGTGTACATTGTGCTTAAAAGGTGCTAGCTTAACTATAATGGGTTGGCTAAACTAAAACCCACTGCATGGTTCCCCTTTAAAAGCATTGTACACGTTTCAGGGATGTTCTAATTCAATGCCGCTGCCATTCGGTCTACATAATGCCCATTGTTGGTTCTCAGTTCGGCCTATCATGTTGCTGTGTGATTTTAGCGAATATCTTCCAAGTACATTGAGAAGAGATTTCAGGTCACTGTCCTCCCCTTCACATACACCACATCCCCCTTTCTCTAGGAATGGAGAGAGAGATTGCATGTATGGCGTCTGTGCAGGGGGAAAAACAAAAGGTTATCAGAGCATCCAGTCAGCGTTGTGACAGTTAATTGTCAGTGTTTTTATGAAGCGGTGGCACTTGCTTGTGCACTGATAAGGCCGTGTAAAGTGCGGTTTGGTGAGGGGTGAAGTGTTAGACCCCTATAGGGCTTGGATGAGGAGAACGTCTTCTAGGTGAGGCCCTTGGCTGGTTGTTCTCAGTACAGTAGTGGTTGCATTATCTTAACTGTATTTTCCTAGCATAGCATTCATACCCACTGCTTTTGTGTAGACCTAAGCCTAGTAGGCCTGTCAGTACCAGTCACAGGTGCACTGGTTCCAACAAGGTAAGGTCAAAGATAGAGACCCACACACTGTTGTATAGGAGAATGTAAAAAGTTTGGAATGCAATAGACACAATAACAACAAAAAATGACAACTAGAATATTTATTGCAGTCATGCAGCTTCTAATCTTAGCGTAGTAGTACATTGTGCGCCTCCCATTTGGTTTAGACGGGCAGCTATTCTGTGCTATGGTGCTCATCGTCCAACTGTTATCATGAGGAGTTGTCAATACAATTAGTCATACAATGACATTTCAACCACGCGACCTATAGACTGTATCATTTATCACGGTAGTCCCCCTGGAATGTTTTCCCCAAGGTGTTTTGAATGCAAAAGATTTGAGACGTTTGCACTACTCACTACTACGAGATATGGTGGTGTGTGGGCATCCTCTCTTCCTTTTATGCCTTCATATGCTTATTATATTTGCCTGCGTGTTACAAGGCACAGTATATACGCTTGTGACAACATAATTCACTTTTTACCCTCAAGGGAAGACCCCTTTATGCCCTTTTAACAGTATGCATGCTCCACTCTTCAGCTGCTATACCTTTTGTGCCTTAAATCAGATGTCAAGTAAGGTATGCGTCTACATAGCCGCTACCAGGTATGAAAGCAAGGCCTGGCAGTCGAAGCTAGTGTCATCATAATATAATTGGGTGGTGGAAGATATTTCCTTATTCTCCTTCCTACCCCACCCCCCAGTACACCCTATAGAAATGTGCACTATTTTTCATTACAATTATATTTACCGGACAACATGTACCATTTACCTGTTATAATTGTAAAAGTCTTTCTATAATATAATATAATTTTCCTCTTAAAATAAATTTTCAGTAGGAGGACACCTCGGACATCCCCCTTCACCCTAACCCTCCATGATCTGTCAATGAGTGCTCCTCTTTTCTGTTCATGCGGCGCAGTCAGCGGCAGTGTCGGGTCAGGTCAGGACAGCTTCTTGGAAGCGTGCCATTGGCCCCGCTGCGTTCTTCGGGCGAGGTCTGGACCGATAAAGGGCACCAGATAAAGATGTAGAGCGAAGGCGCGGAGAAAGCGTGGTTTATTGGCTCAAATGCCAAGGAGGAGCAGCCCCCTGAATTAGCATTTATTTCTGTCTGTATAGGGAGTATTAATACAAAGGGTGGTAACTGGCGGCCGCCTCCTCGTATCAGAAATCCACTGAGACACAGCTTATGGGCATACTGATATGGGAGTCTGTCTACGCGCCAAATGCAACTGTACTTTCTACTGAGAAAGTGCCTTGGCATAATCAGAAGTGTGTTATATTTTACGTTCCAGTTGGGGTATGCCTGCTGAGCTGGCGATGATGCAATTGCCTCTCTAATGTAAAACTCATGCATTACCTGTGTGTGGACCCTTATGTTGTGAATGACACTCTGTGTATGCGTCTGTCTGTCCATCCTGTGTGTGTGTGTGTGTGTGTGTGTGTGTGTGTGTGTGTGTGTGTGTGTGTGTGTGTGTGTGTGTGTGTGTGTGTGTGTGTGTGTGTGTGTGTGTGTGTGTGTGTGTGTGTGTGTGTGTGTGTGTGTGTGTGTGTGCGCGCGCCTTATAGAAAGAAGTCCCTTTTCCTCTCATTTTCTATTAATTCTCTGTCTACTCATCTAGATTGAAAGTTGGATGCCCTTGATGCAAGTCATCCAAATATCATTACTGCAAACCCACCATGTGGTTTACTGGAGAATGTCTGGAACGCATACAGATATCACATAGATGTTTCTTTATTTTTTTGCCCTCTTTTGGGGCAGAATAACATTCTTTCCCCTCGGAGTTTTCAAGGTCGAGACAGCCTCGAACTACACGCAGTTTTTAAATAAACCTTTGTTTTTGCAATGGTTAGCGGTTCAGCTAGCAGAATTAGCGGCTTGATAGACAGAACATGGGTCACAAGCTAATGGTTAAGGTTAGCAATAAAAGAGTTTTGGTGAGCACAAGCGCAAGAGCCAAGCCCAGTACAATGTATTGATATTAGATTATCAAGCATGTCAATGTGTACGTTTACATTCACACTAATAATTTAATATTAAATTGATTATGGCAGTAGGCCGAGTATGGCATTAGTCATGTAAACACCTTACTTTACCGAATTAGCATAAGGTCTTCATCGAATTAAGCACACACCGATTAAAACACCTTTCTTAGCAATCTTTCAAATTATTTGGACATGTGAGCACCTTAATCCGAGTTCCGGAGGTTCGTTCAAACTGAAAGTATGCATCTTAGAAATAGTTTTCACATTCAGACTTTATATATCTGAAATCAGAATCAAATAGGCTTCCCAAAAATGACATGGTCGCTGTGGCAGAACGTTTATTTTGATTGGCAATTTTTTGCATTCATCAAGTTCCCATTGGGTAGCCTGATTTCAGATGTGTCCATGTAAACAGGATTATTAGGGAAATCGTTCTTCAAGCATGTCAAAGTTTTTATCAAACTGCTATATTAATCTGACTATTCACAAAAATTGTATTTATTATTATGTACATGTACCC
The DNA here is from genome assembly GCF_016432855.1 of Salvelinus namaycush. Taxonomy (NCBI): domain Eukaryota; kingdom Metazoa; phylum Chordata; class Actinopteri; order Salmoniformes; family Salmonidae; genus Salvelinus; species Salvelinus namaycush. The sequence continues at coordinate 48,178,531 of NC_052308.1, forward strand.
AACGTGAATTGAAGATTATGAGAAGAGTTAACAATGAGCTTCGGCTTGTAAGAATATGAAACTTTGGTAAGAATAAGAATTGTTCAAACATGGCCAGGGATTGAGATGGGCCTGTACAGGATTTAAGGGAGAAAGTTATTTTGAAAAAAGATTCATTTTTCAAAGGAGTACTTGAATATAATACAAGCAAAATGTATTTATCTGTATATCTGCAAGTATCAAATAGATGATACCACACTCTCACTCTCATTCCCTCCCCCTCTCTATCAATATACTCTCTCGCTCTCTCTTGCACTTTTGTTTGACATTGTTCCAAAGAAAGGAAAGAAAAATAACTTGACTTCTTCCCTCCTGCGTGTGCCCTTCTTACTTTACTCCAAGCAGACTCGAGGAAGAGGGCAGAGCTAGAAGAGATTGAAGGAGGGAAGTGTGGGTGGGTGTGTGAGTCTTGTCTGTGTCTATGTTTGTATGCATGCATGTGTTGTGCATGTGTATGTGTGTAATGAGGCCATTCACAGCCAAACGTTCCCTCGTGCTTTACATTCATACTCAGCCTGAAAGTAAGACATCACATGTTTAGGTTCAGATTTGAGTTGACAAAACACAATTGTGTGTGTGTGTGTCTCTGTGTGTGTGTGTGTGTCAGTGAAGTCTGGTAATTTGACAAATTGAGGAGGATGGGAGATCCATGGTACAGGCGTGGACTACACGGAGACAACAAAGCATGTTTCAATAATAAAGGATTTTTTTTTAACCTTAAACGTTTAATAAAACATTCATAGTAAAATATTTTGGGGAATGGGACAGGCCCAGTGCATATAGGAAGTAGCAATGCTGGATAGGCTCATCAAGTAAGGAGAGAAATCATTGTGTATAGTGCCTTCAGAAATTATTCACACCTGTTTACTTTTTCCACATTTTGTTGTGTTACAGCCTGAATTCAAAATGTCTTAAATGTAGTTTTTTTTGTCACTGGCCTCCACACAGTACCCCATAATGTCAAAGTGGAATTATGTTTTTTCAATTTTTTACAAAATAATTAAATTGAAAACTGAAATATCTTGAGTCAATATGTATTGAACCCCTTTGTTATGGTAAGCAAAAGTTCAGGAGTTAAAATGTGATTGACAAGTCACATGAAGTTGCATGGACTCTGTGTGCAATAATAATGTTTAAGATTATTTTGGAATAACTACCTCATCTCTGTACCCCACACATACCATTATCTGTAAGGTCCCTCTGTCGAGCAGTGAATTTCAAACACAGATTCAACCACAAAGACCAGGGAAGTTTTCCAATGCCTCACAAAGAAGGGCACCTATTGTTAGATGGGTAAAAAAATCTGACATTGAATATCCGTTTGAGTATGGTAAAATTATTATTTTAACTTTGGATGGTGTATCAATACATCCAGTCACTACAAAGACACAGGCGTCCTTCCTAACTCAGTTGCTGGAGAGGAAGGAAACCGCTCAGGGATTTCACTCTGAGGCCAATGGTGACTTTAAAACAGTTACAGAGTTTAATGGCTGTGACAGGAGAAAACTGAGGATGGATCAACAACATTGTAGTTACTCCACAATACTAACCTAATTGACAGAGTGAAAAGAAGGAATCCTGTACAGAATAAAAATATTCAAAAACATGCATCCTGTTTGTAACAAGGTACTAAAGTAATACTGCAAAAAATGTGGTCAATTCACTTTTTGTCTGGAATACTTGTTATGATTGGGGCAAATCCAATACAACACATTACTGAGAACCACTCTCCATATTTTTAAGCATAGTGGCTGCATCATGTTATGGGTATTCTTGTAATTGTTAAGGACTGGGGAGTTTTTTGGGATAAAAAATTAACAGAATGGAGCAAAGAGCAGGCAAAATCCTATAGGAAAACCTGGTTCAGTCTGCTTTCCACCAGACACTGGGAGATGAATTCATCTTTCAGCAGGACAATAACCTAAAACACAAGGTTAAATCTACCAAGAAGACAGTGGATGTTCCTGAGTGGCCTAGTTACAGTTTTGACTTAAATCTGCTTGAAAATCTGAGGCAAGACTGAAAATTATTGTCTAGCAATGATCAACACCCAATTTGACACAGCTTTGAAACATTTTGGAAAGAATAATATACTGTACAAATATTGTACAATCCAGGTGTGCAAAATTCTTAGAGACTTACCCAGAAAGACTCACAGCTGTAATCACTGCCAAAGGTGATTCTAACATGTATTGACCCCGGGGTGTGAATACTAATGTCAATTCGATATTTCTGTATTTAATTTTAAATACATTTGATAACATTTCTAAAAACATGTTTTCACTTTGTCATTATAGGGCATTGTGTGTAGATGTGTGAGAATAAACAATACATTTAATACATTTTGAATTCAGGCTGTAACACAACACAATGTGGAATAAGTCAAGAGGTGTGAATACTTTCTGAATGCACTGTATGTGTAAAAATTAGATTGTGTTAGTTGCTGGTACTATGGTATTTATCAAAACGTGAGAGGGCTACTTACACAATGTTGAGAAGAGATCACAGCAGTGATTGAATTAATTGATTGATTAATTAGCTTCTCCTTTTGAGTTATTGAATTGTAAGTGCAGTTTGCTTCCTAAATTGACTGACTTCAATTGGGATTGACTCCAAACCTGAATCACACGTAAACAGTGAAACAAGACAACTTTATGCCAGTGACTAATAGAAACTGAAAGTTTGTTTCTATATGAGTACATTCGTGGAAAAAGGACCAAAAGGACTGATTGGCCTGGATCTTGTTATTTAAAAAGAAAATTGACAATTTGAATTGAAAACAGTTGTGACTTTATTGTTACACAAAAATGGTTTGATATTGAATTTAAAACAGCTCTACTGCACCTGTAATACATTGGGTAACAATTTACTTTCATTGTCCTTATGCATGCATTCATAAAGCATTTATAATAGCTATACAACACATTATAACATTTGTCAGAAGCTCTCAGAAGTAGTTTTAAATAGTTATGAGTCACGGCATGAGATGTTGTAAAACCGGTTATAATGTTTGTTAAAAACAACTGTTCATCCTGTTGTCATCCTGTTAATAACAACTGATATTACACAGTCTACATTATAACTTATGTAATATGTTAACAGGGATTTATGTAATTTACCTACCTCTGTGTCACATTATTCAATTGAATGGAATGATGGGCATCACAACAATGTCATATGCTCTTATAGAGTGTGCTCGGACACCTCAAGTAAAGTGACATTAATTTGAGGTGTTTTTTAAGGATCCGCCCCTATTTCAATTTTTGCCTAAAATGACATACCCAAATCTAACTGCCTGTAGCTCAGGACCTGAAGCAAGGATATGCATATTCTTGATACCATTTGAAAGGAAACACTTTGTGTCACGTCCGTCGTATAGAGGAGACCAAGGCGCAGCGTGATATGAATACATACTTTTAATATAAGACGAATGAACACAAAGAACACTAAACAAACTAACAAAATGAACGTGAACGCTATAAACAACGAGTGCAGACATGCAACTTCACATAGACAATAACCCACAAAACCAAAATGGTAAATGGCAACCTAAATAGGATCCCCAATCAGAGACAACGATAAACAGCTGTCTCTGATTGGGAACCAATTTAGGCCACCATAGACCTACATTACCTAGACAATACCAAAACCCCATAGATATACAAAAAACCCTAGACAAGACAAAAACACCCATACCACCCTCGTCACACCCTGACCTAACCAAAATAATAAAGATAACTAAGGTCAGGGCGTGACACTTTGAAGTTTGTGGAAATGTGAAATGAATGTAGGAGAATATAACACATTAGATCTGGTAAAAGATAATTCAAAGCAAAAACCATGCGTTTGTTGTTGTTTTTTTTGTACCATGAACTTTGAAATAAAAGATACATTTCTGTTCAACATTTTGTATCAAGACTCCCCAAGTGTGCCTAATTGGTTTATTAATAACTTTTCAAGTTCATAACTGTGCACTCTCCTCAAACAATAGCATGGTATTATTTCACTGTAATAGCTACTATAAATTGGACAGTGCAGTTAGATTAACAAGAATTCAAGCTTTCTGCCAATATCAGAGATGTCTATGTGCTGGGAAATGTTCTTGTTACTTACAACCTCATGCTAATCGCATTAGTTTACGTTAGCTCAACCGTCCGCGGGGGACCCACCGATCCTGTAGAGGTTATGAGGTTAAGGACACAATAATAAAACCAACTTGCCAAAAAAACAATGTTGAAAGAAAATGGACAACAAAATCAACATTGCATGGTGCACAACATGATTTGTGACAGATGTGAAAAAAGGAAGATGCTGTGCAGGTGTAACAGTATAACTTTCGTCCGTCTCCTCGCCCCTACCCAGGCTCGAACCAGGGAACCTCTGCACACATCAACAACAGTCACCCACTCACCTATCCATGTGAGAGACGCAGACTCGGTCTCAACCTTTAAGTCTTTATTGAAGACTCATCTCTTCAGTTGGTCCTATGATTGAGTGAAGTTGAACGGAAAGGCACTGGAGCAACGAACCGCCCTTGCTGTCTCTGCCTGGCCTGTTCCCCTCTCTCCACTGGGATTCTCTGCCTCTAACCCTATTACAGGGGCTGAGTCACTGGCTTACTGGTATTCTTCCATGCCGTCCCTAGGAGGGGTGTGTCACTTGAGTGGGTTGAGTCACTGATGTGCTCTTCCTGTCCGGGTTGCCCCCCCCCCCCGGGTTGTGCCATGGGGGAGACCTTCGTGGGCTATACTTGGCTGTCACGTTCCTGACCGGTTTTCTGTTATTTTGTATGTGTTTGACGGTCAGGGCGTGAGTTTGGGTGGGTAGTCTATGTTATGTGTTTCTATGTTTGTATAAGGGTGACCTGATATGGCTCTCAATTAGAGGCAGGTGGTTTTCATTTCCTCTGATTGAGAGTCATATTAAGGTAGGTGTTTTCACACTGTTGGTTTGTGGGTGGTTGTCTCCTGTGTCAGTGTTTGTCGCGCCACACGGGACTGTCTCGGTTTATGTAGTCTGTTCCTGTTCGTGAGTTCTTCGTGTATTTATGTAAGTTCCATGTCCAGGTCTGTCTACTCCGTTTTGTTATTTTGTTAATTATTCAAGTGTATTTCGTTTCGTGTTTTTTTCGTCTTGTTCATTAAAATCATGTCATTTCAAAACGCTGCGTTTTGGTCGAATCCCTGCTCCTCCTCTTCGGATGAAGAGGAGGAGGAAAGCCGTTACATTGGCCTTGTCTCAGGATGGTATGTTGGTGGTTGAAGATATCCCTCTAGTGGTGTGGGGGCTGTGCTTTGGCAAAGTGGGTGGGGTTATATCCTGCCTGTTTGACCCTGTCCGGGGGTATCGTCGGACGGGGCCACAGTGTCTCCCGACCCCTCCTGTCTCGGCCTCCAGTATTTATGCTGCAGTAGTTTGTGTCGGGGGTTAGGGTCAGTCTGTTATATCTGGAGTATTTATCCTGTCTTATCTGGTGTCCTGTGTGAATTGAAGTATGCTCGCTCTAATTCTCTCTCCCTTTCTCTCTTTGTCTCTCTTTCTTTCTCTCTTTCTCTCCTTCTTTATTTCTCTCTCTCGGAGGACCTGAGCACTAGGACCATGCCTCAGGATTACCTGGCCTGATGACTCCTTGCTGTCCCCAGTCCACCTGGCCGTGCTGCTGCTCCAGTTTCAACTGTTCTGCCAACGGCTATGGAACCCTGACCTGTTCACCGGACGTGCTACCTGTCCCAGACCTGCTGTTTTCAACTCTCTAAAGACAGCAGGAGCGGTAGAGATACTTTGAATGATTGGCTATGAAAACTGGAGGCTCCGGGCCATGGATCATCACTGGAGGCTCCGGGCCATGGATCATCACTGGAGGCTCTGGACCGCAGACCGTCGCTGGTGGCTCTAGACCGCAGACCGTCGCTGGAGGCTCTGGACCGCAGACCGTCGCTGGAGGCTCTGGACCGCCGACCGTCGCTGAAGGCTCTGGACCGCCGACCGTCGCTGGAGGCTCTGCACCGCCGACCGTCGCTGGAGGCTCTGGATTGCCGACCGTCGCAGGAGGCTCTGGACTGCCGACCGTCGCTGGAGACTCCGGACTGCAGACCGTCGCTGGAGACTCCTGACCTTGGATCATCACTGGAGGCTTTGGGCCATGGATCATCACTGGATGCTCCGGGCCATGGATCATCACTGGAGGCTCCGGGCCATGGATCATCACTGGAGGCTGCGGGCCATGGATCATCACTGGAGGCTCCGGGCCATGGATCATCACTGGAGGCTCCGGGCCATGGATCACCACTGGAAGCTCCGGGCCATGGATCATCACTGGAGGCTCCGGGCCATGGATCATCACTGGAGGCTTCGGGCCATGGATCATCACTGGAGGCTCCGGGCCATGGATCATCACTGGAGGCTTTGGGTCATGGATCATCACTGGAGGCTTCGGGCCATGGATCATCACTGGAGGCTCCGGGCCATGGATCATCACTGGAGGCTCCGGGCCATGGATCATCACTGAAGGCTTTGGGCCATGGATCATCACTGGAGGCTTCGGGCCATGGATCATCACTGGAGGCTCCGGGCCATGGATCATCACTGGAGGCTCCGGGCCATGGATCATCACTGGAGGCTTCGGGCCATGGATCATCACTGGAGGCTTCGGGCCATGGATCATCACTGGACCGTGGAGGCGCACTGGAGGTCTGGAGCGTAGAGCTGGCACAACGCGTCCTGGACAAAGGACCACCTTCGCACGGCAAGTGCGGGGAGCTGGCACAGGACGCACTGGGCTGTGAAGACGCACCGGAGATACAGCGCGTAGAGCCGGCGCAGGATATCCTGGACCGAGGAGGCGCACTGGAGACCAGGCGCGCTGAGCCGGCACCACCCGTCCTGGACAGATGCCCACTTTCACACGGCAAGTGAGGGGAGCTGGCGCAGCACGCACTGGGCTGTGGATGCGCACTGGAGACACAGTGGCATCCTCTCTGATTTTTGAATGATGCTGTGTCTGCATGTATGTACTACAATTATACACTTCAACAGTGTTTACCAATCTTGGTCCTGGGACATCAATGGTTACACATTGTAACTAATAGACTACAAACAGGATTTAACTAGTTAAAAGGCTAATTTGTAATTCATATATACAGAAATAGAATTTTAAAAACAGTACACTACTGTACACTTCCTATGCATCATGTAAATACTCTGAAACCGGTTAATCTCAATATCTAATGCCCTTCATCTGCATCTGATAAACAGGATAGGCGTAGAGTTTCATCAAATGAGAGACTTAATTTCAACCAGTAGAGAATGTGAAATGCTTTATTGAAAGAAGTTCATTATCCAAGTGTTATAAATACATTCATTATAAATATTATATTTGTAATATTATAAATACAAGTTCAATCTGTACCTCAATGCATATCTGTTGTGCATTATCAAAACAGATGAAGAAAGATGTGGTGGTGAGAGAGGTGTAAAAGACAGAAAGGGAAAGAGGTAAGAACATAGGAGCAGGGAAGGCAGCATATGATTAATGAATCACAGTGCCACCCCAAATATTCTCTCAGTTCATCACAATTACAAAATAGTGTCTCTAGTCGGCCCGAAGGTTATCTTAAAATCGGGTGAGGTGGCGATGATGGGACTGGGGGTTGGCATCCTCTCTCACATCAAAACATATCTGCAGACGAGAGACAGATGGAGAGAGAGATAGCATGTTTAAGCCTTGTGTTTTATTTTTTAATTTTATTGTATCATTTGATTTACACAACATGCCCTTGGAAGATGCAAAATATATTTTATTGTGAAACAAAGAAGAAATAATGCAAAAAAAACTTGAGCGTGCATAACTATTCACCCCCCCCAAAGTCAATACTTTGTAGAGCCACCTTTTGCAGACATTACAGCTGCAAGTCTCTTGTGGTATGTCTCTATAAGCTTGGCACATCTAGTCACTGGGATTTTTGCCCATTCTTCAAGGCAAAACTGCTCCAGCTCCTTCAAGTTGGATGGGTTCCGCTGGTGTACAGCAATCTTTAAGTCATACCACAGATTCTCAATTGAATTGAGGTCTGGGCTTTGACTAGGCCATTCCAAGACATTTAAATGTTTCCCCTTAAACCACTCGAGTGTTGCTTTAGCAGTATGGTTAGGGTCATTGTCCTGCTGAAAGGTGAACCTCCGTCCCAATCTCAAATCTCTGGAAGACTGAAACAGGTTTCCCTCAAGAATTTCCCTGTATTTAACACCATCCATCATTCCTTCAAATCTGACCAGTTTCCCAGTCCCTGCTGATGAAAAACATCCCCACAGCATGATGCTGCCACCACCATGCTTCATTGTGGGGATGGTGTTCTCGGGGTGATGTGAGGTGTTGGGTTTGCGCCAGACATAGCGTTTTCCTTGATGGCCATGTCTCATCTGACCAGAGTACCTTCTTCCATATGTTTGGGGAGTCTCCCATATGCCTTTTGGCGAACACCAAAAGGCATTTTTCTTTAAGCAAAGGCTCAGCTCACCAAAAAGAGCCGGCTCTTTTGGCTCCCAAACGGTTCTTTAAAAAATATATGTTTTGTATTTTTTCAAGTCAAACAGTTTGTGATAGTTTGACTATGATTGGTGTTAAAACAATTCTAATTAAATTATTAATGAAATCATACACTACCTTAACCACAATGTATTTATCAATGCATTGGTTTGTTATGAAAAAGAATGCTATTAAATATTTGCATTTAAAGTATAACTTTTTAATGTATATTAACAAAGTGCATATAAATCTAACCATTCAAAACGAATACAATCTGAACAGCATACTAGAATATTGCACCATATCAAAGAAAAATAAATAACAATTTGCAAACTGCAGCATCCCACAAATTGAAATAAATGTAAAAAAGAAGGATGCTGGGGGATTGGAGGGACTGCGACTGACGTGTTTTCCGTTTGCTCCCGTGGTATTTTTAAAGTTTATGTGAATTTTGCAGCAGAACCGTAGTTATTTTCATATATTATTTTGGTGATCCCTTCCCGTAAAAACCAAGACTACTTTACTTCCAAATGTCAGCATGTCGACGAAACATAAGGCCAAAAGCATGACTTTGAGAAAACCCGGCCTACAAGACACACTCTCATCACCGCCCTCTCCTGAGCCTGACGGCCCGGGGACTGACACTTTACCCGGGGGGGCGGCTTGGCCTGGCGGCGCTGAAATGAACATTCTCGAGGCCATCAAACTACTACGCTCTGAGATAGTTGAAATGAAAACGGAGGTGGTTGCTACGATTGAGGCCCGAATAAAGGAGGTTTCTGATACTTTAAAAGCAGATCTAACCATCCTGCGGAACGAGACGGTGCCAGCAATCACATCACTCAAAACAACAATGGCGTCGCACACTACAACGATTACAGCACTGGAGACCTCCGCTACAAATGTCTCCGACTTAACTACATCCCTGGAGGCTGACGTGAAACGCCTAGCTGCGGATTTGAAAAAGGTGAAGGAGAGCTGTGTAAGTTTAGAGGGATTCTCTCGCCGCAATAACCTGAGACTTGTATCAGTCCCAGAGTCAGCGGAAATGCCTCGCGCCACGGATTTCGTTTCTGGGCTGCTGAAGGATGTTCTTGCCTTAGATGAAAAGCCCCTGATTGATCGTGCCCACCGGTCGCTGCGCCCAAAGCCCCGGGACGGGGAGAGGCCCCGTGACATAATTCTTAGAGTGCACTTTTTCCATGAGAAGATGGAGATTCTCCGACGAGCCCGCAATACCACTCTGAGCTTTCAAGGACAGAGCTTCTCCATCTACCAGGACTACTCCCCCACTGTTTCCAGGCAGCGCGCAGCTTTCGGACAGGCCAAACGACTACTTCGGGACCATCCAGGTGTGAAGTACGGACTGCGATTCCCGGCCCGTTTATGGCTATCTCATGATGGTAAAGACTACACATTTGAATCTCCGGATGAGGCTCTCTCTCACATTCAACGTCACATCAAGAAGACTTGAACTTGCTCATAGTTCAGCAACTGTTGCTTGCGAACTGTGGATAGTAAGTAACCCACCTGTGGTACAATTATGTTTAGCTACAACATGCTAATTTTGTATAGTTGGGGAGTTGGCGAACCCATTCAGGCTTATTTGATGTGATCTAATGTTTTGATCATCTAGTGTGCTTGCCTTACAAGCATTCAGTCATTTTAATTTCATTGTATTGAGGTTTTACTTTACTCCTGTGTTTCTAGGCTGTCTTGCTCACCTATTCAGTTTGTTTACATAGTGTCTCAGTGACTCAAAATATTCTTGGTTATTTGTTTACTGCATCCGTTTGCATTGACTCAGTAAACAGTAAATGCTTCCCAAGGCGACACGTTTTTTGGGGTCTTCACTTAAATTTTAAAAGTTCTGAGCGTCATTTATGCCCAGCAAGCGTTCAACGTTGCGCGCACGTAGTTTTTTGGTCTTGGTTGTAAGCTGTCTCAGCATTCAACTAGACAACTATTATAATAATAATAATTATTATTATTTTTGATTGTCTTACTACGATTTCCTTACTTCAAATTAGGTTTTCGGCTGAGAGCCTTTATACATGTTATTTATTTTCTCTCTCAATGCCTGTTATAAGACTGGGAATATAATTATATACATCTACAAGTGGTGCTTTTGTAATTTCGTTTGCACAAGGGATTCACTTTTATTTTTTTTATTTAAAAAATGATTATCTCTTTTTGCTGTTTGATCCACTAACAAAACGCGACTTTAAAGAGCGGGACTGTGGGTTTAGGTTTAAGACCGCACTCTCACAGACATACTGTGCGAAGAGAACATGTTCTATTTAGGCTTGTACCTCGTTTGGGGAGGTATTGTCTGGGATGGGGGGAGGGGGTGGGGGGAGGGGTTGAATTGTTCAGTTCTAATGTTGTCATTCTGTCTTTTTCGTTTTTTTTTCTTTACTTTTTCCAAACATCTACCACCGTACATTATTACTCTGAGACAAGTTATTCTGGGGTTTTTGGGCGCTCATTGCTTTTCCATTCTATGCTCTAATGACAGGGTTGTATAATGGGAATGCCCAGAGGGGCCGAAACAATGCGATCAAGTACATTTCGTGGAACATCAAAGGGGTTAATAACCCAGTGAAGCGTAAGAGGGTGTTGACACACTTAAAGGGTTTGAATGCAAATGTTGCATTTCTACAAGAGACTCACTTGAGGACTGGTGAGCACTTTAGGATGCGTAGGGACTGGGTTGGTCAAGTGTTCCACTCTAACTTTCATAGTAAATCAAGAGGGGCTGCCATTTTGGTTGATAAAGCTACTCCCTTTGTAGCTTCTGAGGTTATTGCTGATCCTAAGGAACGAAACGTCATAGTAACCGGTAAACTGTTTTCTACCCCTCTTGTTTTGGCTAGTGTTTATGCTCCCAATTGGGATGACACAAGTTTCATTTCTTCCTTTTTGTCTGCTATACCCAATTTAGATTCTCATTTGTTGATTTTAGGGGTGGGATTTCAACTGCAAAATGTCCCCAGTTCTTGACAAGTCCTCACGAACAACTACAGGCCCATCTAAATGTGCCCTACTTATTCAAGCCTTTCTTCAGAAATATGCCATGTTTGAGGCCTGGCGTTTCCTACATCCTACAGATAGACAGTATTCCTTTTATCCTCATGTTCATCAAACATACTCCCGGATTGATTACTTCTTTTTGGACAAAAAACTTCTGCCTAACCTTCGGCAGTGTACTTACAAGAGTATTGTTATTTCTGACCATTCACCATTAGTGCTTGAACTAGAGTTTCCCCAGCGACCTCCTATGTGTTATCAATGGCATCTTAACCCCATTTTACTCTCAGATAAGGAGTTTGTCAATTTAATTTCTTCTGAAATCACCTTATTCCTAGAAACTAATTCAACACCAGGTATGTCCTGCTCTACCATATGGGAGTCTCTCAAAGCATACCTACGTGGCCAAATTATTTCTTATACAGCCAACCAAAACAGAGTTCGCTCTCAGCGACTTCGGGACCTGAGCGAATCCATAGCCACATTGGATGAGAAGTATGCTACGGTTCCTTCCTCTGATCTGCATAAAGAGCGCCAACTACTCCAATCTGAATTTGATGAGCTTTCTACCATGCAAGCTGAACAGTTACTCTTGCGAGCTCGGTACAGAGTGTATGAACAAGGCGACAAGGCCAGTAAACTCCTTGCACATCAGATCCGTAAATCTGAGGCCTCACGTTTAATCCCACAAATAAGGACCCCGTCTGGTGCCACCACAGTTATACATAAAGAGATCAATGATCAATTCAAACAATTTTACTCTGCGCTATACACCTCTGAATCCCCTCAAGACCCTTTGCTGATTGATTCCTTCTTTAATGGCCTGAATATGCCTTCAATTGATACAGACACCCATGACTGTCTAGAAGAAGAATTTACACCTGAGGAGATTGCAACAGCAGTGTCCGCAATGAAAAGTGGTAAATCACCGGGTCCGGATGGTTTTCCAACCGAATTTTACAGGACGTTTTCTGGTCTGCTTTGCCCATTCTTGTCTCGACTATTTGCAGAGTGCCTTAATACCTCAAAGCTACCGCCTAGTCTTTATCAGGCTTCAATTTCATTACTATTAAAGAAAAACAAAGACCCCCTGGAATGTGGATCCTATCGCCCAATCTCGCTTTTAAACTGTGATTACAAAATCCTAGCCAAGCTTTTAGCCATCCGTATGGAAGGCTCGCTGCACCAAGTAATACTCTGACCAGACTGGCTTTGTGAGAAATAGGCATTTGTTTTTCAATATTAGGCGCCTTATGAATATACTGTACTCCCCAGCGTCGGAGGACCCAGAGGTGGTGGTCTCACTTGATGCAGAAAAAGCGTTTGACCGCGTTGAGTGGGATTACCTAACAGCTACCCTTTATAGATTTGGCTTTGGCCCCAAATTCATTGCGTGGATAAAGATTCTTTATTTTTCCCCCATGGCTTCGGTACGGACTAACAACTTGTCCTCTGACTATTTTCCCTTGAACCGCGAATCCAGACAGGGCTGTCCACTCTCCCCCTTGTTGTTTGCTTTGGCAATCGAACCTCTCGCCATTGCACTACGCTCTAATGATGCCATTCAAGGAATAATCAGGACGGGCTCAGAGCAGAAAGTCTCGCTATATGCGGATGACCTCCTTTTGTTTATCTCTAACCCTGATACCTCATTGCCACGCGCCTTATCTGTTCTTAAAAGGTTTGGATCAATCTCAGGGTACAAGCTGAATCTAGGCAAGAGTGAGCTTTTTCCTGTAAACAAGGCTGCTTTAAAGTGCTCTTTTACAAGTTCTCAGTTTAGGATTGTCCGGGATCAATTCACCTACTTGGGAGTTAAAGTGACAAGGAAATATTCAAATCTGTTTCAGGAAAACTTGGTTGCTCTAGCAGACAGTTTGAAACAATCTTTTACTTTTTGGAATTCGCTACCTCTTTCTCTTATCGGAAGGATTAATGTCATTAAAATGAGTGTGTTGCCCAAATTTCTATATTTATTTCAATGTTTACCCATTTTTATTCCAAAATCTTTTTTTATTTCACTGGATCAAACATTCATGCATTTTATTTGGGATGGCAAGGTACCACGGATTGGTAGAAAACATTTACAGAAGCCTAAGTCATTGGGGGGTTTAGCTCTACCAAATTTTCAGACATACTATTGGGCTGCAAATTTCAGAGCCCTTCTGTACTGGCTGCAGACTGATCCTACTGGCCCTAGACCACTCTGGGTCCAGATGGAGTCTGAATCGTGTAAACCTGCTGCACTTTCTTCTGTGTTGTGCTCGTCTCTCCCAGTGTCCCTAGGCAAAAGGTGTGTCAACCCAATTGTAAAGCAGTCTCTTAAAATTTGGAATCAGTTCCGTTTAGCCTTTGGCCTCCGAGGCTTTTCTCTATCAGGCCCAATCAATCAGAACATTTTATTTCCTCCATCTTTGAATGATGGGGCTTTTGGCATCTGGCACTCACTAGGCCTCTCCTCACTAGCCCAATTATTCTTTGATGATACATTTGCCTCTTTTGCTCAGCTACAGGAAAGGTTCAACCTCCCCCAATCCCACTTTTTCCGCTATCTCCAGACTAGGAACTTTGTCAGAGCTAACACACCTGAATTTCCCCATAGGCCTGCGAATACAGCTATAGAGAGCATCTTGGAGCTGAACAAGCTTCCTAGGGGCGCAATTTCAGATGTATATGCAATCATTCATGACTTACAGAACCCTTCTTTGGTGCCTTTAAAGACTCGATGGGAAAAGGATTTGGGGGAGGAACTTGGGGAGACACCTGGGAATCTGTGCTGCACAGGGCGCATTCGTCCTCTTTTAGCACTAGACACAGCCTCATTCAATTCAAGGTGGTTCACCGTATCCACTGGTCTGGGGCCAGACTTGGAAGAATATTCTCTGATTTTGATCCTACCTATGTCAGATGTAAAATTGAACCAGCCACACTGTTGCATATGTTCTGGGGCTGTCATAAACTGTCAGGTTTCTGGGAATTAATATTTAAATGTTTCTCTGATATATATGACACTGTTATAGATCCCTCTCCCCTTACAGCCCTTTTTGGAGTACTGCCCATAGGTACCCCCCTGTCAAGAATCCAGTCGGACACTGTTGCTTATACAACTCTTTTAGCTAGACGGCTAATACTACAGAACTGGAAGATGGCAGCTCCCCCATCTTATAAATATTGGGTGAGAGATGTGTTGTGCTCTCTGAAACTAGAAAAAAATAAATTAAATTCACGTGGGAACCCCAAACTGTTTAATGAGGCTTGGGCTCCATTCCGGTCTTACTTTAAACAGTCCATCCTCTGATGGCATTCCTATTAAAACCAAAATAAGTCTGTATTTGACCCCCCTGTGACTTAGGGGTTGGATGAGCATTTCTCTGTGTTTTTTTCTGGGGTGGGGGTGGGGGGCATTAAGGTTGATGTGCTTATTGATTGTGACCTGCGGATGCCTTGTTCATCTTGCCCGGGCAGAGACTAAGGTGTGAGCTTGTTTTTCCCAGTTATTTTTATTTTTAAATTTTGTTTCACGCCTACATAAAATTATTATTATTCATTTTTTATTTTAAAGCATTGTAAACTTTTTATTTTTGGTCCAGTGGATGGTTGGTCTGTGGCCTTGACTGTCTGTGAGTGGTTGCATTTCTCCACCCCATCCCTTGACTGTTTACAGGAACAATGGTGAGGTGTTTGCTCTGTCCCTATACTATAGATTGCCCTTTAACCTTTGTAGCCTTCTGCCTGGTGTGTTTAACTTGTTTAACATATGGTATCTTTAAAGCTATTTATTTTATTTTTTTATGTATTATTTGTATTTTTTCTAGTTGAGAATATTATTTATATTGCTTTGTCTTGTCTGTGTGTGTAAAACTTAATAAACAGAGTAAAAAAAAAAAAGAAGGATGCTATTACACATGTGCATTTAAAGTGTAACTTTTTTAATGTATATAAACAAAGTGCATATAAATGTAACAATTCAAAATGAATACAATCTGAATAACATAATAACAGAATATTGAACCATAGCAAAGAAATATAAATAATAATGTGCCAAACTGCAGCATCCCACTTAAAACATTAAACTGGTCCCTCTTTTCTCTCTCTTCTTTATTGCCATGTTATAACCAGCAGCAGACAGCAATGCTGATCATATTTTGCTTTTATGTGTCACGCCCTGACCATAGAGAGCTTTTTCTTCTCTATGTTGGTTGGGTCGAGGTGTGACTAGGGTGGGTCATCTAGGTGTTTGTGTGTCTATGTTGGCCTGTTATGGTTCCCAATCAGAGGCAGCTGTTTATCGTTGTCTCTGATTGGGGATCATATTTAGGCAGCCATTTCCCCTTTGTGCTTTGTGGGATCTTGTCTATGTCTAGTTGCCTGCGAGCACTACAGCTTCACGTTTCGTTGCGCTTTGTTATTTTTGTTTGTGCGTTTCATCGGAATAAAACATGTGGAACTCTATGCATGCTGCGCCTTGGTCTACTCATTTCGACAAGTGACATTATGAGAGATTTGCATTCAGAAATGCAAGCTGCCTCACTTTCGAGGGGCTGATGCAGTTTCTTCTCTCAGTAATTATTTGTCCCGTTTTCGAGAAGACCCTCAGAGGGCACGGATGTGGCCGCTATGCAGTGTCTCCCTGTCATGACTTTAGTAAGCCGTGGGTAGACAGAGGGCTTGGTCTTCCACCAGCTCAGAGGATCTGCAGATCTTTGGAGGGGCTCATCCAAATAGGACGGACCTCCATTATGGCATCTGCTGAGGGATTCCTTCGTGCTGCATCCCCAGTTGCTCTCTCGTCAAACAGCATCCAAACAGCAGACGTTTGTGGCACTACTGCTGGTGCTTTTGCTCCATCTGATCCCTCTTCTTCCTATTGCCCTGATGCCTGAGCCAGCTGACTGCTGGGGATGTCCCTCCCTGCTGCTGAGGTTATTATTTGAAGAGCCTCATCAATCTCTCTGGCATCACTGAAGGTTAACTTCTTAAACCTGGGGTCAAGTGCAGCTGTTTCTGATAGCACGTGATTATATTCCATTCTGTGGAACTTTCTGTCCATTGATGAACATAGGGTGTCCATCAACTCTGTCACATGTCCTGTGGTTACATTTACTTCTCTCTGGCGGCTGGCTGTGATTCGCTGCAGACCCTTACACAGGAGTAACATTTTTGAGGCTGTCACATAGCTGAAAAGAGAGAACAGTAACTTACTAGTTCAGGTTCATGTTTTGTCTACTGATACTACATTCTCATCTACTGCTCATTTCTGGGTTAAATAATGATGTAGTAATAACTGCCTCTCTCCACTGATCTCCAGAGTGACCTGCTCAAAGGGTTCCAGGACTCTGCACACCTCCTCCAACACCTCCCATTCCTCTTGGGTCAGAGGTGCATTGACAATGGCCAGGGTAGAGATGATGGCATCTGTTGACTCAAGAAACCACTTCAACATATAAAATGTTGAATTCCACCTTGTAGTGCAGTCTTGTCTAGGCCTCAGCTCAGGTATCCTCAGCTCAGGTATCCTCATCTGGCGTTGTGTAGACTTGAGTTTTTCAGCACCTACTGTGCACCTACTTTTCAGCACCTACAGCTGCTTTCACTTTGTCCATAGTGGGCTTCATCACCTTCAGGGCATCTCTTACAATCAGGTTAATTGTGTAACGACGTTCGTCTGAGGAAGGAGAGGACAAAGGTGCAGCGTGGTATGTGTTCATGACTTTTAATAACACTGAACACTAGAACAAAATATAACAAAACGGAACAAACGAAACAGTCCTGTCTGGTGAAGACACAAAACAGAAAACAACTACCCACAAAACACAGGTGGGAAAACGCTACCTAAGTATGGTTCTCAATCAGAGACAACGATAGACAGCTGCCTCTGATTGAGAACCACACCCGGCCAGACACATAGAAATAGACAACATAGAACAAAAACATAGAATGCCCACCCCAACTCACGCCCTGACCAACCAAAATAGAGACATAAAAAGGATCTCTAAGGTCAGGGCGTGACAGTACCCCCCCCCCCCCCCCCCCCCCCCCCCTCCCAACGGTGCGGACTCCGGCCGCAGAACCTAAACCTATAGGGGAGGGTCTGGGTGGGCATCTATCCGCGGTGGCGGCTCTGGTACGGGACGTGGACCCCGCTCCACCTTAAGCTTGGCCCACTTATGTGGCGCCTCTGGAGCGGGGACCCTCGCCGCCGGCCCCGGACAGGAGCGGGCCCCGGACAGGAGGGCGACTCTGGCAGCTCCGGACAGGAGGGCGACTCTGGCAGCTCCGGACAGGAGGGCGACTCTGGCAGCTCCGGACAGGAGGGAGACTCTGGCAGCTCCGGACAGGAGGGAGACTCTGGCAGCTCTGGACAGGAGGGAGACTCTGGCAGCTCCGGACAGGAGGGAGACTCTGGCAGCTCTGGACTGGGGATCGTCGCTGGAGGCTCCGGACTGGGGATCGTCGCTGGAGGCTCCGGAATGAAGGGCGTCGCTGGAGGCTCCGGACTGAAGGGCGTCACTGGAGCGGAGAGACACACAGGAGGCTTCGTGCCATGGATCATCACTGGAGGCTTCTTGCCATGGATCATCACTGGAGGCTTCGTGCCATGGATCATCACTGGAGGCTTCTTGCCATGGATCATCACTGGAGGCTTCTTGCCATAGATCATCACTGGAGGCTTCGTGCCATGGATCATCACTGGAGGCTTCGTGCCATGGATCATCACTGGAGGCTTCGTGCCATGGATCATCACTGGAGGCTTCTTGCCATGGATCATCACTGGAGGCTTCGTGCCATGGATCCATCACTGGAGGCTTCGTGCCATGGATCATCACTGGAGGCTTCGTGCCATGGATACTCACTGGAGGCTTCTTGCCATGGATCATCACTGGAGGCTTCGTGCCATGGATCATCACTGGAGTGGAGAGACACACAGGAGGCCTGGCTCTGGGAGAAGGCACAGGACTCACCAGGCTGGGGAGACATAGGAGGGTTAATTCTCGGCGCAGGCACAGGACTCACCAGGCTGGGGAGACATGCAGGAGGCCTTGTCTTTGGCCGAGGCACCGGATACACTGGGCCGTAGAGGCGCACTGGCGGTCTCGAGCGCAGAGCTAGCACCACTCGTCTTGGCTGGATACCCCCTGTAGCCCGGCAAGTGCGGGGAGTTGGAACAGGCCGCACTGGGCTGTGCTGGCGAACCGGGGACACCATGCGTAGGGCTGGTGCAGTACAACTCGGGCCGAGGAGACGCACTGGAGGCCAGATGCGCTGAGCCGGCATCATCCCTCCTGGCTCGATGCCCACTCTAGCCCGGCCGATGCGAGGGGCTGCGATGTAGCACACCGGTTATGCGTGCGCACTGGGGACACCGTGCGCTTCACCGCATAACACGGTGCCTGCCTGGTCACTCTCTCGCCACGGTAAGCACGGGGAGTGGGCTCAGGTCTCCAACCTGACTCCACCACACTCCCTGTGTCCCCCCCCCCTGCCTCTCGGGCTTCCTTGCCAGCCGTGTTCCCTCATACCGCTGGTTCTGAGCTCTCGCCGCCTCCAGTTCTGATTTCGGGCGGCGATACTCCCCCGTTTTTGCCCAGGGTCCCTTTCCATTCAAGATTTCCTCCCATGTCCAGGAGTCCATTCTTCCACGCTGCTTGGTCTATTGGTGGTGGGTAGTTCTGTAACGAACGTCGTCGGGAGAAGGAGAAGAGGACCAAGGTGCAGCGTGGTAAGTGTCCATATTACTTTTAATAAAGATGAACACTTGAACAAAAACAACAAAATGACAAACGAACAGTTCTGCAAGGTGCAATACACAAAACAGAAAACAACTACCCACAAACACAGGTGGGAACAGGCTACCTAAGTATGGTTCTCAATCAGAGACAACGATAGACAGCTGCCTCTGATTGGGAACCATACCAGGCCAAACACATAGAAATACAAAACATAGAACAACATAGAACACCAGACATAGAATGCCCACCCAAACTCACGCCCTGACCAACCAAAATAGAGACATAAAAAGGATCTCCAAGGTCAGGGCGTGACAGCAACAGAATAGGAAAAATGGCCAAGGGGGTGAATACTTTCACAAGCCACTGTATGTATGTATGTATGTATGTATGTATGTATGTATGTATGTATGTATGTATGTATGTATGTATGTATGTATATACAGTTGAAGTCTTTACATATACTTGGAGTCATTAAAACTCGTTTTTCAAACGCTCCACAAATTTCTTGTTAACAAACTATAGTTATGGCAAGTTGGTTAGGACATCTACTTTGTGTATGACACAAGTAATTTTTCCAACAATTGTTTACAGACATATTATTTCACTTATAATTCACTGTATCACAATTCCAGTGGGTCAGAAGTTTACATACACTAAGTTGACTGTGCCTTTAAACAGCTTGGAAAATTCCAGAAAATGATTTAATGGCTTTATGCGCTATTAGGCTAATTGACATAATTTGAGTCAATTGGAGGTGTACCTGTGGATGTATTTCAAG
Source organism: Salvelinus namaycush (assembly GCF_016432855.1). Lineage (NCBI taxonomy): Eukaryota > Metazoa > Chordata > Actinopteri > Salmoniformes > Salmonidae > Salvelinus > Salvelinus namaycush. The sequence goes on from NC_052308.1 coordinate 48,198,632, forward strand.
GCCTACCTTCAAACTCAGTGCCTTTTTCAGTGACATCATGGGAAAATCTAAAGAAATCAGCCAAAAATGCAGACCTCCACAAGTCTGGTTCATCCTTGGGAGCAATTTCCAAACAGCTGAAGGTACCACGTTAATCTGTACAAACAATAGTACGCAAGTATAAACACCATGGGACCACACAGCCATTATTCCGCTCAGGAAGGAGACACATTCTGTCTCCTAGAGATGAATGTACTTTGGTGCAAAAAGTGCAAATCAATCCCAGAACAGCAACGAAGGACCTTGTGAAGATTCTGGAGGAAACAGGTACAAAAGTATCTATATCCACAGTAAAATGAGTCCTATATCGACACTCAGCAAGGAATAAGCCACTGCTCCAAAACCATCAACAAAAAAGCCAGACTACAGTTTGCAACTGCACATGGGGACAAAGATCGTACTTTATGGAGAAATGTCCTCTGGTCTGATGAAACAAAAATAGAACTGTTTGACCATAATGACCATCATTATGTTTGGAGGAAAAAGGGGAGGCTTGCAAGCCAAAGAACACCATCCCAACCGTGAAGCACGGAGGAAGCGGCATTATGTTGTGGGGGTGCTTTGCTGCAGGAGAGACTGGTGCACTTCACAAAATAGATGGCATCTTGAGGAGGAAAATTATGTGGATATATTGAAGCAACATCTCAAGACATCAGTCAGAAAGTTAAAGCTTGGTCGCAAATGGGTCTTCCAAATGGACAATGACCCCAAGCATACTTACAAAGTTGTGGAAAAATGGCTTAAGGACAACAAAGTCAAGGTATTGGAGTGGCCATCACAAAGCCCTGACCTCAATCCCATAGAAAATTTGTGGGCAGAACTGAAAAAGAGTGTGCGAGCAAAGAGGCCTACAAACCTGACTCAGTTACACCAGCTCTGTCAGGAGGAATGGGCCAAAATTCACCCAACTTATTGTGGGAAGCTTGTGGAAGGCTACCCGAAATGTTTGACCCAAGTTAAACAATTTATAGGCAATGCTACCAAATACTAATTGAGTGTATGTAAACTTATGACCCACTGGGAATGTGATGAAAGAAATTAAAGCTGAAATAAATCATTCTCTCTACTATTATTCTGGCATTTCATGTTCTTAAAAGAAAGTGGTGATCCTAACTGACTTATGACAAGTAATTTTTACTAGGATTAAATGTCAGGAATTGTGAAAAACTGAGTTTAAATGTATTTGGCTAAGGTGTATGTAAACTTCCGACTTCAACTGTATATATGTGTATGTATGTATATATGTGTGTATGTATGACTGTTTATGTATATATATATGTATGTATGTGTATGTATGTATGTACAGTCCTGGCCAAAAGTTTTGAGAATGACACAAATATTAATTTTCACAAAGACTGCTGCCTCAATTTGTATGTTGGCAATTTGCATATACTCCAGAATGTTATGAAGAGTGATCAGATGAAATTCAATTAATTGCAAAGTCCCTCTTTGCCATGCAAATGAACTGAATCCCCAAAAAACATTTCCACTGCATTTCAGCCCTGCCACTAAAGGACCAGCTGACATCATGTCAGTGATTCCCTCGTTAACACAGGTGTGAGTGTTGACGAGGACAAGGCTGGAGATCACTCTGTCATGCTGATTGAGTTCAAATAACAGACTGGAAGCTTCAAAAGGAGGGTGGTGCTTGGAATCATTGTTCTTCCTCTGTCAACCATGGTTACCTGCAAGGAAACACTTGCTGTCATCATTGCTTTGCACAAAAAGGGCTTCACAGGCAAGGATATTGCTGCCAGTAAGATTGCACCTAAATCAACCATTTATAGGATCATCAAGAACTTCAAGGAGAGCGGTTCAATTGTTGTGAGAAGGCTTCAGGGTGCCCAAGAAAGTCCAGCAAGCGCCAGGACCGTCTCCTAAAGTTGATTCAGCTGCGGGATCGGGGCACCACCAGTACAGAGCTTGCTCAGGAATGGCAGCAGGCAGGTGTGAACACGCACAGTGAGGCAAAGACCTTTGGAGGATGGCCTGGTGTCAAGAAGGGCAGCAAAGAAGCCACTTCTCTCCAGGAAAAACATCAGGGACAGACTGATATTCTGCAAAAGGTACAGGGATTGGACTGCTGAGGACTGGGGTAAAGTCATTTTCTCTGATGAATCCCCTTACCGATTGTTTGGGGCATCCGGAAAAAAGCTTGTCCGGAGAAGACAAGGTGAGCGCTACCATCAGTCCTGTGTCATGCCAACAGTAAAGCATCCTGAGACCATTCATGTGTGGGGTTGCTTCTCAGCCAAGGGAGTGGGCTCACTCACAATTTTGCCTAAGAACACAGCCATGAATAAAGAATGGTACCAACACATCCTCCGAGAGCAACTTCTCCCAACCATCCAGGAACAGTTTGGTGACGAACAATGCCTTTTCCAGCATGATGGAGCACCTTGCCATAAGGCAAAAGTGATAACTAAGTGGCTCGGGGAACAAAACATCGATATTTTGGGACCATGGCCAGGAAACTCCCCAGATCTTAATCCCATTGAGAACTTGTGGTCAATCCTCAAGAGGCGGGTGGACAAACAAAAACCCCACAAATTCTGACAAACTTCAAGCATTGATTATGCAAGAATGGGCTGCCATCAGTCAGGATGTGGTCCAGAAGTTAATTGACAGCATGCCAGGGCGGATTGCAGAGGTCTTGAAAAAGAAAGGTCAACACTACAAATATTGACTCTTTGCATCAACTTCATGTAATTGTCAATAAAAGCCATTGACACTTACAAAATGCTTGTAATTATACTTCAGTATTCCATAGTAACATCTGACAAAAATATCTAAAGACACTGAAGCAGCAAACTTTGTGAAAATTAATATTTGTGTCATTCTCAAAACTTTTGGCCACGACTGTATATGGATATATATATTTACCCCCAAAATATATGGGGGATTGGAAATGATGCAGACAATTACATTGATGGAAGCAACAATCTATCTACAATATTAAAGCTGATCCAACCCTTAACATTAAATAAAAAAATGTTTTTAAAGAATACAATGAATCATAAACCTGAAGGTTGGATGACTCATTTGAAAACATCTTTCTTCCGTCTTCATTCATTAATTCTTCCGTGAGACTTGTCTCCTCTGCTGTGGGGATCTGAGTTTGCTGTTTGTCAGAGGTGATAGCCATCCATCTGTAAGGGATGAGTCTCCACCCTGCTCCTCACTCTGCACACCATAAGAAGTGATAAGCAAGATCTGTCTAGAAAGTCTTATCTGAATCCATGGACTTGGATGTCTGAGACTGTTTCTTTGGGTTTCTGCAAAAGGTCATTGGCTGAAGCGAGATATACCCGATGTGTTACAGCTTTAACTTACTTTTTACATGAATTCAAGAGAATAAGCCCCGTTGATGAAGCGATCCTGCAATCCATATAAGTTGACCTTAGAACTGTAAAGCGATGTTAGAAATCATGAGTCAGAGGCCCAAGAATTTGGTCGCTGATTGTGAGCTAGTGAAACATGAACACTTTATTGATGTGGCTATAAGTACAGTAGCCTGCAAAACATTAAGGATAACTTCCTAATATTGAGTTGCCCCCTCCACTTTTTCCCTCAGGACAGCCTCAATTCATCAGGGCATGGACTCTACAAGGTGTCGAAAGCATTCCACAGGGATGCTGGCCCATGTTGACTACAATGCTTCCCACAGTTGTGTCAAGTTGGCTGGATGTCCTCTGGGTGGTGGACCATTCTTGATACACACGGGAAACTGTTGAGTGTGAAAAACCCAGCAGCGTTGCAGTTCCTGACACAAACCGGTGCGCCTGGCACCTACTACCATACCCCATTTAAAGGCACTTAAATATTTTGTCTTGCCCATTCACCCCCCGAATGGCACACATACACAATCCATGTCTTAAGACTTAAAAATCCTTCTTTAACCTGTCTCCTCCCTTTCATCTACACTGATTGAAGTGGATTTAACAAGTGACATCAATAAGTGATCACAGCTTTCACCTGGATTCACCTGGTCAGTCTATGTCATGGAAAGAGCAGGTGTCCTTAACGTTTTGTACACTCAGTGTATATTGTTAGTTATACCCACAGAAATGGATCTGATGAGATTTAGAGATGAGAGAAAGATGTGAAAGCTCTATAGCAAGGGCATGTAGTATCAAACGGAGTGGTGAGACTGTTGTCCTCCGCAGCTCAGTTGGTCGAGCACTGGGCTTGAAATGCCAGGATAGTGTGTTTGATTCCTGGGACCACCCGTATGTAACATGTATGCATGCATGAATGTAAGTCGCTTTGGATAGAATAGTCTGCAAAATGGCATATATTGAAGACTCAGGGCTGTGAATGTTATTGTGTCATGTAAATGTCAAATACGTAAGCTGCACCTCTGTGGTTTTCTAAAGCCCTAGGTGGGACAGAGAAAACATTGAGCAATACAGTAAGCCATGGGTATTTGGTTCTCTCTGTGTGCATGTGTGTCCAAGTCGTAATGAGATTTCCCTGCAACAGGACTGTGGCTGAGCACTGTGCATAATACACAGAAAACAGCCTGTGATATGGTCCGTGTACAGGAGCAGGGTGTTTTCTGTGTAAAAACCACAGGCTTCTCTGTGCTTCACAGCTGTGGATCCAGGACACCTGTAGAGCTCCAGTTCAGCCCTGTGGTTACATTGACCTACATACACCTAACAGAGAGAAAGAGAAAAGTACAGCATGAGAGAGGGACATGCAAAGAGAGAAAGGCTTATGACAGGTGTCCATTAACTAATCAAATAAAGATTTCCAGTGCCAATGGTTACCATGATCCCTGACCTAAGTAGTGCCTGTGTCATGTTCTGTAGGCACAATACAGGAGAAACAGTGAAATGTAGGTAGTATCTGAACTTGTCCAACCTGAATTAAAATGTTTCCTTTTTAAAGCTTTGCTACGTTATGCCGTACTGAACACAACCCAGATGAGACAGATTTTGTCAACTCTTCATTGCCATGCCAAATGTTTCGTTTTCCTTTTAAAACATTTTGTTACGTTATGCCCTACCAAACACAACCCAGACGAGACAGCTTTTGTCAACTCTTCCTTTCCATGCCAAATGTTTGTATTTCAGTTGACTAAATGTAAAGTAAAGGGTACTTGATCCCACCCAGGCTCCTCTTTCTGGGAAGAATTGGGCCCTAAACATGTGCCTTCTCTTTAGTCTTCCTTTCGCAGTGTATTCATCTTTCCTCTAAACTTTCTATACCATCCCACCCACCCACCCACACACACACACACACACGCACTCAATTACCGTGAGGCTATTTAAAAAGGAGTGTGTCACACAAGTGGCTATATTTAAGCTTGTGGATTTTGACTATACCTTTGTTTATGTTTTTGTCTATATCGGGAGGAGGGGAGAAGGGATACTTGGATACATCAGAAAGACAGTGTGACCTCCCATGAGACTTTGGGGTAGATTGGGGGTTGTAGAAAATGTTGTTTTTAGACATGTTAGATCTACTGGCCTGACACATTTATCTCTATTATTCTGATGTGCGTGCGTGCGTGCGTGCGTGCGTGCGTGCGTGCGTGCAGTGTTGGTGTGCAAGCTTGTGTGTGTGCCTGTATGTGTACAGTTTGTAAGACATTCCTGTGTGCGTGTGTGTGTGCGTGTGTATGTCTGTCAATGGCACAAAGGTTTGTAACATAACAGGGAGGTTCCCTAATTCCTCTCCCTTTCTTCCCTATTAATCCCAGAGGGACGAGGCACTAAGTGAAGGAAGTGTGTGGGAGCAGATATGGATAGTAAAGACTTCTCCTCCTACTTCTCCTACGCCGCCTGTAACTTATCCCTTGCAGAGACAAGCGTGAGAGAGTGTTGTCTCTACACACACACACACACACACACACACACACATACACACGCATGCATGCATGCACACATACACACAATCACTGTCCCTCGAGTCCTAATGAGGTAAATGCACGTGTGTTATTGTACCTAACCCTTTTTGTCCACACTGAAATGAGCCCTGCCTATCAGGACCCATCATTTTTTTAATGACTTGGGACGTTAATTATTTCTGTATGACCATTGTTTGAAAGACGTAATTACTGACTATGGTCATGCTGTATATCAGAGACTAACATTTGGGGAGACAGAATAGTGTTACAGTGCAGATGGTGTGTGTGCGGTGAGTTGCCGGGTGCATTTCCGGCAGTATGCAGGTGTGTCAATATGTCGCCCCTGTTCCCTATCAACCACACACACACACCACACACTTGCTCTGATGAAGTCACGTCTACTACGGTGACAGTCAAGTTTTCAGTAGAACCACTGTAAGGGGAATTTCACAAGAGGAGGCCTCAAAGCCAAAGGCTCTTGAACGTACACATGTAACTATGATCCACATTGACCAATTCAAAGTGTTTTATGTGTGTGTGTGTGTGTGTGTGTGTGTGTGTGTGTGTGTGTGTGTGTGTGTGTGTGTGTGTGTGTCTGTGTGTGTGTGTGTGTGTGTGTGTGTGTGTGTGTGTGTGTTTGTGTGTGTGTTGGGGGGGGGGGGTGGACAAGAAGTCCCCACAACAATAGTAAACAAACAAAAATTTGACCAACTGGGGACATTTTGTTGGTCAAACGCTACTTCTATGGGGTTTAGGGTCAAGGTTAGAATTAGTGTTAGGGTTACAATTAGATTTAGGGTTAGGGTTAGGCGCTAAGGTTAGTTTTAAGGTTATGGTTAGGAGCTAGGGTTAGGTTTAGGGTTAGGGTTAAGGTTAGGTTTTTGGGTTAAGGTTAGGGTTAGGGTACGGGTTAGGTTTAGGGTTAGGGGTTAGGGAAAATAGGATTTTGAATGGGACCGAATTGTGTGTGTCCACAAGGTTAGCTGTACAAAACTGTGTGTGTGTGTGTTTGTTTAAATATCCTTGTGGGGACCAAAAGTCCTCACGAGGATAGTATAAGGAGCAGAATTTGGACAAGTGGAGACATTTTGTTAAGGGTTATGGTTAGATTTAGGGTTTGGAGTTAGGGTTAGGTAAAGTTTTATGGTTAGGGTTATGGGTTTGGGGTTAAGGTTAGGCTTAGGCTTAGAGTTAAGGTTAGGGTTAGGTTAAGGGTTAGGGTTAGATTTAGGGTTAGGGAAAATAGGATTTTGGATGGGAAGCAGTTATTTGGTCCTCACAGGGATAGCAATACAAAAATGAGTGTGTATGCGTATGTTTACTTTGTGCATGCATAATAATTATTTGTGTCTAAAATCCTTTAGACAAGTTATTTCCTGCCGCTTTCTTGGTAATACTGTCTTAGTGTGTTTTAGAGTTAGTGCGGATTGTTTTTTTCTGAAGGGTCTAAGAGTTACACTGTCAACCACAGACACCCAGGTGCTGTCTACTGCTCTTATCTCCAAGAGAGGAAGAGACAAGGCAACACACAGACACCCACACGCAAAGAAGTAATGGGAAAGAGCTAAAAGGAAATAGGCATTATGCCAGGGTAACTGTAAGGGTAACTGTAACAGAACAACTGATGTAATAGGACAGTATATTAGTACATCTAGCTAAAAACGTACTACTGCTAAATCTGTTGTCCAAGTAAAGACAAAGGGATGAGTATTGCATAACTGCATGTACTTAGCCTAGTTTGTCCTAATCTCTAAGTGTTGCGGAAAAGGCGTCAACAAATGTATTCCTCTGACACATGATAGTATTGTTAGAGGTGTGTGTGTGTGTGTTCATGTGTGTGTGCACACTGCGTGACTGAGAGAGCGTTATGTGTGCACACAATGTATGGCTTTGTGCATGAATCAGTATTTCCAGGTACAGTATGAAGACATGCAGTACATGGATCATCACCCCGAAAAGCTTGTGTCCCACCTAACCATGATGACATTATTTTATTTCCAGCCCAACCACGTAGGGAACTGTTGTGCACATGCCTGCGTGCGCGCGTACACTTGCGTGTTGTTTATTTATTCACTACTTTTCTCCTGTTCTGCAGGTAGTTTTAGAAAGGGCTTAACACATCAGGGATTTTCTGAAGATATCCGGCTTTAGTTAATAAACCTGATGATCTAAGTCCAAATTCTTCAGCTGATCGAGACATATGTGGAGCTATTATTTCTGAGGCAGGAAATTCTAAGTTGAAGCTCGAATGAAATTACTGAATCAATGAATCAATGAATTAAACTGCTTTTTATATAATTACCTCTCTGTGTATTTCCCTTTGTCAAACAATGTTCTTAAACTCCCCATCACGCCCTCTCAATCTTCCTTCCCATCTCTCTCTCTATCTCTTTTTTTTGTTCTCTCTCTTTCTCTCTCTCTCTCTCTCTCTCTCTCTCTCTCTATCCTTCAATTCAGGCCGTATCCCAATACCCGCCAAAAAAGCCTAAACTTTAAACCCACTTCCCTATACAGCTGTTCCTTTGCCTCATGTTGCACATTCTTTCATTCTTTAGGGCTCTGGCTGTCAGGGACCCATTACTCTCTTTCCTGCTGTGTGTGTGTTTGTGTGTGTGTATGTGTTTTCGGCTATGTAACAGTCTGAGAGGGATGTAGCCTCTGACAGACAATCCACAGCTGCATGGAGTCAGCCCCCAACACATACACACACACACCGTGTGTTCCCCAGCTGTTTGTCTCTGGCTAATTACTTCAATGCCGCTCCTTTTGCCCCCTTATCCCTCCCCTCGATCCTATAAGCACCTTCCTGCTCCGTCTATTTTTAGATATATCCAGACAAGATGTGGGAGAGAGATGGGTAGGGAGAGGGGGAAATAAGGAGAAAAAGAGAGGGAGAGACACCCCATTAGGGCCAATCACGACAACCACTGGTCTCAAATTCTCAGTCAATGCCTTCCTTCGGCTTTCCTTCCTTCCCTCCTCTCACTCCTTCTCCCCCACCCTTAGGCTAATGGCCAATCTTTAAAAAGGGCTTTAGTTTCTGAGACACCCATTTTAACATTTTTGTCCTTTAGCTGACGCTCTTATCCAGAGCGACTTATATGACCAATTAGGGTTAAGTGCCTTGCTCAAGGGCACATCGGCAGAATGTTTTACCTAGTCGGCTTGGGGATTCAAACCAGCAACCTTTCGATTACTGGCCCAACCCTCTTAACCGCTTGGCTACATTCTTAGAAAAAAGGGTTCCAAAAGGTTTCTTTGGCTTTCTTTTTCGTTTCCTGTAGAACCCTCTGTGGAAAGGGTTCAACATGGAACCCAAAAGAGTTCTACTTGGAACCAAAAGGGAAAGGGTTCGACCTGGAACCTAAAAGGGTTCTTCAAAGGGTTCTCCTATGGAGAACCCTTTTAGGCTCTAGAATTATACGTACTTGCTGCCCCATTGTTATATCCCTACCCGAGATATAACAAAGCACAGCCATGTTTTTCCATATCTCTAAGGTTTCCCATATATGAAATGGATGGTTGTATAAAAATATTTTACAGCAAAAGTAAATTGATAGATATTGTGACACACACCCTTAACTCAAACAGTGCAGAATAATGCACCTAAGCTCATGTAACCCAAAACTGCAAGCTCTGATATTGAAAAATGTGGAATACAAGTAGTCAGTTGCCTGCCCTATTGTACATACACAAACAAACATCATTAGGATATCTTAATGCATCTTGGAAATATGTACTTGTATACCACCTCGGGGACAACTGTGTGATCACGTTCTCCGCAGCCGATGTGAGTAAGACAGGTCAACATTCACAAGGCCGCAGGGCCAGACGGATTACCAGGACGTGTCCCGGGAGCATGCGCTGACCAACTGACAAGTGTATTCACTGACATTTTTAACCTCTCCCTGTCTGAGTCTGTAATACCAACATGTTTCAAGCAGACCACCATAGTCCCTGTGCCCAAGAACACTAAGGTAACCTACCTAACTGACTACCGACCCATAGCACTCAGGTCTGTAGCCATGAAGTGCTTTGAAAGGCTGGTAATGGCTCACATCAACACCATTATCCCAGAAACTCTAGACCCACTCCAATTTGCATTCCCAACAGATCCACATATGATGCAATCTCTATTGCACTCCACACTAACCTTTCACACCTGGACAAAAGGAACACCTATGTGAGAATGCCATTCATTGACTACAGCTCAGCGTTCAACACCATAGAGCCCTCAAAGCTCATCACTATGCTAAAGACCCTGGGACTAAACAACTCCCTCTGCAACTGGATCCTGGACTTCCTGACGGGCAGCCCCCAGGTGGTAAGGATAGGTAACAACACATCCGCCACGCTGATCCTCAACACGGGGGCCCCTCAGGAGTGCGTGCTGTCTCCTCCTGTACTCCCTGTTCACTCATCACTGCATGGCCAGGCACGACACCAACACCTTCATTAAGTTTGCCCGATGACACAACAGTGGTAGGTCTGATCACCAACAATGACGAGACAGCTTATAGGGAGGAGGTCAGAGACCTGGCTGTGTGGTGCCAGGACAACAACCTCTCCCTCAACGTGATCATGACTAAGGAGATGATTGTGAACTACAGGAAAAGGAGGACTGAGCACGCCCCCATTCTCATCGACGGGCTGTAGGGGAGCAGGTTAAGAGCTTCAAGTTCCTTGGTGTTCACATCACCAACAAACTAACATGGTCCAAGCACACCAAGACAGTCGTAAAGAGGGCATAACAAAACCTATTCCCCCTCAGGAGACTGAAAAGATTTGGCATGGGTCCTCAGATCCTCAAAAGGTTCTACAGCTGCACAATCGAGAGCATGTCAAAGACTCCAGCCACCCTAGTCATAGACTGTTCTCTCTGCTACTGCACGGCAAGTGGTACCGGAGCTCCAAGTCCGGGAGGCTTCTGAACAGCTTCTACCCCCAAGCCATAAGACTGCTGAACATCTAGTCACCTCTTTTGTGCTGCTGCTACTCTCTGTTATTATCTATGCATAAGTCACTTTAATAACTACCCACATGTATATATTACCTCAATTGCCTCGACTGGCCGGTGCCCCCGGACATTGGCTCTGTACCGGTACCCCCCTGTATATGGTCTCGCTATTGTTATTTTACTGCTGCTCTTTAATTATACGTTACTTTATTTCTCATTTTTTAGGTATTTTTCTTAAAACTGCATTGTTGGTTAAGGGCTTGCAAGTAAGCAATTTCACTGTAAGGTCTACGCCTTTTGTTAAGGCTGTGTAAGGGAGGCGAAGTCAGGTGCAGGAGAGCAGATTAGAGTAAACAGGCACACTTTTATTCCGGTAAAGCAATAGGCACAAAATGACATCTAAGTGCCCAAAAAACACGGAACAATAAACAAAAGTATAGCGTGTGAACATATACACGTGAACATATTAACATATTAACAATAAACAATTACACACAAAGACATGGAGGGGAACAGAGGACTAAATACATGTAGCGTGATTATGGAATGAAAACCAGGTGTGCATGAAACAAGACAAAACAAATGGATATATGAGAAATGGAGCGGCGATGGCTAGAAAGCCGGTAACGTCGATCGCCGAACACCGCCCGAACAAGGAGAGGAGCCGACTTCGGCGGAAGTCGTGACACCTTTGGTGCATATAACAAATACAATTGGATTTGATTTTGATACAACAATCGGAAGTATCCACTATGAATATTTATGATGAATGCAAATGTCACTGTTTGGTAGCTGTTCAATAGGCAACTTTCCAAGTTAAATTTGCTCTCATTCAGTGCTGTATGGTCCTGCCTGACAAAAATGCATACAGTTACACATGTTTAAAAAAAATGTTGTGGCTATTGTACATCAGCTCTTAAGTAAGTAGGCTTCAGAGTGGCACAACGGTCTAAGGCATTGCATCTCAGTGTTAGAGGTGTCACTACAGACCCTGGTTCAATTCCAGGCTGTATCACAACCGGCTGTGATTGGGAGTCCCACTGGGCGGCGCACAATTGGCCCAGCGACGTCCGGGTCCGGGTTAGGGTTTGGCCGGGATAGGCTGTCATTGTATATAAGAATTTGTTCTTAACTGACTTGCCTAGTTAAATAAATAAAATAAAAAAGTGGTCTCAGACACTAAAAACTGTGATTTTCTTCCAGTCAAAGGTTCCACTGTGGATTTTATATGTGTAGCACCTACTCTTGCAATTAGGGGCCCCGCTAGATTTAAATCCAAATCCAATATTGCGTCCAAAATCCAATATGGCTGCCACATTAGGATTAAATGGTGGTGTAATCACCTGTATATGTACAGTACCAGTCAAATGTTTGGACACACCTACTCATTCAAGGGTTTTTCTTTATTTGTACTATTTTCTACATTGTAGAATAATAGTTAAGACATCAAAACTATTAAATAACACATATGGAATCACGTAGTAACCAAAAATATGTTAAACAAATCTAAATATATTTTAGATTTTAGATCCTTCAAAGTAGCCACCCTTTGCATTAATGACTGATTTGCACACTCCTGGCATTCTCTCAACCAGCTTCATGAGGAATGCTTTTCCAACAGTCTTGAAGGAGTTCCCACATATTCTGAGCACTTGTTGGCGGCTTTTCCTTCACTCTGCAGTCCAACTCATCCCAAACCATCTCGATTGGGTTGCGGTCGGGTAATTGCTGAGGCCAGGTCATCTGATGCAGCACTCCATCACGCTCCTTCTTGGTCAAATAGCCCTTACACAGCCTGGAGGTGTGTTGGGTCATTGTCCTGTTGAAAAACAAATGAAGGAGACAAATGCTTCACGGTGGGAACCACACATGCGGAGATCCTCTGTTCACCTACTCTGCATCTCACAAAGACACGGCGGTTGGAACCAAAAATATGTACTCATCAGACCGAAGGACAGATTTCCACGGGTCTAATGTCCATTACTCGTGTTTCTTGGCTCTTCAGTTTTTGTTGGAAAGGTAAGAGTTAACACTGAAGAGAAAAACATATCCAATCAGGATTTTCTTTGCTGGTCTTTGGGGAGATAAATCTAGCTAGCCAAGTCAGCCATTGGCTAGGCCATCATTTACATTTTACATTTAAGTCATTTAGCAGACGCTCTTATCCAGAGCGACTTACAAGTTGGTGCATTCACCTTATGATATCCAGTGGAACAACCACTTTACAATAGTGCATCTAACTCTTTTAAGGGGGGGGGGGGGGGGGGGTTAGAAGGATTACTTTATCCTATCCTAGGTATTCCTTAAAGAGGTGGTGTTTCAGGTGTTTCCGGAAGGTGGTGATTGACTCCGCTGTCCTGGCGTTGTGGGGGAGTTTGTTCCACCATTGGGGTGCCAGAGCAGCGAACAGTTTTGACTGGGCTGAGCGGGAGCTGTACTTCCTCAGAGGTAGGGAGGCGAGCAGGCCAGAGGTGGATGAACGCAGTGCCCTTGTTTGGGTGTAGGGCCTGATCAGAGCCTGAAGGTACGGAGGTGCCGTTCCCCTCACAGCTCCGTAGGCAAGCACCATGGTCTTGTAGCGGATGCGAGCTTCAACTGGAAGCCAGTGGAGAGAGCGGAGGAGCGGGGTGACGTGAGAGAACTTGGGAAGGTTGAACACCAGACGGGCTGCGGCGTTCTGGATGAGTTGTAGGGGTTTAATGGCACAGGCAGGGAGCCCAGCCAACAGCGAGTTGCAGTAGTCCAGACGGGAGATGACAAGTGCCTGGATTAGGACCTGCGCCGCTTCCTGTGTGAGGCAGGGTCGTACTCTGCGAATGTTGTAGAGCATGAACCTACAGGAACGGGTCACCGCCTTGATGTTAGTTGAGAACGACAGCGTGTTGTCCAGGATCACGCCAAGGTTCTTAGCACTCTGGGAGGAGGACACAATGGAGTTGTCAACCGTGATGGCGAGATCATGGAACGGGCAGTCCTTCCCCGGGAGGAAGAGCAGCTCCGTCTTGCCGAGGTTCAGCTTGAGGTGGTGATCCGTCATCCACACTGATATGTCTGCCAGATAACCACCTGGTTATCAGAAGGGGGAAAGGAGAAGATTAATTGTGTGTCGTCTGCATAGCAATGATAGGAGAGACCATGTGAGGATATGACAGAGCCAAGTGACTTGGTGTATAGCGAGAATAGGAGAGGGCCTAGAACAGAGCCCTGGGGGACACCAGTGGTGAGAGCACGTGGTGCGGAGACAGATTCTCGCCACGCCACCTGGTAGGAGCGACCTGTCAGGTAGGACGCAATCCAAGCGTGGGCCGCGCCGGAGATGCCCAACTCGGAGAGGGTGGAGAGGAGGATCTGATGGTTCACTGTATCAAAGGCAGCCGATAGGTCTAGAAGGATGAGAGCAGAGGAGAGAGAGTTAGCTTTAGCAGTGCGGAGCGCCTCCGTGACACAGAGAAGAGCAGTCTCAGTTGAATGACTAGTCTTGAAACCTGACTGATTTGGATCAAGAAGGTCATTCTGAGAGAGATAGCAGGAGAGCTGGCCAAGGACGGCACGTTCAAGAGTTTTGGAGAGAAAAGAAAGAAGGGATACTGGTCTGTAGTTGTTGACATCGGAGGAATCGAGTGTAGGTTTTTTCAGCAGGGGTGCAACTCTCGCTCTCTTGAAGGCGGAAGGGACGTAGCCAGCGGTCAAGGATGAGTTGATGAGCGAGGTGAGGTAAGGGAGAAGGTCTCCGGAAATGGCCTGGAGAAGAGAGGAGGGGATAGGGTCAAGCGGGCAGGTTGTTGGGCGGCCGGCCGTCACAAGACGCGAGATTTCATCTGGAGAGAGAGGGGAGAAAGAGGTCAAAGCACAGGGTAGGGCAGTGTGAGCAGAACCAGCGGTGTCGTTTGACTTAGCAAACGAGGATCGGATGTCGTCGACCTTCTTTTCAAAATGGTTGACGAAGTCATCCGCAGAGAGGGAGGAGGAGGGGGGAGGGGGAGGAGGATTCAGGAGGGAGGAGAAGGTGGCAAAGAGCTTCCTAGGGTTAGAGGCAGATGCTTGGAATTTAGAGTGGTAGAAAGTGGCTTTAGCAGCAGAGACAGAAGAGGAGAATGTAGAGAGGAGGGAGTGAAAGGATGCCAGGTCCGCAGGGAGGCGAGTTTTCCTCCATTTCCGCTCGGCTGCCCGGAGCCCTGTTCTGTGAGCTCGCAATGAGTCGTCGAGCCACGGAGCAGGAGGGGAGGACCGAGCCGGCCTGGAGGATAGGGGACATAGAGAGTTAAAGGATGCAGAAAGGGAGGAGAGGAGGGTTGAGGAGGCAGAATCAGGAGATAGGTTGGAGAAGGTTTGAGCAGAGGGAAGAGATGATAGGATGGAAGAGGAGAGAGTAGCGGGGGAGAGAGAGCGAAGGTTGGGACGGCGCGATACCATCCGAGTAGGGGCAGTGTGGGAAGTGTTGGATGAGAGCGAGAGGGAAAAGGATACAAGGTAGTGGTCGGAGACTTGGAGGGGAGTTGCAATGAGATTAGTGGAAGAACAGCATCTAGTAAAGATGAGGTCAAGCGTATTGCCTGCCTTGTGAGTAGGGGGGGAAGGTGAGAGGGTGAGGTCAAAAGAGGAGAGGAGTGGAAAGAAGGAGGCAGAGAGGAATGAGTCAAAGGTAGACGTGGGGAGGTTAAAGTCACCCAGAACTGTGAGAGGTGAGCCATCCTCAGGAAAGGAACTTATCAAGGCGTCAAGCTCATTGATGAACTCTCCAAGGGAACCTGGGGGGCGATAAATGATAAGGATGTTAAGCTTGAAAGGGCTGGTAACTGTGACAGCATGGAATTCAAAGGAGGCGATAGACAGATGGGTCAGGGGAGAAAGAGAGAATGTCCACTTGGGAGAGATGAGGATCCCAGTGCCACCACCCCGCTGACCAGAAGCTCTCGGGGTGTGCGAGAACACGTGGGCAGACGAGGAGAGAGCAGTAGGAGTAGCAGTGTTATCTGTGGTAATCCATGTTTCCGTCAGTGCCAAGAAGTCGAGGGACTGGAGGGAAGCATAGGCTGAGATGAACTCTGCCTTGTTGGCCGCAGATCGGCAGTTCCAGAGGCTGCCGGAGACCTGGAACTCCACGTGGGTCGTGCGCGCTGGGACCACCAGGTTAGAGTGGCGGCAGCCACGCGGTGTGAAGCGTTTGTATGGTCTGTGCAGAGAGGAGAGAAGAGGGATAGACAGACACATAGTTGACAGGCTACAGAAGAGGCTACGCTAATGCAAAGGAGATTGGAATGACAAGTGGACTACACGTCTCGAATGTTCAAAAAGTTAAGCTTACGTTGCAAAAAATCTTATTGACTAAAATGATACAGTGCTGCTGGCTGGTGGAGTAGGCTAGCTAGCAGTGGCTGCGTTGTTGACTTAGTTTGAAAGTGTAGCTGGCTAGGTAGCCTCGGTAACTGGCTAGGTAACCTTGACAATTACTCTAAACTACACAATTATCTTGGATACAAAGACAGCAAAGACAACTATGTAGCTAGCTAACACTACACTAATCAAGTCGTTCCGTTGTAATGTAATAGTTTCTACAGTGCTGCAATTCGGTAGACGGTAGACGTTGGCTAGCTGCTGGCTTGCTAGCAGTGTTGCCTACGTTAGGACGAAAATAGCTGGCTAGCTAACCTCGGTAATTACGATAATTACTCTAAACTTCACAATTACCTTGGATACAAAGACAGCAACGACAACTATGTAGCTAGCTAACACTACACTAATCAAGTCGTTCCGTTGTAATGTAGAAACTAATGTAATAGTTTCTACAGTGCTGCTATTCAGTAGACGGTAGACGTTGGCTAGCTGCTAGCTGCAGGCTAGCTAGCAGTGTTGACTAGGACGAAAATAGCTGACTAGCTAACCTCGGTAATTACGATAATTACTCTAAACTACACAATTATCTTTGATACAAAGACGGCTATGTAGCTAGCTAAGATCAGACAAGTCAAACCGTTGTACTGTAATGAAATGTAATACTACCTGCGGAGCGAAATGCGAAATGCGACCACTCGCTCCAACAGTGCTGCTATTCGGAAGCTAGATAATAGATACATCAGAAGCTAGATAAAGAAATCTGCCATTCAACTGTATTAGGGCAAAATTTTGGAGTGACAGTGGAATCTACCAATCACATTTTGACTTAACGGATGGGACCATTTTTACAAACATGTATGGGAACTTCTGCCTTCTTGAAGGCCAACAGGTCACTGTGCAATAGCAAGCAGTAGTTTTCCCACGGTCTAGGTAGCTAGCTAGCTTTAGTTGTTGGCTAGTTTTCAGCGGCTGCAGCAGGTGTTATCAAAGAGGATGTTATTGCTAATTTGTTAGCTTCTCCCTTATCAAGTATAACTTTCAACAAGAAGATACGTTTCAAATGATTATCATCTGGTGAGTGGAACTGTGTTTTTTATCATTGAAAATAACTTGTGTGTGAAACATTGTTGCATTTAAAGTGGAACTTTTTTGTTACGGCTCGAAGTTCGTAACAAAAAGGGAGACAACGTGGAGATAAGGAATAACAAAAATATATTTTCTTAACTGAAGTAACCTAAATACAATTAACAATGGTGTGTGTAGTCAGTAATCAGCAGGGTAAGTGAGTGGATGCGTGCATAGATGTGATAATGAGTGGTGTTGAAAGGTGCCAAAGCAAACAAATAAAACGGCGACAAAAATGCCACAACCAAAATCTATCAGTGTGTCTGCATGGAGAGAGTCTCCTCGATGAATGGGGAAGAGGTGTATTTAACACCCGGGCCCAGGTGTGTCCCATGTCGCGGGCGACCCTCCCAGCTCCGCCCACCGACATCCTGTTAAGGAAAACAAGAGCAAAGAGAAAGAATTCAGCAGACAGAGTGGGAGGGTCATCACAATTTTAGCAACATGAAATCTTATTAAAATCTTTTATAAACATTTTCTTACAAGCAACGATTTAGATAAAGTCATTTCCATGTTTTCATAAATTCTTAGAATGTTTTGGAATTTGGTATACTTAAGGCCTTTGTGAAAATACAGTAGAGTGGGAAAGCAGCCGTGCGTTTGGACAAATAATAGACACTGCAGTAAATAAAACAGAAAAAAAAAATCTGTCTTGTTCAGGACCGGAGTCTACACAGACCGGTGCGCTATAGCCAATCAGAGCTACCGTAAGCCTTTATACAAAAAAGCCATTTGCCACACGGGCCTGCTATCATTCTCTTTGAATCCTACTGTGTATTTACAGGCAGTTGCAACAGTGTGACTTTAGATCATTAGAACGCATTCGCCAAAAGCCACAAAATACACCTGAATAGATTTCTGAAAATATGTCATTACATTTGTGAACTTTACAGTCCTATTGATCAAACAACCATGAAAATATAGTCTCTCTCTAAGTTATGCACATCAACAACAACTAATGCTAACCAGAGCAAGATGAGCTAAAATCTAACGAAGGAACATTAGATAAACCTTCTCAAACTTTTTCAGCTAGTTGGCCGTCAAAATTGCACTGATAAATGATAGGGAATTGTAGCCTCCCCGTCCTTCTGCAGCTTGCCTGCTAATGCATGCTTGTCCCAACCAAGCACCCAAGCTAACTGGCTAAAGTTGGCTAGCTTGCTAGCTAGCTACTTCCAGACACATATGAGCTGGTTAGGCTGAGCTGGTTAGGCTGTTTACATGTTATCTAGAGCGTTCTTGACTAACTATTACTTTTTTTGCCGACATTTACAGACACCAGTCATATTTAGCGGGTGTTGAGCGTTCGTAAATTCATCAGTGGTTTTGCGCTCTGACACACTCAGACGAGAGTGCCCTGAAATCGGAGTAGATAGCCAGAGTGAATTTGCGAACGCAAGTGATATGCTAACTGGATAACAGTCATTCAAGTTCTTGCTAGCTAATCAAATGATACCTACAATCTCTAGCTGTGTATAGCCACCGAAAAATGATATGAGGGGAAAAAGTCAGTCTCTCACTCAGTCCTCCAATGGCATGACATGACATCCTCCTAGCAGCTAGCTAGCTATCTAGCTAACATCAGGCTCTGTGTTTTTAACTTGCTATATAAATATATACACTAGCCTATTAGCCACATTATGACTGACTTGTGATCATTGCCCTTGCTAATTTGATTGGATTGACATTGACATATTTGGCCTGGCGAAGCAGTTTATTTCCCGCTGACTGAATGGAAGCTGATAATTATGATTTTTTTACTCCGCTTGTCTGCTGGTCTCAGCTGGTCTCGGAAAGAATTTACAAGTCCTTACTGTCCGAGACCGAGTCAAGACCGAGTGCAAATGTATCCGACACCAACATAAGACGAGACACTCAATATGTGATCTCGAGACCGGACTGGAGTACTACAACACTGGTCTATGACCTAGCTACACTCTAAGTAACCTGAGGTCACCCTCACAGGTTCTGTCACTCTCCACATCTCCTGCTGGGCACGCCCCAGTAGTCCGTAATCAATGCCAACCACCCACAGTTAATATAGGCCAACGTATCATCCTACCTGACTTCCAAAGGAATATAAAGAAATATGTTGGACTTTTTGCCACATTCAACATTTTAAAAAATCGAAGTCTTTTTGTGACAGCCTATTCACAAACTTTCCTTCACAACCAGCTGCGCAAGCTGGTCAGACCCCATAACTACAACCACCACTGGCTACCTTGTACACTTAGTTTTAGTGGGATAAGAGGGCTGTGCATACATTGTACGTTGTATTACATGCTTACCAGACCACACGTGTGCGTGCATCCGCGTGCGCCATCGCGCGCATGTTGATTTTGTCAACCCTCACCAGATGTGATCAGGACACGCATGTTGAAATATCAAAACAAACTCTGAACCAACTATATTAATTTGGGGACAGGTCGAAACGCATTAAACATTTATGGCAATTTAACTATCTAGCTTGCTGTTACTATCAAATTTGGCCTGGGATATAAACATTGTTATTTTACCTGAAATGCACAAGGTCCTCTACTCCGACAATTAATCCACAGATAAAACAGAAAACGTTTGTTTCTAGAAATCTCTCCTGCTTCAGGCTTCTTCTTCTTCTTCGGACTTTATATGGTGGTTGGCAACCAACTTTAAGGTGCATTACCACTACCGACTGGACTGGAGTGTGGACCTCAGTTCATCTTTCAATCACCCACGTAGGTATATGCTCCTAAAAACCAATGAGGAGCTGGCACGTGGGTATATGCTCCTAAAAACCAATGAGGAGATGGGAAAGGCGGGACTTGTAGCATGTGAAGGGTCGCTACTGTGTGTTTGTTATTATATTTTGTGGAATTGCCCATTGTTAAAATGCTGTAAGTGTGTGAATAAGATTAAAACATGAACACACATTAAACAACTAGTTTGCTTAAGCTATTCAAACACAACAGAGGCATGGCAGTGCCACTCATAGTCCTAAATATACCAATGAAACCATTTTAAAGAAAGAATAACACAATACAAAATTAATAAGGGCTACTTATATGCAGTCGAATGTAAATCATGTTGGCCAAATGGTCTTTATATCCATGACTCTCATTTACAAAATTAATATTTACAGGTGTTTTAACTTCTATTAGATTTTGGCCGCCATATTGGATTTGAGGCAAAATATAAAGATAATCTGTGATGGCCCCCTTACTTAATTGCAAGACTAAGGCCTAATGATACAAAATCCTTGAAAGAATCTTGGACCCCCAAAAATGTAATTTCAATGTCTGACCCCAATTGTTTCCCTTAGAGCCGATTACAATAGCCACAGCATTTTTAAAAATGTTTTACTGCATCCATTTTTGTCAGGCGGGACCATACAGCACCGAATGAGAGCAAATTTGACTTGACAAAGTTGTCTATTAAACAGCTACCAAAAAGTGAAGATTACATTCATCATATTTCCACCTATTGTATCTGTGTGTTTACAGGTCTATATTTCCTAAATGCTTAAAGATATCCTAATGCTGTTTGTTTCTGTATGTAGGGCAGACATGACTTACTTAATACTTACTCAGTACTAATACTTACTCAGTACTTGTATTCCAAATTTGAGCAGTATCGGAGCGTGCAATATTTGGTTAGATGAGTTTATGAGCCCCCATCCGAGCCAGGCATTATTCTGCACTGTTTGAGTTAAGGGAGTGTGTCACGATATCTATCAGTTTAACCACTTTTGCAGTAAAAAAAATGTACACAATCATTCACTTCATTTTGAAGACCTTAGAGATATGGAAAAACATGGCTGTGTTTCGTTATATCTAGGGTACGGTTATCTCAACATTTTTATGGCCTTGCCACTAGCCTACCTCCCCCATACTCCTATTACAGACATAGTCTTCAGGTAATAGACTGGGAATTATAAACAAAGGGAAAAACGTGGTAACATAGAAAGCAGGCCGAGAAATAACGCAATTAGCATCTTGTTTTGTTTTGTCTGGCTGGACGGCCCCTGACCCTTCAGGAAACACTCACTTCCTGTCTGTCCCGTCGTTGCTGGAAAGGTTGGCTCGCCGGGCCGGGCGGCTGATTGAAAGCTAAAAAACACTCAGAAAATTCCTGGAAGTAAGTGTGTGTGTCTGTGTGTGTGTGTGTGTGTGTGTGTGTGTGTGTGTGTGTGTGTGTGTGTGTGTGTGTGTGTGTGTGTGTGTGTGTGTGTGTGTGTGTGTGTGTGTGTGTGTGTGTGTGTGTGTGTTGGTGCGCATCTGTGTATGTTTATTCATGTGTTTATTCACAGTGTACATCTTTTACTTGAGTAGTGGACCTTTTACTGAATCATGATAGCACAAAGTCATGTTTTCATCGAGTTGTCATCTACCGTGAATCTAAACTAGTTCACCAGATAAAGTCACAATCATCTCTTCCTAATCCTCCTCCTCCCACTGATCTTCACGGTGTTGTTACCACCACGCGTGCCTCATATTTCCAGATGATGCGGATCGCAAAGTTGTGTTTTTTTTTCAGGAATAGAATATAGTTTAATTTCCAGTTCCATGCCATCTATCATTTACAGTAATCATCCAACATGAATATATCTCAACTGTATCCTACATATAAAGCAACCCTCTCCTCTCCTCATCCTCCTCATCCTCCTACTGATCTTTAGGGTCTTGTATCGGCCTACGTGTACCTCATGTTTCCAGATGATGCAGATCCCACTGTACTCCTCAAGGACTCCTAACCCGCTTCCTGTCAGCATTGACGTATTTTTCGCCTTCTTTTCTCTCCGTATTGGAAAATGAATAATTTAGCCATTTGTAATAACTTAACCATAGCCCTCAGGGTTTCCAGATCGCAGTGAATGCGTTACATTGTGTCGGGGGTACAACCAGTGCATTTGTAAAGAGGTTTTATCAGTTGCAGACGCCTTCTCTTGCTCATGTAAACAGACACATATGCACGCAACAAAGTGCTAACAGTTGGGACACACAATGGACAAAACACATCCAGTAGTGAACCCCTTTGTACATCTAAATATATCTGTCAAGCAACATAATTATTTTTACATTAGGCCTTGATAGTTTTTTCCCTGTGTACCCCCAACTTTAGTGAGGCAATTTGACTTAGTTTATTTTGTCCATGATTTAGGGCAGGGGTTGGCAATACCCTGCAAAACATTGGTCCAGGTTTTGTTCCAGCCAGGCAGTAGCACAACTTATTCTACTCATCAACTAATCATAGTCTCCAGTCAAGCTTTTGAGGAGTTAAAGGAAGCCTGTCATGAGCAGGTGAAGAATGGTGTAGTTCATTTCACCATGTTAGCACACTAATAGTACACTTGGTAAATGTGGTGATGGGTATTCAGAACACAGGTGCTGTAACTCAACTGGTCACATTAACCATGTCCCCACCAATCTTCACACACTTACAGTGCCTTCGGGAAGTATTCAGACCCTTTCGACTTTTTCCACATTTTGGTAGGTTACAGCCTTATTCTAAAATGTATTATATTGTTTTTTCCCCTCATCAGTCTACATACAATACCCCATAACGACAAAGCAAAAACAGGATATTAGACATTTTGCTAATTTATTCAAAATAAAAAACTCAAATATCACATTCACATAAGTATTCAGACCCTTTACTCAGTAGGCAGCGATTACAGCCTCGAGTCTCGATCTCTCTGTACTTTGCTCCGTTCATCTAGCCCTCGATCTTGACTAGTCTCCCAGTCCCTGCCGCTGAAAAACATTCGCATAGCATGATGCTGCCACAACCATGCTTCACTGTGGGTATGGTGCCAGGTTTCCTCCAGAAGTGACGCTTGGCATTTGGGCCAAAGAGTTCAATCTTGGTTTCATCAGACCAGAGAATCTTGTTTCTCATGGTTTGAGAGTCTTTAGGTGCCTTTTGGCAAACTCCAAGCGGGTTGTCATGTGCCATTTTACTGAGGAGTGGCTTCCGTCTGGCCACTCTACCATAAAGGCCTGATTGGTGGAGTGCTGCAGAGATGGTTGTCCTTCTGGAAGGTTCTCCCATCTCCACAGAGGAACTCTAGAGCTCTGTCAGAGTGACCATCGGGTTCTTGGTCACCTCCCTGACCAAGGCCCTTCTCCCCCGATTGTTCTGTTTGGCTGGGTAGCCAGCTCTATGAAGAGAATTGGTGGTTCCAAACTTCTCCCATTTAAGAATGATGGAGGCCAAGGTGTTCTTGGGGACCTTCAGTGGTGCAGAAATTTTTGGGTACACTTCCCCAGATCTGTGCTTCGACACAATCCTGTCTCGGAGCTCTACGGAAAATTCCTTTGACCTCATGGCTTCGTTTTTGCTCTGACATGCACTGTCAACTGTGGTACCTTACATAGACAGGTGTGTGCCTTTATAAACAATTTCCAATCAATTGAATTTACCACAGGTGGACTCCAATCAAGTTGTAGAAACATCTCAATTATGATCAATGTAAACAGGATGTACCTGAGCTCAATTTTGAGCCTTATAGCAAAAGATCTGAATACTTATGTAAATAAGGTATTTCTGTTTTTTATTTTTTTTATACATTTGCAAACAATTCTAAAAACCTGTTTTTGCTTTGTCATTATGGGGTATTCTGTGTAGATTGCTGAGGATGTTTTATTTATTTAATCAATTTTAGAATACAGCTGTAACGTAACAAAATGTGAAAAGGTAAAGGGGTCTGAATACTTTATGAAGGCACTGTAACCGATAATAGGAGCAGGATTTTCCCCTTTGTAAACCTCCCACACTTCTTCATGAGTAGTCCTATAGATTAATAACAGTATACCATAATAAACATATTTTTCATAAGGTTACTCCTTATTATGATTAGCATATGTTGTAGGCTATAGTTTTACATTAATTGTTCTGTTCGTGCAATTATATCTTAAATGTATTTTTGTAGCTCACCTTTTTGACCCTGTAATTATGACAATACTGTACACAGAGCAAATGGACAGGATTCTAGTCTACATTCTGCCCATGGAACTTGTTTGTTTGGAGAGGATTTGAAACCAGGGGGGAAGCCTAACCAAGAATTATTTTGCTTCGCCAAGAAAACAAAATGTCAGAACCCACAAACACGCGTCCCCTTTGGTCAGTGTGTTTTCCCAAAGGATGGGGTTACAGTTGGACGGCTAGCTAATCCATGGTGGCTAGCCTCCGTAGCGCAGAGAGCCAGACCACAGGCCCAGGTCACGCGAGTTCTCAACCTTCGCCACTTCTCCTATTATCTCTCCAAGGGAGCAGTTGCTGTTTCAGTCGACTGACAGAGGAAGTCTAAGGTCACGTGCCACCTTCAAACAAACACATGAATCCACAATAACATTGCTAATGTTAGCATTAGCAATGTACCTGGTGTTATTTAACCTAGCATAGTGTCACCTAGCCTTAACATGGCAGTTGTTGTTGACTTGTTTTTTCTGTTTCGTTCTGTTCTTGAGTTATGTCTGGTGGGGCTAGAGTTGTTTTGATAGGTGAAATGAAAGCATAATGTTGATTCATTAAAGAAAAGGAAAAATAAAGGCGGTCAAGTGTTTACGTCCATGGTGTTGTAGCCTACATGTCCTTGGTGTGCACTGTTTCTGAAGTGTGTGCATGCAGAGATGTATTAATGTGCTTGTGTGTGTGCATGTGTGTGCGACCAAGTCAAGCTTTCTCCTTCGTAATCCATAACCAGAGCACCACTGAGGATCATCTACAGCAGTATTCATATTCCTACATGAACTTCCTACATTTCCTCAGTTGCCTCTCTGAAAGTAGTTTTACTCTCAGTTTGAAGTAAAGATTTATTTATAAACCAATAATTTCAGCAATTCCAGGTCCAACCATTACTAAAAGCTCTGAATCTCCTCCTGCCTCAATTGTTTTTTCCATATCACCCACATCCTCCCCATTTTCCTATCATTAACTTTCACTCAAGCTGAAATCGAATCAGTGAAAAATGTCGGTTTGTGTTTGTGATTACAGAGAATGGCCCATTTGTGTCTTTACACTGCCACTGTACGTTGTTACCATAGTAACGTTGCATTTCAGAAAGCAGGATCAATAAGCTAGCCAGCTAACTTTAATAAACACTTAAATTAAACTAAAGTTGAGTGTGGGTTATACAGAGTCAGTTAGGCCATGCCATGTCCATATTAATTTAATATTTCTCTGTGAACTAGGACAGATCAGGCTTTTCAGAAATGATCTGGTTAACTTATTGGCAAATCCAACTGTGCATTGCCCACCAAAGCCTCCCTCCCAGACACATTCTATGTTCGCTTCGAGGCAGACAATACTGAGCCATCCAGCAAGACTCTTGCTGCTCCGGGCGACCAGATGCTTTCGCTCTCTGAGGCTGATGTGAGGATAACTCTCAAAAGAGTGAATACTTGGACTTCCGGCAATAGCAAAGCTCTAACAAGACGCGTCTGCATATTGATCTCAAACTTTTTACATTTTTTAAGGCATTTTGACATGGTTGACCTGTTTGTTAATAGTGAGTTGGAAGTTAATACGTCTCTTTTATCACCAAAACAAAAGATGCCCAATCTTGCAAAGACTCAGATGAGGCATGGAAATGTTCCCCCTCTGTCCGCCCTTCTTCGGCCTCGGTGGATGCTAGCTCGGAAGAAGCACCAGCATGGTTCAGAATGGAGATGGACAAGGGTATAAAAAACATTGAAGAGACACTTTCTGAACGCCTCATCAAAATGCATGTGCTGGTCGATAAACTCCACGAAGACCAGAAAGTCACAAAGGGACGAGTGACAAAGTTAGAAAAATACCATGCTGACCACCAGGCTGCCATCCTGGACGTCCACGAGGATGTGGATCAAAAGTACAAGACGTTGGAAGACGCCATTTCTAAACTCGAGGAGCAATTCGAATCTTATAAAAATTTCCAAAGGCACTCGAATTTAAACACTAGATGTTGACTATTTTATACTTTCATAATTTCCTTTTGTACAATTTGTATATATCTCTTTCCCTTTTTCTTATTTTCCTTAAAGATGTCAGCACCTAATAACTATACATTTATGACACTTAACATTAGGGGTACTAAATTCCCAGTCAAGCGCAAGTGCATTCTGAATAATCTAAAGCAGCATAAGGTTGATATAGCTCTTTTTCAGGAGACACACCTGACTGACTCTGAGCGTGATAAACTGAAGAGAGAGTGGGTGGGTCAAGTGTACTATTCATCTTTCACCTCTCGGGCAAGAGGGGTGGCCATTCTCATTAATAAGCGTTGCCCCTTTCAGCTACAAACTCAGGTTAAAGACAAAGGGGGCACATTTGTGATCATTCAAGATTCCATTAACACTGAGCCCACAACCATTGTGAATGTGTATGGGCCTAACCATGATCTTTCTGAAGTTAATGTGAGATAATCTCATCAGAGATAATAATGGCAGGGGTTTTTAACTTGGTACTGGACTCTTCCAATGATATATCTTTCTCTAATTGTATCAACCTCACACAAGTAGCTAAAATGTTACTCTAGAATTGACTTATTTCTTATTCCTGCAGGCAAGGGAAGTTTAACTACGATAAACTACGGTAAGTATTTACCAAAACCTATATCAGATAATTCTGCCATGCTGGCTTCATTACCAGTCAGTAAAACACAACCACCCTCAAGAAGGTGGAGGTTTGGCACATACTTACTAAATAATCTCACATTTGTAACATTTCTAAACACTCATATCAACTTCTTTTGTTTAGCACGAATAACAACTCTGCCCCCCCCCCCCCCCCCCCCCCCCCCCCCAATTGTACGCTCTCCCTGCGTATCTGAGAAGGCAAATCATTTTGTTTATATTAGGTGCTCCTAAGATGCATAAGGCTCAAGTAGATTTGTTGGAGAAATACATTTGAGATCTGGAAAATTAACATAGTATAACATTTGACAACTCAACTCCACAAAAATTTGACTCAAAGCAATTGCAATATAACATGCACTTAGGAGAACAAAACAAAACGACTATGAACATGGAGATAAAGCAGGAAAGTTGCTTGCTTGGACGATAAGGCGAGAGGAAGCTAGTAAAGTTATTAGTTCTATTAAGCTGCCTAATAACACAGTTGTTCAGGGTCCTGAGGAAATTAATCTAGTCTTTAGGGAGTTTTATGAAACATTGTACAAGTCTGAAGGGGATGCCCCTGCCACAATGCATGAGTTTTTGAACAAACTCAATTTACAAGCTATAACTGATGACGATAGATAGTACTTGGAGAAAGAGATTACATCTGAGGAAATTAGAGATTCCATTTTCAAAACTGTTATGGGAAAATCACCAGGGTTAGACGGATTCCCTATTGAATTCTATAGATCCTTTTTACCCAAACTAATTGAGGCTCTTTGCAATATGCCTATTCATGCCATAGAGACAGAAAAGCTCCCAGGCACACTTGAACAAGCACTGGTCACAGTTTTGTTAAAAACCTGGGAAAGATCCTCTGCTTTGTGGGTTGAATAGAGCAATATCTTTATTGAACACTTCATATAAGATTCTTGCAAAACGTATAGCTCTTTGACTAGACAAGGTTCATCCTGATTTGGTTGATATGGACCAAACTGGCTTTGTAAGAAACCACACATCTCCTGATAATATCAGAAGATTATTTAATAGTATGCATTATGTAGAGAATGACCAAGAACGTGTGGTGGCGGCCTCATTTGATGCGGAAAAAGCTTTTGACCGCATAGAATGGAACCGCCTGTTTGTATTTTTACAGATGATGAATATTGGACCTAAGTATGTAGGTCTGATTAGATTACTGTACAAATGTCCGGTAGCTCAGATCCTGACTAATGGAAA